>NC_135504.1:96228308-96548925 GCF_052857255.1 Amblyomma americanum | reverse complement strand
TTGTCACAGTCACGAAGAGTGCATATAAATTCCGATGACTTTGGCACGTTGTTCACAGTAAGGCGAACGATGCAGCTCACATCGCTGGTGCGGCTGCTCGGGTAACCATAGCAGCGCAAAAAATGCTACTTGCACCCACATCCGCACACGTGCAGATAGCTGAACTTGAGTTTCACAGCCACTTTAGCTCCCAGGATGCCGATGGCAGAATCATTGTGAAAAGCCTCGCACCTTTCACTGTAGATTGAAAACTAAACATTTTGACAGATTTGCCTGTCTGCTTGGGTTTGAAGACTATAACAAACTGCACATCTCCAACCAAAATTTTAACTTTAACCCAACGTTACGAAGCCGACTCGGCTACTTCATCACGGGTGACTAAGGGCAGTAGCTAGCGTCTTTTAAGTATGGAGGAAAGTGGGGAGAAAGAGTCCAAGGCATTGTCTACCAAATTCAATGCGCCGACTGCGACGCAAGCTACATCGGAGAAACCAAAAATTTCAAAGAAAGAATTCGGCAACTTAAGAACGACGTCCGCAAATTCGCGAGAGCGCAATCCAGTAGCCGAACATTCAGACGACTCCGACCATAGAATCAACTTTGAAGAAACCCGCATCCTCGGAACCGAACAAATTACCACAAAAGGCTCCTTCTGGAATCCTGGCATATCCAAACCACCCCGAACAATATCAACCGCACAAAAGGAAACCTGCCCTAGTATATGCCCAGGGACTTCGCTCTTCAACGCAACGAAACAAAAGTCGCCATTCAGCACCTCCCTGCAGCGCGCCAGCATGACTAATACCCCTGTCACACAGACACTGTAAAGGTACTTTGAACTAATGCTCCATTACTCTAAGGACGAACGTGCGCTGCCACACGGACGCGCCAAAGGACACCTAGCTCAAAGGAGCTTCGAAGCAAGGCAGCTCGAGTTCGTCCTTTGAGGCTTCAAGGGAGTACTCTCTCTCCCAGCGAGTTAGCAGCATAAATAAATTGACAAAAGAAACGTTCAATTTTCATTTTATAATTTCACTTCATAAGATCAGTGGTGTTTTAAAATATAAGATCATTTGTTTTGTGGCAGTCTCACCACACTATACTCTCGTTCCAGGTATACGAGCGTCACCGTAGCCACGGTAAATATGCCGCCATGTCGGCCATGTTGTTTGTTGTTTGTAGCGAGTAGCGACGGAGAGCAGCTCGTCACATCTGCGGTGCTGTTGCCCCTAGACTCAGGTCGCCACTGCTCGCCCACGATTATCGCACGGCGAGACTGCACTGCTCGTTTTTTTTATACAGTTTCGTGCTTGTTTTGTGTGTGTGTGTGTGTGTGCGTGTGTGTGTGCGTGTGTGCGTGCGTGCGTGCGTGTGTGTGTCGACAAAATGAGTGGCGGTGAGCCTGCGGCGTCTGGCAGTGCCAAAACCGATTAAACCAACGCCTTGCATATAGCTAGTGCTATAAGCAAGGCGTTATTCGCCAAGAGACGCCGCCTTATTTCACGCACATTTCGCCTTGATAGAGCAAGGTTCACGGACGACGACAAAACCACACTCATTGCAAGCGGAATTTCAAATTTTGTCTGGTCGTCGCGTGGATCGTCACTCATTGTTATGGAGACCGCCGAACACAAGGCACACCAGAAAAACGTAACCACAAAAACAACGATCGCAGGGGCAAAAGAACCAAGGGGAACAACCGAAGAACGAAGCTGTGCCTGAGCCAGCCTGAGCGAGTTGTGCTCAGTGTGCCAGAGCACTGTGATGTTATGCTCTGTACTTGGAAAATCATGTCATTATTACAGTTAAAATTGCGTTGCTTTAACATAATACGGTTATAAAACTAAATTACCAAAAAAATGTGACATTTCTGTATTTACATGTGCAGTGAGGTTTGCAATTTTAATAACGCTTTTCGCCGATGAGGGCGCTAACAACTTCTTGCGAAGGTCGTTCCGCGACCGTGTAGCACGGACGAACTCCCTTGAAGTAGTGCTCCTTTGGGAGCGTAAAGGAGCATTAGTTCAAACTGCCTTTAGAGTGCCCGTGTGACAGGGGTATAACAGCCTAAACCCCCTCCCCGCGCCTTTCGCGACACAGCTGTCGTTCTTTTCACCACCCCCTCCCCTCCATACTTAAAAGACGCTAGCTACGGCCCTCATTCACCCCTGATGAAGGAGCCAAGTCGGCTTCGAAACGTTGGGTTAAAGTTAAAATTTTGGTTGGAGATGTGCAATTTATTATAATCCTTTCACTGTGCGTCTAGAAAAGCGCATGAATTCATACACATTACGGGGTATGCTTAAATCACCTTAAGAGTGGAATGTGTTCCAAATTCTGCGTGTTTTGCGTTAGTTTATTTGTGATTGTCGCTCCATCAACCGCCTTTATCTGATTTCCAGCTGCAGTAGCAGCTACCCGATATGTTGTCATGTTGCCGATATTTGCATATATCACTTTTTTTTACTTTAATTTTCTACCTAACTTTTTGTCTAAAAGAGAGGTTGCTTACAACCTTTTGGGCAGTGTATAATGACGTCACGGAATCACGTGACCTCTCTTCTGTCCTCACCAATGCGGCTGGCTCATCATGGCAGGTTGCGATGACGTGAAAAGGACAAGGCATCTGTCTCGACAAGGCAAAGAATTTCGCGACAGCGAACATCGCCTGGGTTACCATGTAACAACTCAAATGCTATCTCAGACAAATTTTATTGCAGTATTGATTACCAGAGATAAGGTGGACAAACATGTTATGCACGAAAATATACTATCCTCGAAGAATATACTACGCTTTTTGTTCCGCACAAACTAGTCCCCAATATATTGCCCACTCATATACGGATTCACTTTATGTAACAAAGTAGCTTAAGGCACTATGAGAGCCAGCGTTGTAGATCGTCGTGATAAGGGGTGGAGAAAGCTAGACGTGCGATAATGAGTGCAAGGAGCAGTTAAAAGATAAACAGATATGATTATCCGGAACACAACAACAGTACATTAGGAAAAAATGTCCCCGGAAGAAATGACTCTGGATGATTCCTCCCCGCAAAATACGTTCCCGGAAAAAATGTCGCCAAGAAAAGTTTCACCCGAACAATGAATTCTTCGGGAGCCCAATTGAAAAAAAAACAGCCCTTTAATTGGACTTTTTATTTGATTGACTGAGAATAGATGTAAGCATGAAGTATTTTGAAGCACTAGATCGCCCTATGGTCATGCAGTGCAGGTCATGCCAAGGAAAGGCACACCACAAAGCCGTTCTGCCGGTGACTTCGCTGAAGCGCCGAACGATCCGGAGACGCTTTTGCCTTCGTCCACTGCGTTTCCGCCACCGTATTTTTTTTTTATCAAAGCCCCGTGGTGTGTGGGTGGTGGTGGTGGTGGTGTGAATGTTCAAGCGGGTTTAGACTTACAGTGGCCTCTCGGCGGTTGCTCTGCCTGGGTCACTGATTTAAATGACTGTGGCTCTACCACTATTCTATAAGGCCAGTGTCCTCTTAAAACTTCAAGGGTGATTGTGGCACTGATCACCACTCCGTTCTGGACCCTCAGGATACATAATACCAGCCTTTATGTTCGTCATAGCTACAGTGACTGATACACTAGGGAGCCTACTTTGTAAATCTAGTTAAAGAACGGGAAGGACATGAACCCCGTCATTAGCGCAAGCTTGATGTTGAGGTAACAGATGAAAGCTGCTTATTTAGTAAATTAAAATGCAATTTAAGGTAACAGTAAGTTCAATAATTCAGTTTCCAGTAACTGGATAAACACATGCTAATACTGTGTACGTGTCTTCCCCAAAGCCGAAAACAATGCAGTTATTAACGAGGATTCGGGGATCAAGGGTTAACTTTGCAACTGCTGTGCCAATATAGATCAAACTTCCTGGCAGCAACACTAAAGAAATTTGGACGTTGCGTCTTCAGTGTGCAAAAAGTTGTTAGCATCAGAATAAGCTTGTCAGTGCCAGTTTGCGAAAATCATTGCTCAAATATACCTGTAATTAACCGACTTTTTTTCGCAGAGGTCCCAAGAAAAACCGCTAGTGCAAGATAGGGAAAATTATTATTTTTCTTTGGCAACTTTTTTAAAATATCACACAATTTAGAAGCAGATTTTCTCGATTACTGCTGCATAAATTTTTGACTTTTTGTCATAAAAATCAAACTACTGAGTATCGTAAGTACCTCACATCATTGTCCGGTGGTGGTGGCAAAAACTAAATTTTCGACAAAATTCATTCAAAAATGCTCTTTCGTAGATCCAGTGGGGTCTCCATTGCCCTTTCTTTCCCTGCTTCACTGCTGGTCGCTTGATGTGGCCAGGAGCCCTTGGCGCTCGGAGACTTCTAAAGCTCGGCTCACGGCCCGGAATTGGGTTCTCGGGTCTGAGCTGAGCACCGCAACATCCCACTCTTCACGGTTCGAAAGCTGCAGGTCCATCGGCGGTGTGTCCCGTGGACATTCATGCTCTATATGTGCTAAGTCGGCCCTATCTTGACCACATAGCTTACTTACACTGGTTCGAGAATACTCCCGGATACATAATGGAGTTTTTATAAGGGTTGGGGAAAGTGTTTGTCTAGTGTTGTCTCCAGGCCACCGGCTGAGTTTTGGTCAAAGACTAATCGGGGGGGGGGGGGGGGGGGTATTCAAGTCTATTATTACGATAGTGCATAGTTATGTCGTGATTCGTGACCATGCGCTCCCTCGCCGACCACAGGTTTGGGCAGGCCACGGCCCTGTTGACGAATCCTCGAGCGAAATCGTGGGCTTCTTCTTTCCCCGGGTGGCACGAGTGCGCAGGCACCCAGATAATTTGAATTCGGCGGATAGGTGCTAGATATTACTGTCTCTCAGGAATAGACATGGCGGCAGCGTGGACTCTGCCTTTCGCAAAATTTCGCACGGCTGTCTTGGAATCGCTGAGAATATATTCAGCTTCCTTTGAGGCGATGGCCAGGGCGATAGCCGCTTCCTCGGTCTCCTCCGCGTGCTTCACCTTAACAGTGGACGCTGCAAGGGGGTTGCCCGAGTTGCCGACTATCCCTATCGCGAAAGCCGCTTCCTGGTCAGGATACTCCGCGACATCGACGCAGACTGACTCCTGGAGCCGAGGATAGTTCTTGTGCAGTGCTTTTGCCCGCGCTTTCCGCCCTGCGCAGCCCGCAAAATGTCGCTCCAGAATTCCGCTTGAAAATTGATTTCTGAGGAAGGGTAATGGCGCAGTAATTGCCACATATATCTTGGTGGACACGCGAACCACGCCGTAAGGGAAGGGATGAATGTGTGAGTGAAAGAAAAAAGAGAAGAAGAGGTCCCGTAGTGGAGGTCTCAGGAATAATTTCGACCATCCGGGCATCTTTAACGTTCACTGACATCGCACGGCACACGAGCGCCTTTGCGTTTCGCCTCCACCTAAACGGGGCCGCCGCGGTCGATATCGAACCCGAGTACTCCGGCTGAGTAGCCGAGCGCCCTAACCAGTTGGCCACCGCGGCGGGTTCATTGATATTTTCGGTACGCAGTATGAAAACTAGAGATGCTAAATGTGCAATTCAGTCCAGGGATGAAAACTGCAAAACGCTATTTCAGAGACGTAATTTTGCTTGACCAGACTCTTTTCTCAATTAAAAGCCTTGCTGCATAGGAACTTTTCCTTCGAACGATCCTGCTTTTTTACAACTGCTTGAAGCTATTGTGGCTCATTTTTCTATTTTGAACCGTCGGCAGACTTTGTTCCCCCTCGGAAACACGCTGAACTAAGCTGTGCTGTAAACACCAGCAATAAAACATCGTTTTTATGACGAATAAAGGCTGGAAAGTGGTCTTCAAAGGTCAAGTGCTGCGCTTCGGCTAATAATCGGAGTGTTTTTTTTTCTTGCTTGCCAGCAACGGCTCCCAAAGCCAGGATTCCACAAAGATTGCGTCTGTTTTTTATGTGTTATTTACTGCAGTCTGGAGAAAATGTCTGAACAGACCAGAAATAACAAAAACAAAGCGTGATATAATTATTTTCTGCAGTGAAGCGTGTTGGAAATAGTTTTTGAGCATTGCCGGTGACTCCTGCCTCGCCCCATTCTTCACACAAAAACATTTCGCTTTCGAAATTTAAACTGCGCAGATCATGATGAAACTTGGAATGTCTTGTTCCGTAATAATTCATAAAGGTTGAAGGCCAAAATCTCCAGAGAGATTGTTTTATGCAAATCACTGAACCCAATTCACACTTGCACGCTGATGACGCTGCTACGTTTTATTCCTTTCACAAACCGAAACCTCGGAAGAAGTAATATAAGCACGAAACTGTAATATATGAGTGTCTGGTTTCTGTCAGGCTTCCAAAAATTAACAACACTATATACATCGTCTTTAAATTTGTCATAAACGCACGAATACCCTGTCTGGCTTTATACACACACGTAATGATGATTTGCAAGCAAGTCTTAACTGCTTCTTACCTACACAATTAATTAACCTGATAAGCACACTTAGACAACGATCAAGACTGGAGCAGCTCTATGCCATGAGGGATTCGCTCCTACCCCAGCCTGACCCTCTCATTTTGGTGAACATGTGGGTAGGCAAAAGCCACCCTCATACACTAACACCTGTGGGAACGCCCACAACCAATGGCAGTGGCTCCCTTAGTAAACCCATTCTCCTCCTGATTGGGAGACCACTCCGCGAGTTTCTCAACCAGTAGAGGCAGAACATTGCTTGTGGAAAGAGCTCACAGCGAAGCACAGGCCCGTGAGCTCTTGGACAAGCAGGAGCCCAACTTTGAGGGCCTTCCTCTTTCATTTTTTCGCTTCAAATCAAGTTTTTCACGCCACCTCCTGCAGGATTTCTTCCGCAGCGCCAAATCTTCGAAAGCTGGGAGGTCGCTGAAGCCTTCACCTTGACCTTGAATATATAAATAAATATTGCCGTGACTGGGATTCGAACCCGTGTCGGCAGGTACAGATCAGCTAGGCTGGCATTGCCCGAGAGCACTAGGCTATCGACGCACTCTCGTGTTAAACTGACTCACTCCCGCTGTGCATTTCGCATCATCTTCCTCGTCAACTAATACAACTATCAAACTATTATTCGCGTTTTTTGCTAGGTGGCGGTAGTGACGGAGAGATGTTCGCTGTATGCGTTGGCGTGGACAACGTTGTTGCGGAAACACAGCAGGAGAGCAATACGTGTTGGCGTGGACAACATTTCTGCAGAAATGCAGCACTGGAACATAAGCCAGCGGCGTAAATTGGGTAAATTGGCGTTGCGGATGAAAAAGTTGAAGACGCGCATAGATGGCACCCTGGGTCAGCATACACCGCCATCGCGCTTTCAGGTGCCTGGCAGTGGTGTCCGCCTCCAAAAAATGGTGCTTTCGCAAAATATTTTGTGTTTAGCAATTGTAACCCGCCAGCCATTTTTTTTCTGAAATATCGACTAAGGCAAATCTGAAGGGCCACTTAAGGCTTCCTATTCACCATTTGGCGAATTGGCGTGGCATTCCTTTGTTGTGAAACGAAGTCATCACCACAGCCAACATCTATACCAGGACAACACTGCATAAACCATGAGCGGCCTTAGAAAAATGCGACTGAAGAGAAAGAAGGTTAAGAGACGCCATAGACACGCGCTGCGCGCGACCACCTATGTTCTTACGCAAAGAGAAAGACATGAGCCGCGACGAAGACCAGTAGAATCCGTGAAGCTGTGCGAGATAAGACGCACCATGTCAATGAGCGAAAGCCTGAATACCTCCTGCAGCAAATCTTCGGCTGCGTCACCTTTAGCCTCTGTGCCTTCCCAAGGGTTGGAGTCGCCCGAGTGCAAGCAGGTGATCCGCGACACTGCCTACGAGGAAGAAGATGCGTGCACCCCCCCACCCCCCTTCCCGTGGTCCACCTAGTCTTTTTTTTCCATCAATTATTACATTTTGACTAAATCATTAATATTTAATCCCTCTCTTTATTATTATTCTTAAAATTTTAAAATCAAAACACTCATTCCTTTTCTGTTCATGACGAAAAATTCACCGGTGTTGCGCTCCCACGTGCTTTTCCTTTTTGTTAACTGCGTTCAGGTGAATAGCCACCCGATTATTGGCCGATCCCCCAGTGTGGGTATGTGCCATCTTTTGATAGGCTAACAACAACAACAACAACAACAACAACAACAACAAACTAGTCTCGGTCCAAGAACGCCACCGTTTAGCGACGAGCATCAAGAAGACAGCCCCTGAAGAAACACCGCTCCTTCTCTAGGAAGCACCTTCACCACCGACCACGTTACGCCTTATGTCCCGCAACGCCAGTTCGGGACGCAACATCACAAAGGCAAGGTGTCCACGAGGCAAAGGAGCAGTCGAGGCCTTCGCCGAAAACAACGCAGTTGCACCAGAGGACGCGCCCTAGGCTACGCAAACTCCAGCACTGCAACCGGATTACCGCCCAAGGAGTTCATCGACTCTGTTGTAGCAGCAATGCCACCGCTTTCAATGTTGAGCCCTGATATAATCTCAAAGAGCCCGCATCAATACATAGGCGGTCTCAAACCCAACGAAGCGAGCAGGCGTTCGTCACCGGTGAAGAAAAAGCCCATGATGGTCTCCTCAGCGCAAACAACAGGTCATCGTCCCCGCTGCTTCCCCGGACCAGAACCTTCCTTCCTCTCCACACCTCTAGGGAAGATCGACGGAGCAATCGGTTCGGTGGCTTCTTGCAATCATGTGTTTGAAGGACACGGCAGACGAGCGCAACGTTTAATCCCAGCTGTGCGCTGCAAACTCATAAAGAAGGGAGCTTCGAAGCCAGAGGTTCTGCCTACCTTTTCGTCAAGTGGAGGCAGTTTTGATGCCAAGGCTGACAAGGGTAATAATTAAAAGATAACAGCACTGATATTTCAGACACTGGTTGAACTAACCAAGGCAAGCTACGCCCTGAGCATCACAGCATCGAACTTGCCGTCAGCGCCGCTCGTACATTCACCTACACTTTCCTGGCCGACGGCCCCGTGCAGGGATGCAAGCTGTCGCACTGCACCTGAAAAGAACACTTTCTTAGCCTTGCTGATGCACAAGTCGAAGCGGTCGTCGTATCGCGAAGAACCTTCACCCAACTATCTCATTCAAGTGGCCACAGTGGCAGAGATCCAGTATGTATGCGACTAAACAGGCATGCGGCGTTTGTAGAAGGTTTTTTGAAGCCAAGTGACAGCTGCTGTACTAGCATAGTAGTGGCCGTTCTTCTTCGCAGGGCACAAAACCTATCCGGAGGCTACGACATTGCTTTCGACTCTCAATGTAGCGTCAGTCGCTCACACTTGCCGTCGCATTTACCCTACGTTCGCGGCGACGAACTGAAACAAAATATCTTTTGTCAGTCGTGAGAAGCGTTTTTTCAGTGATTGCCGGTCTAGGTCGACAGAGTAGCGCGGAATCCAAGTGCAGAGTCTCCTGTTTGTGGGGCTGTTCACCTGATCAGTGCATGAAGCCAACTTCGACGAACAGTGTTCATCGAAACTCAGCAGGACACATCCTTAGGTCTTCTCATCTCACCACGACGCACCGTGGTTTCGATCAAGTCCAGGATTTCGAGACTCGAAGGTATCCCAGCGTCGCAGCATCTGCTGGTCTAGATATGCCAGGAACTTAAAGACGCGTAGTCTCTGCACGACTACAACGCGTAGCTACGATGCCCCTCGCAAGCTGGATCTGAGAACTCGGTGCCCACTAGAATTCATAAAAGCCTCTTTGGAAGGCCACCCTGCATTCAGCGATATAGCCACTTATGACGGCACCAAAGGCCGAAAGTGTAATGCACCCATCACGGCTGAACTGCAGGTGGCCTGCATGATGAAATGCAGGATGGGGACAGGGTGCATAAGTATATGGAGGTGGACGGCACAACTCGTAGACGAGTGCTGATCAACAAGGGCACCTTAGAGTGACTGCGCACGCGAAGCCAATCTCATATAATCCAGCAATGGCAAAACTGAAGGACCGTCTCATTTCAATGGTATTCCAACTGGCCCGTGCAAGTGCAATGTTGTTCTCCGATAGTGTCACTGTGGCCGCATTTACTATAACCAAAGACAAAACACTCTGCAATTATAATGTTACTAGTGTGTTCCGAGATATAAAGAATTTCATTCGTGAACAAAGCGCAGGGGCTGTGTATGATTCTTCGGCCGCCTCATTTTGACTGAGGGAGAAAGAAGAAAGCTGCGGACGGCGGTGAGAACGACTGAAAGCCGAGAATAAATGTAAGCACTTGACAGATTTCGTGATCACAGTCACAAGCTTACACCCGGCTACCAAAAAACGAAGTGATACCTGAACTGCTTGAGCTTCCATGTAGCTGTTTATGATCAAGAGGTCCGCCGTCAATTGTCCCAATGCTTAGAAAAAAAGGCGAACGCCAGTGTTTCGAACGCGTGCCGTCTTCGCAATAAGTAACCAAGTAACGGAGTCAGTTTCTAAGCTTTGTAGAGCAGAACTTATGAAACTCATTAAGTCATAAATGCTTGTAAAGTAGAGATTCCTTGTACTCACCTAATGGGACGTCTCGTCTTAAGAATACCGTAAGGGCTGCACCTAATGGCTAAGAAGCAAACTTTGCCTTTTGTTTACCTTTCGCAAATACGGTACATGGCGCAAGCAGCAATGAATTGTGCAAGAATTACAAAAATACCGCAGAAAGAACAGAAGGCACTTTATGGTAGCTTTAAGAGTGTCCTTGTAAACAGAGGAACCGTAAATGGGGGTATATGTAGAACGCTCGCGTGGTCGCGCTGAAGTCTGCGTTAAGCGCTAAGAATGACGTTGAGATCCAACTGTTTACGTCGAAGTTGTGAATGAGCCCTGTGCCCCCCTCTCGTACTTGACGTGAAGAGCAGGAGCAGGAAGATAATCTTTAATAGCAGAGATAAAACGTTCCTGGGAAGGCGCCTCAGTCCAGGAGCCCTCCTGCTCTCCCCTCCAGCCTAGCCCGGTCAATCTGCTCGCTGTTCGCCAGCTCGCGTGGCGAGAAGGGCGGTCTCCCAGATGGTTCGGGTGGGTGTGTGAACAGGCGGGACACAGATTGGATGTGGGCACTCCCATATGTAGTGATATACTGCGCGTGGATTGCCTTCGCAGATGGCACAGGAACAAGTTCGCAAACTGAGGAGGTGCAAATGAGTTCGTTTGACGTCGTCGCCTATGTATGCTTCGTAAAGTGGTCTAGTGTGAAGTGGGGAGGAGGGTATATGATGCGGCTCTGCCTGTAGTGCTCTATGACGGTGTGGTAGTGAATGGACTTGTTTATGATGTGAGCGTGTGGATGTTGGTTGGAAAGGCCATCACCGGCGCCCGGGCCCTACGTTCCCGGCCAAGCGCATGAAAGCGAGGGAATCCGAAAATGAGTAACTGACGTGTGCTATCGAAGACGGAAGGTATACTAGTTCAGCATCTGAAGGGCCATTTTTTGCTAATGCATTACTCTGGTCTTTTCACTCTTCCACTCCATGTCAGAAAACCCACCCACACACCGGGGCACTAACTACCTAACCCACCCCTCACTTTCTCCACTTGGGATGCTGCTCTGTCTAGCACAGACCCACAATACCGGCGACGGTTTGATCGAGCAAGTGAGCAGGATAGCGACAGACAATGGACCCCTGCAACGGAGTCCTGAAGCTGTTTCAGGGAAGAGCGCTCTAATTTTTAAAAGTAGGCTTTTTAAGGTATGAACGAGGCGTTCTGCAGCACAATAATACCTGCGTTGGCGGACATCAGAATAGAAGTCAATAATGTTAAGTATTTAGCAGCTAAAGTAATATATGATAACTTTTCAGATATAGCAGTTAGATACCTAGTTGACAATTAGGCATTTGTAGCCAGTCGTTAGTAATAGCGAGATCAGTTTTTGGAATTTTGGAAACGCTTTTACCCTCCGCGCTGTTGTCCGAAAAAGTTTGGCCATTTCGGCTATTTGCGTGCACTGACGGGGTTGCTTTTCCTGCATGTTTTTCGAAACCGCATGTATCTTGGAAAAAAAATGGAGGCAAAACGCTAAGGCGCCCGTGTGCGCGATATCAGTGCACGTTAAAGATCCCCAGGTGGTCGAAATTATTCCGGAGCCCTCCACTACGGCAACTCTTCCTTCCTTTCTTTTTTCACTCCCTCCTTTAACCCTTCCCTTACGGCGCGGTACAGGTGTCCGCAGATATATGATACAGATACTGCGCCATTTCCTTTCCCCAACAATCAATTATTATTATTATTATTATTATTATTATTATTATTATTATTATTATTATTATTATTATTATTATTATTATTATTATTATTTATCTTGGCATGATGTAGCCATAATTTATTAGACCCCCGTGTGTTTTCTAAATTCTTAAAACTGATATGGCTGTTACTAACGGCCAACTACGTATCTCAGATTGCAACCATTTGCCTAACTGTGATAGAGAAAAGTTAATTGCCAGAAATTAGTTGAGAGGCTAACTAGTTCACTTTATTCACATTTTTTTAATGTCCGCCAACGCTACTTATATCCTACAGTAGAAGCCGCCTTCATACCTTGAAAAGCCTATTTTTAGAAATTAGTGACGGGTTTCCATGAAATAGCTGGAATATTCACGAATCAGATAATACCGGGCAACCGCATTATCTAACGAATGCGCACGCAGAGCCAGGTTCTTTATATGGCATAGCTAGACTTATCACACTGCCGCGAAGCTTCGCAATGTTTGTTTGTCTTTAACGCCGTCGGCAGGCGGCTTTACCGCTTTATTTGTGATGCAATAGGCGACCAGATTTATCTTGATAGATCGCTGCCAGGCTGAAGCGATTCTACATTGTTCCAGACTGTAGTGGTTACTTTGTGCACCGTATCTCGAAAGTCCTTTGTCAGCTTCAAGTTGTGCACGGCCGAGAGCGGTGGGCATTCTGTTCAATGACCGCCGAGCTCGGTTGTTTCTGCGCCATCGTCGAGTCATTTAGTTCTTTGCAGGCGCAAATTAGCCCAAACAGTTTCTTTTCGGAGCCATTTTCGCTGTCTTCCTGCAATACGGACTTCAGTCCCTATACGTGACAATATTTGCGTTTACAAGATGCGTTCACAGCATTCACTTGTGAAAGCTAGAAAAAATACCTAATGGAGAACACATTAGTGCCCTCCGATTCGCTACAGGCATTTCCTTGACTAGATTATTTCCAGCGCACCCAGTATCAAGCGATCACGACACAGCGTTTGCACACCGCGTGCTCATTACTATGTGGAGATTGAATTCGAAGCTTGATGACATTTTTCTTAGAAGCCAGCGCTTCGGGCTCAAAATGTTTGGCGTCACTGTGAGTTGCGTGGCGAAAACGATGTGCGAATGTGCGATTTCCACTCTGCGTCCTATACTAGGTCAATAATAATAATAATAATAATAATAATAATAATAATAATAATAATAATAATAATAATAATAATAATAATAATAATAATAATATAATAATAATAATAATAATAATAATAATAATAATAATAATAATAATAATAATAATAATAATAATAATAATAATTGGTTTTTGGGAAAAGGAAATTGCGCCGTATGTCTGTCTCATATATCGGCGGACACCTGAACCGCGCCGTAAGGGAAGGGATAAAGGAGGGAGTGAAAGAACAAAGAAAGAGGTGCCGTAGTGGAGGGCTCCGGAATAATTTCACTACCTGGTCGAAGAAAAGAAACTGCAGCACACAGCGGTCGACGCCCTGGCCTGCACACTCTGAACACGACAGACGTAAATTGGAAGTAAGCTGTCCTATAGTAAACTCCCACTAAGTGACAGCATATGCCGCCCAAGCGCTGGGACATCACTAAAAATGGGAATACTTAAGAGTGGCAAAGGAAACAAATCCCCTCTTCAAGCGATGAGAAGTTTTAGAAGTTATTAAGATTATAACCGGTGTTCCGTTTGGTTTGGTTTAGTTTATGGAAGTTTAACATTCCAAAAGTTACTCAGGCTATGAGGAACGCTGTAGTGAAAGGTTCCGGAAATTTCGACCACCTGGAGTTCATAAACGTGCAGTGACATCGCACAGTAAACGGGTCACTAGAATTTCGCCTCTATCGAAATTCGACCGCCGGAACTTTGCAGAATACTTTGTTTTTAAAGTGGAGTGCATTAGTAGATAACTCACCCCCTTTCGTAGCAAAAGCCACACTAGGCTAGGAGAAGAGAGTTTCGCCGTGCCTGTCCCGAGGCCACAGCTGCGCCGTTCCACAGGTGTTCCGCCGCTGCGCCGCGCCTTTCCTCAAAAACCAACTTTCAGATTTCCATTTCCTCTATTTTCCTTTCTTCTTTCTCTCCCTCCTTTATTCCTTTTCTTACGGCGCGGTTTGGGTGTGACCAAAATGTGACGTTACTGCGCCGTTTCCTTTCCCCAAAAACCAAAGAAACCTGCGTTCATTTAGTTTATTGGCGCTGACAGCGTTGTAGAGGCCGGTCATTTTCACGAAAGGAAATAATAATTATTAAAGGAAACGCGCACAGCTTGTTCCCCGGGTCAGTGGACACCTCAATTTCGCTTTCTTGTACGTGCCATTGGTGTCCAACTGCAAAAACCTTCTTTGACTGCGTTCCCCACACAGCGAATGTCCGGACCCGGTAGAGTATCTGTTGCGGGTCCAATTGGACTTATTTTTGGAAATGTGGCGGAGAGTTTGAAGGATGCTTCACTCCCGCCACCGGTTGGCCCGGTATTGCACTGCCTCCGGGATCGGCCTTGTCTTTAGCGCGTCTTTACTATCCTGTCTTTCTATCCCATCTTTCAACTCTCCCACTATCTGCACGTGGTAGCGATTGTGGCTCGTCTTGAGCCAGTGAGCAGGCCTGTGCACTTTCCTTTTCTTTCTTCCCGTCAACAACAGACAACGTTCCCCACACTTGATAGGCAGCGCGCCCACCCTTCCACCCCGGCAGGTGGCAGTTAATGGTACAGTGCCGCGTGTCTGCCACAACGTTTTCAGCGCTAGTTCATGCAGCCCACATCTATCTCTCACCAGCGCCACGTAACTCAAAGCGCGATTTAGGCGTCCACTGACAAAGCGAGCAAGTTATGCGCCCTTCCTTTCGTCAAAATATCGGCGTCTAGAACGTTTTCAACACCAGCGCCAATGAACAAAATGAATGGCGACACCTTTCGCTTGGTATATCCTCTAAGCTAATCCCCATTCACTTTGAAGCGAAAGCTTAGCTATGTTAGATAAAGCCGCTCTTCGCGTGTCACTAAATGTGGCCTTCCCAGAGCCAGAGGTCATGCTTTCGCGAAGTTGAGCGGTGCACCGAGATGTCGAGATTTGAGAGCTACTGCGTCCTTTCGTTTCCTCAAAAATGTTTCCTTTACTGTACGCCCCACCCCAGTTGTAACCAACACAGTACTGTGCGAGTGTGTGATTTAATTCCTCTAAAATGAACTAATCACGCGCACAACCTGGACACATTTCTTATTGTGTAAATAGTTTGTACATATTACTTCTCCCCCTATCCTCTCTTCCTGTCCCCTCACCTCTTTTATTTCTCCATTCTGCCTGCTATCCTTTATTTCCGCTGCCCCAGCTCAGGTGCTTCAGTATCGATGGCAGATGCCGGGGCTAGCAAAAATCTTTTCCTTCCCTTTTACTATTATTTTTAATAAAACCACTACCACCACCATCCTCAAAACACATGCTTTCGCATTCCTCCACGCATGCAGAAAGAGTTAAGTGCCCTCAGCTGCTTTTCGCCTCCATCGAAACGCGGCCGCGGTGGTCGGGTTAGAACCCGGGTACTCCGGCTGAGTAGACGAGCGCCTTAACCACTGTGCCACCGGGGCGGATGCCTATGCAGTGTCCGCAACTCACTCAACGTTACAAACGCCAAGTCGCGACTAATTACCCGATACAGTAAAGCTTTCGCTCTCTAACGAGGTTGAGTAGTAGTTAAACCGCAGCAATTTTTTTACTTCTATATAGGACTATCAGGCGCAAACTATGAGGCGTTCTAGATGCGCTATGCGCTTCCTACAATACACTTCACGCTGACGCCTATTCTCAAAGACGCGATACGCTGCTGTTATAAAGCCTAATTTTAAAGCGAAAGCTTCACTGGCGGTGAACTTGCGACTTCGCCGTGGCGGTGCTCCGAGAAGGCACATGACGTCAAAACGCGCGCCTCACCGCGGAGCCGACCCTATCAGGCCGACCTGGCGACGGCTGGCGCACACGGCGCGAAATATAGACGTGCTCCAAGTCTACGCCCGTGCGGTCAGAGTGCACCGAAGCCGCCGAATGCGTCGGCGGTCAAGCGCAGTTGGAGTATAGAGGGTCTTGCTTTGGCCGACGTGACGTCGCCGTGCAGCGCACGCGCGCGCGTTAGGCCGGAGTATAAACGCGCCTTAACAGAGCCTGCGCTTAACCGCTAACCAACTTTTCAGTGGCGGCATCTACTGGAGCCACTGAAACCCCCCGCACACTCACCGAATAAAAAAACCTATGCCGAGGCTCGGTATCGAACCATGGCCTTTGGCGTTCGAGGTGCAGACGCGACCACTCCGCCACGACGGCTTTTTTCGTTTTCTCTTCATTGCCTGTTTCGACAGTCTACAACAGATCACAAGCATGTTCTGCGCTACATTCTCTAGCATCAAGAGTGGACATGCGTTTCACTCACGTGAGAAAATCAAAACTGTTTCAAAAATCACAACTCTCCCATCAACTCGATAACTTCATCTCCAAAACGTAGCTCCATGTACACTTCACGCAGCTTAAATATGCTTTCTTTGAAGTTATCTCGGACAGACCGCGCCTCTTCATCGCAGTGTCGTACAGCCATCCTGCTTCGGCAAATGCTGTTCAGGCCAAGAAGGAAAATTGCATCGTATTCATAAAGATCCGGCTCACCGTCCAGGAATCGTATCCCATACACCGTCAAGCGTAAGTCTTTCTTTATTGTACGCTGGAGCATGTCGCAAAAGAGCAGCGCATCCAGGCAATCAATAAAGATGTGTTCAATTGACTCCGGTTTCTGACACAAGCATTCAGCACCCCAGGGTAAAAAACAATCACTTCTCCACCATCCATGTTTTAACCGGCAACGTACCAGTGTGCAGCTTGAAGAAAAACGTCTTCACACTCACTGGCACCACCATTTTCCTTACTCTTTTCTAAAACACTTCCTACATGGCCTCCACTATACAGAGATCGATATATTGGCTCGGGGAAGACACAGTAAAGCAAATGTTTTAGCAATTTCTTACGCGTGGCATTTGAAAGGTCTTCCAAACTGGACCGAGCATTTAGAGACGAAAAAGCAAATATCACTTCTTTCAAAAATCTACTTACACTGTATCGCATCCCGTCTACATTGGAAATAAGATAGTTTGGCAAAGCCGAGAAAAGCCTCACCTGAATAAAAGTCCCCAGGAAAGGGTCGCGTTGACCTCGAAGAACCAAAAATCTTTACACCACCGGCCTGAGGTACAAGTATGGCCAGAAAAGACCCCCTTTTCTCAAACGCAGAAATAAATTTTCACGCTTAGTCCTCTCCCATGAGGACTGCCAAACAAAAAATGCGAAGAGACGAAGAAACTTTTGAATGCTGAGTCGAGAGCACAAAAGGACCTGCAACAAATAGCAAATTTTTTGAAACCAGGTACACACTACACATGTTTGCGCGCGTTAAATTGGACAGTTCCTTTCCCGACCATTTCTGTGTACGCGTGGACAAGTTCTTGAATTTTCTTCTTCCAAAAGTCATCCTTATCTCGATACTTTTCAAGAGCAACACCTGAGTATTTGGAAGGGACATGTGACCATTTTACACTTGCATGGAACAAAGGCGCTGATGTCCAGTTTCCATGCCACAGGCCCGCACATTTGTCCAGCTTAACAACGCTATTGGTTATATCACAATACCTGCGAACAATCGACATCGATGTTCTATGTTGCTGTAATCGCTACAAAACAAATTACCACATCATCGACATAAGCCAGTACTTTAATTTCACATGCTTCTAGTTCATATCCACGAATAGAGCTGCTTATTACATTCCGGCAAAGTGGCTCTAGGTAGAGAGCGAAAAGTAGCGGTGACAATGGGCAGCCTTGCCGCAATGATGTTCTGACGGCAATTCTGTCTTTGAGCTCTCAGTTGACAACCGGATTCGTAGTACAGTTACTATAAACCATTTTAACCCCTTTTAAAAATAATTCCCCAACACAGAGATGTTTTACGATTTTTAAAAAAATGTCATGACATACACGGTCAAAGGCCTTCTCTAAATCAATCTGCAACATTGCGACTCGCCTAAAGTCAACGTCACAACATTCCAGTATACTCCGATTGACATGAACATTCGTGAACACGGTCCCCCCTTGAATTCCACACGTCTGGTGGGGAGCAACCAAGGTGTCCATAACTGACTGTAAACGTTTGGCTAATACTTTCAAAAAAATTTTATAATCGACATTAGTAATCGTTATCGGCCGACAACCAGTAACTTGCTTAAGCTTAGCGGGATTGCCAGTTTTCGGTATAAGTACTGTATGCGCACGAGAAAACGACGGTGCTAAATACCAATTCTAAATGACTCTTCATAAAAGCTCAAGCTTTAAACATGAATAAACGCGCATCTAGTGAATGCACACTTCCGATGCAGAAGTCTCCGAGCTTTCGCTACATATATCGTGGCTTAACAGAGCTTCAGCAATTTTTGAAGCTTTACTGCCCGCAAACTTGCGATTTCGCCGAGGCAGTGCTCTGAGGAGGCACATGATGTCACAACGCGCGCCTCGCCGGCGATATTTCTCCCTCTCTCGCTCTCTAGTCACGACTGCGCTTGCGCCACTAATAGCACCGAGCCACAGGTGTTCCGCCTTTGCGCAGCGCCGCGCCTTTTCTCAAAATCCAACTTCCAATTTTCAGTTTTCTCTTTCTTTTTCTCTTTCTTCTTTCCTCGACTACTGATCCGGAGTTCCCGGGTTCGAACCCGACCGCGGCGGCTGCGTTTTTATGGAGGAAAAACGCTAATGCGCCCGTGTGCTGTGCGATGTCAGTGCACGTTAAAGATCCCCAGGTGGTCGAAATTATTCCGGAGCCCTCCACTACGGCACCTCTCTCTTCCTTTCTTCTTTCACTCCCTCCTTTATCCCTTCCCTTACGGCGCGGTTCAGGTGTCCAAAGATATATGAGACAGGTACTGCGCCATTTCCTTTCCCCCAAAACCGATTATTATTATTATTATTCTTTCCCTGCCTGAATTATCCCTTCCTTTACGGCGAGGTTCAAGTGTCCACCGAGATATGTGAGACGGTTACTGTGCCATTTCCTTTCCTCAAAAACCAAACAAAACAAGTAAGCCGACGGCGTTTATAGAATTCATTGGCGTTGACAACTTTGCAAAGGCCGTTCATTTTCACGAAAGAAAAGGCGCACAACCGGCTCCGTGGTTCAGTGGAGAGCTCAATCTCGCTTTCATGTACGTGGCGGTGGTGTCCAACTGCAAAAGCCTTCTTTGCGTTCCGCACACTGGATAGGCAGCGCGCCCTCCTTGCCACCCTGGGAGATGGCATGCAGTTAATGGTTGCTCACGAGAGATTGATCATCAAATGAACGCTGCAGCCTAGCTATTGCTGCAGTGCCGCATGTCAGCCACAACGCTGTCAGCGCGAATGCATTCAGGCCACATCTCTCTCACCGTCGCCACATGTATTAAAGCGCGAATGAGGCGTCCGCATATCCAGGAAGCCAGTTATGCACCCTTCCTTTCCTCAAAGCCATCGCCGTCTAGAACATTGTCAACGCCAACGCCAATGCACACACATAAAAGGTCACGTGCTTTGGGCATGTTTTTCAGTAATAGGAATGAGGAACAGATCCTTCTGGTGATGCGGTGACCTGCCCTGCGGATACGTGTTTTGACCGATGCACTCTATATTTTAACATTTATTCGTAAGAAAAAGACGCGTAAATGAATGACGAAGAATAAAAATTTAATGATAGAGAAGGAAGTTCACCACGCCGTTGCGGAAGAATTATGTTAGGAAATGGAGGTTTTCAGGAGTGTGAAATGATTGGTAGCGCTGCATGCCATACAGGTTGTTTAAACGCCTTGAAGGAGTATAGGCACCTAATTTTGGTGGCATGGTTTCTTCTTTGCAATATTGCGGAAGACGCTACTATGCATGAATCACACGTAGTATTTGCCTATGGCGACTAAATAATTTATCGAATTTTTCTGGTTTGCTGTTTCGGTTGCGGTTAAAGAAACCGAATGATGCCTGTGACGCCAAGGTGCGCTTATTGGTCGCGTGGAGCATGAAACAAACTGCAATATAAACGATGTTTCTGCATTAGGTATCATTCGGTCTCTTGGGGCAGGCTTACTTTAACGTTGTAGGTAATTAGAACGATGCAGAAGCGATTATATCGCTGTTTTTTATGCTTTATGTGACCCATAAGCACACGCTGACGTCAGTCTCTGTTCTGCTGTTGAAAGCGAAACTAAAACTGCACTAGAAAGAAATTAAATTCTAAATTCTTTATTTGTCGTAAGAGAATACCACGTTGTAATCCATGTATATTAATGTCTTTTGCATCATTAGAAAGAAGAAAACACGCATCCAAAAGTTAGGTGTCTCTATTCTTTTAACTCTAGCACTAAAAGCGTCCATAAACACAATACAGTTTTGGTGTTAAAGACTATAGCTTGAAGCCGGTGCTAGGACAGCACATTATATTTGGACATTAAATGAGAAAATGGTCCCCTTGAACCAACTAATGGAAAAAATTAATGTGGATTAGCTCAGCTAATCCAGGATATACAAAGCGAAAGATGCCGGCGTTCACTCTGTGCATTGGCGTTGGCAGTGTTCTAGACGGCGATGGCTTTGAGGAAAGTAAGGGCGCATAAATAATAATAATAATAATAATAATAATAATAATAATAATAATAATAATAATAATAATAATAATAATAATAATAATAATAATAATAGGTTTTTGGTGAAAGGAAATGGTGCAGTACCTGCCTCATATATCGTTGCTCATATATCGTTGGACACCTGAACCACGCCGCAAGGAAAGGGATAAAGGAGGGATTGAAAGAAGAAAGGAAGAAGGGAGTGCCTTAGTGTTGGGATACGGAATAATTTCGACCACCTGACGATCTTTACCGTGTACTGACATCGCGCAGCACACGGGCGCCTTAGCATTTTTCGTCCGTAAAAATGCAGCCACCGCGGTCGGGTTCGAAACCGGGAACTCGCGCATAACTGGCTCCCTGGATATGGGACGCCTCATTGGTGCTTTGATACATGTGGCAGTGGTGAGAGAGAGATGTGGTCTGAATTCATTAGCGCTGACAGCGTTGTGGCTGACATGAGGCACTGCAGCAATCGTTCATTTGGTGATCAATCTCACGCGAACAACCATTAACTGCATGCCACCTCCCAGGCCGGCAGTGAGGGCGCGCTGCCTATCCAGTGTGGGGAACGCAAAGCAGGCTTTTGCAATTGGACACCAACGCCACGTACATGAAAGCGAAATTGAGGTCTCCACTGACCCACAGAGCTAGTTGTGCGCCTTTCCTTTCGTGAAAATGAACGGCCTGTGCAAAGTTGTCAACGACAATGAACTCTATCCGGGTTCGAATCCGACCGCGGCGGCTGCGTTTTTATGAAGGAAAAACGCTAAGGCGCCCGTGTGCTGTGCGATGTCAGTGCACGTTAAAGATCCCCAGGTGGTCGAAATTATTCCGGAGCCCTCCACTACGGCACCTCTTTCTTCCTTTCTTCTTTCACTCCCTCCCTTATCCCTTCCCTTACGGCGCGGTTCAGGCGTCCAACGATGTATGAGACAGATACTGTGCCATTTCCTTTCCCCAAAAACCAATTATTATTATTACTATTATGAACTCTATGAACGCCGTCGGCTTACTTGTTTTGTTTGGTTTTGGAGGAAAGGAAATTGCACAGTAACAGTCTCACATATCTCGGTGGACATCCGAACCGCACCGTAAAGGAACGGATAAAGGAGGGAGGGATAGAAAGAGAAAACTGAAAATTGAGAGTTGGGATTTTGACGAAAGGCGCGGCGCTGCGCAGCGGCGGAACACTTCACTAGGCAGCGAGAGAGAGAGAAATATCCACGGCGAGGCGCGTGTTGTGACGTCATGTGCCTCCTCGGAGCACCACCGCGGCGAAATCGCAAGTTCGCGGCAAGTAAAGCTTTCGCTTTAAATCAACTCTTGCAAAACTCAGTGTCCTGCTATTCAAAGAATGGTCGCACATGGTGGTGAAGTAGGGCCTAGGCACTAAAAAAAATGAAATTCCCGAGCTCTTCCGGCTGTCCAGTAAGCGACTGCGCTAATGTGGCATCCCTACCAACTACATATGCGGTATTTGTTCCCAGGGTTTCCTAGTTATTCTTCAGTCCCGGCTAATGCATGTTTTCCACTTATTTTATTTGCCATTAAACACGCAGCGAGAAAACCGAAACAGGCAGTTTGTTCACATTACCCGCCGCGGTGGCTCAGTGGTTAGTGCGCTCGGCTACTGATCCGGAGTTCCCGGGCTCGAACCCGACTACGGCGGCTGCGTCTTTATGGAGGCAAAACGCTAAGACACCCGTGGGCTGCGCGAAGTCAGTGAACGTTAGACATCCCCAGGTGGTCGAAATTATTCCGGAGCCCTCCACTACGGCACCTCTTTCTTCCTTTCTTCTTTCACTCCCTCCTTTACCCCTTCCCTTACGGCGCGGTTCAGGTGTCCAAAGATATATGAGAGAGATACTGCGTCATTTCCATTCCCCAAAAAAAACAATTATTATTATTATTATTATTATTATTATTATTATTATTATTATTATTATTATTATTATTATTATTATTATTATTGTTATTATTATTATTATTATTATTATTATTATTATTATTATTATTATTATTATTATTAAGGCGCGGCGCGGCGTAACGGCGGAAGACCTGTGGCTCGGTGCTACTAATGGCGCATGCGCAGTTGTGGCTAGAGAGCGAGAGAGAAATATCCGAGGCGAGGCACGCGTTGTGCCGTCATGTGCCTCCCGGAGCACGGCAACGGCGAAATCGCAAGTTTGCGGCCAGCAAAGCTTTCGCTTTAAAAATTGCTATTGGCCTAACTCAGTTAGGCCAGGATATACGAAGCGAAAGCGCTGAGACTTCTTAATCGGAAGAGTGCATTCACTAGATGCGCCTTTATTCATGGTTAAAGCTTGAGCGTTTATGAAGTCATTTAGAATTGGTATTTTGCCACCGTCGTTTCCTCGTGCGCATACAGTACTTATACCGAAAACTGACAATTCTGTTAAGCTTAAGCAAGTTACTGGTTATCGGGCGATAACAATTA
This sequence comes from Amblyomma americanum, assembly GCF_052857255.1. Lineage (NCBI taxonomy): Eukaryota > Metazoa > Arthropoda > Arachnida > Ixodida > Ixodidae > Amblyomma > Amblyomma americanum. The sequence goes on along the minus strand of NC_135504.1, from coordinate 96,525,520 downwards.
CTAATGTCGATTATAAAATTTTTATGAAAGTATTAGCCAAACGTTTACAGTCAGTTATGGACACCGTGGTTGCTCCCCACCAGACGTGTGGAATTCAGGGGCGGACCGTGTTCACGAATGTTCATGTCAATCGGAGTATACTGGAATGCTGTGACGTTGACTTTAGGAGAGTCGCAATGTTGCAGATTGATTTGGGAAGGCCTTTCACCGTGTATATCAACAAATTCTTTTAAAATATCCTCGAACATGTCTGTGCTAAGGAAGTAGTTTTAAAAGTCATTAAAATGGCTTATAGTAACTGTACCACGAATCTGGCTGTTAACCGAGAGGTCACAGGCAGAATTGCCGTGATAGCATCCGTGCGGCAAGGCTGCCCACTGTCACCGCTACTTTTCGCTCGGTACCTATAGCCACTTTGCCGTAATGTAATAAATAACGGCTCTAGTCGTGGTTTGGAACTAGAAGCATTGAAAATTAAAGTACCAGCTTATGCTGATGATGTGGAAATTTTTTGTAGCGACCAGAGCAGCATAGAACATGCGATGTCGGTTGTTCGCAAGTTTTGTGATGTAACCAATAGCGTTGTTAATCTGGACAAATGTGCGGGCCTTTGGGATGGAGATTGGACATCAGCGCCTTTGTTTCATGCAAGTGTAAAATTTTCACATGTCCCTTCCAAATACTCAGGCGTTCCTCTTGACAAGTATCGAGATAACGATGACTTTTGGAAGACGAAAATTGAAGAACTCTCCACGCGTAAACAGAAATGGTCGGGAAAGGAACTGTCCATTTTCGCGCGCGCAAACATAAGTAGTGTATACCTGGTTTCAAAAGTGTGCTATTTGTTGCAGGTCCTTTCGTGCTCTCGACTTAGCATTCGAAAGTTTCATCGTCTCTTCGCAGTTTTTGTTTGGCAGTCCTCATTGGAGAGGACTAAACGTGATAATTGATTTCTGCGTTTGAGTAAAAAGGGGGTCTTTCCTCGCCACCCTTGTACCTGAGGCAGGTGGCGTCAAGATTTACGTTTCTTCGAGATCAAAGCGACCCTTTCTGCGGACGTTTATTGAGGTGAAACTTTCTTCGGTTTTCCCAACCTATGTTATTTCCACTGTAGACGAGATTAGATACAGTGTAAGTAGATTTTTGAAAGAAGTGATATTTGCTTTCCGGTTTCTAAATGCTCGGTTCAATTTGGAACACCCTTCAAATGTCACGCGTAAAAAATTGCTAGAACACTTGATTGACTGTGTCTTTCCCGAGCTAATATATCGATCTCTGTTTAGTGGACGCCAAGCAGGAAATGTTTTATAAAGAGTAAGGAAAATGGTGGTGCCAGCGGGTGTGAAGCCATTTTTCTTCAAGCCGCACACTGGTACGTTGCCGGTTAAATCATGGAAGGAGGAGAAGGGATTGTTTTTACCATGCATATGGGGTGCTGAATGCTTGTTGTGTCACAAGCCAGAGTAAGCAGAACACGTCTTTATTGACTGCTGGGCTGCGCTGCTCTTTTTCGACATACTCCAGCGTACAATAAAGAAAGACTTACGCTTGACGGTGTATGGGATACGATTCAAGGACGGTGAGCCGGATCTTTATAAATACGATGCAATTTTCCTTCTTGGCCTGAACAGCATTTGCCGAAGCAGGATGGCTGTACGACACTGCGATGAAGATGCGCGGTCTGTCCGAGATTACTTCAAAGAAAACATATTGAAGCTGCGTGAAGTGTACATGGAGCTACGTTTTGGAGATGAAGTTATCGAGTTGATGGGAGAGTTGTGATTTTTGAAACAGTTTTGATTTTCTCACGTGAGTGAAACGCATGTCCACTCTTGATGCTAGAGAATGTAGCGCAGAACATGCTTGTGATCTGTTGTAGACTGTCGAAACAGGCAATGAAGAGAATACGAAAAAAGCCGTCGTGGCGGAGTGGTCGCGTCTGCACCTCGAACGCCAAAGGCCATGGTTCGATACCGAGCCTCGGCATAGGTTTTTTTATTCGGTGAGTGTGCGGGGGGTTTCAGTGGCTCCAGTAGATGCCGCCACTGAAAAGTTGGTTAGCGGTTAAGCGCAGGCTCTGTTAAGGCGCGTTTATACTCCGGCCTAACGCGCGCGCATGCGCTGCACGGCGACGTCACGTCGGCCACAGCGAGCCCTTTATACTCCAACTGCGTTTGACCGCCGACGCGTTCGGAGGCTTCGGGGCACTCTGATCGCACGGGCGGAGACTTGGAGCACATCTCTATTTCACGCCGAGTGCGCCAGCCGCCTCCGGCCCGGACTGACCGGGTCGGCTCCGCGGCGAGGCGCGCGTTGTGACGTCATGTGCCTCCTCGGAGCATCGCCATGGCGAAGTCGCAAGTTCGCGGCCGGTGAATCTTTCGCTTTAAAATTAGGCTTTATAATAGCAACCTATAGCGTCTTTGAGAATAGGCGTGAGCGTGAAGTGCATTGTAGGAAGTGCATAGCGCATCTAGGACGCCTGATAGTTTGCGGCAATGGCACACCGATGAACACGCTACGCACGAGTAGGCCTATATAGGAGCAAAAAAATTGCTGCGGTTTGACTACTACTGAAACTCGTTAGAGAGCGAAAGCTGTAGTGTATCGTGCAACTAGATGCTACTTGGCGTCTGTAACGTTGAGTTCGTTCCGGAAAATGGATAGGCATCCGCCGCGGTGGCACAGTGTTTAACGGGCTCGTCTAGTCAGCCGGAGTACCCGGGTTCCAACCCGACCGCCGCGGCCCCGTTTCTATAGAGGCGAAAAGCAGCTGAGGGCACTTAACTCTTTCTGCATGCGTGGAGGAATGCGAAAGCATGTGTTTTGAGGATGGTGGTGGTAGTGGTTTTATTAAAAATAATAGTAAAAGGGAAGGAAAAGATTTTTGCTAGCCCCGACATCTGCATCGATACTGAAGCACCTGAGCTGGTGCAGCGGAAATAAAGCATAGCAGGCAGAATGGAGAAATGAAATGGAAGAGGTGAGGGGCGAGGAAGAGCGGATAGGGGGAGAAGTAATATGTATAAACTATTTAGACAATAAGAAATATGTCCAGGTTGTGCGCGTGATTAGTTCATTTTAGAGGAATTAAATCATACACGCGGACAGCACTGTGTTGGCTACAACTGGAGTGGGGCGTCCAGTTATTATTCGTTCAAGGTAGAACTCGCGGAGCGTTCGGTCACTGCGTGTAACTACCTGACGGAGAACAGACGGGACGTGTTTTGAGGAAAGGAAACATTTTTGACGAAAGGAAAGGGCGCAATAGCTCTCAAATCTCGACATCTAGGTGGACAGCTCAACTTCGCGAAAGCACGACCTCTGGCTCTGGGAAGGTGAAATTTAGTGACATGCGGAGAGCGGCTTTATCTAACGTAGATAAGCACTCGCTTCAAAGTGAATGTGTATTAGCTGAGAGGATATAACAAGCGAGAATTGTCGCCATTCCTTTCGTTCATTGGCGCTGGCGTTGACAACGTTCTAGACGCCGATATTTTGAGGAAAGCAAGGGCGCATTTTTGCTCCCTGGTTTAGTGGACGCCTAATCGCGCTTTGAGGTACTTGGCGGTGGTGAGAGATAGATGTGGGCTGCGTGAACTAGCGCTGATAACGTTGTGGCAGACACGCGGCACTGCACCATTGACTGCCACCTGCCAGGGTGGAAGGGTGGGCGCGCTGCCTTTCCAGTGTGGGGAACGCAATCAAAGCAGGTTTTTGCAGTTGGACAGCAATGGTACGTACATGAAAGCGAGATTGAGGTGTCCACTGACTCGGGGAACAAGCTGGGCGCGTTTCCTTTCGTGAAAATGAACGGCCTCTACAACGCTGTAAGCGCCAATATTCCATTCCAAAAACTTTTATTTCCATCAGAAATGGAGACCCCCTACTCCCTACCCCTGGCGCGCATGATTAGGGGCAGGGGCCGGGGCCTCCGCGACTAGATGCACGCAAAGAGTTGCTGGCTCTTCGCGTGCCTCTACCGCCAGATGGATGGCTTTCCTCTGCATGGCGGGGTCCGCGCTTTGCAGAAGGGTCTCCCAGGCTTCTCCCCTATTTATTCCTTCATTGACCCCTGGGGAGTGTGTGCATTGCCAGATTATGTGGTCCAGGGTCCCCCTCTCCCCGCATTCCTTACATTTATCGTCTATGTCTTCGTCTTTCAGGACGTGTGATGCCAATACCGGATTTATGTAGTTTCCCGCCTGTAATCTGCGCCAAGTTGTTGCCTCTCTGTTTCTGAGCTCTTTGTCCGGTGGAGGGACAGTTCTTCGCTGTAATCTGTAGTTTTCTATTATCTCCGTGTATGTCTGTAGTCTCTCTTCAAGCTCCTTGCAATCGGGCGGCTCTGCTCTTGCCCGGAGGTAGACATCTCGGGCTAAGAGGTGCGCCGCCTCGTTGCCTGGAACTGACGTGTGAGCTGGTGCCCATATGAGGCTAAGTTTCCTATCAATTTTCCTTCCAACTACTATTCGCACCGCTTCTGGTGCTACTCTGCCCCTTCCGCAATTGTAGATGGCTGTTTTGCTGTCGCTTATTATGTAACTTGCCTTGGTGCCTACGCAAGCAAGCGCTATTGCTACTTTTCCCGGTACCTCTGGATTGCGGCTGCGTATTGTTGCTGCCGAGATTGCTTTACCTTGGCCATTTACTACCGAGGCTACTGCTGCTCCCAGTTTGCCGCTCGCCGCATCTGTGTATGCCACTGTCTCGCTGTTTACTTCGCTGAAGCGTTTGGCTAGTGCTTCAGCTCTTTTTTCCCTCCTTTCCTTATTGAAGGTGGGATGCATGTTCTTGGGAAGCGAGTCAATCCTCAGCTGTTCCCAGATTTTTCTTGGAATATCCTGTTTCTTTTGCATGCCTCTGTCCGTCTGCAGTCCCACGATGCTTAGAATGGCCCTGCCTGTGTATGTTTGGCTGAGTCTTTCCTGCTGGGCGGTCCTTACTGCTTCGGCTGTTTCTTTCCATGTATTATGGATTCCCATTGCTAGGAGTCTTTCAGTTGAGGTGCTTATGGGTATTCCGAGAGCTCGTTTGTAGCATCTCCTGATTATTGATAAACCAAATGAACGCAGGTTTGTTTGGTTTTGGGGGAAAGGAAACGGCGCAGTAACGTCACATCTTGGTGACACCCGAACCGCGCCTTAGGGGAAGGAATAAAGGAGAGAGAGAAATAAGAAAGGAAGAAAGAGGAAACGGAAAACTGCAAATTGGTTTTTGAGAAAAGTCGCGGCGCAGCGGCGGAACAACTGTGGAACGGCGCAGCTGTGGCCTCGGGACAGGCAGGGCGAAACTCACTTCTGCTAGCCTAGTGTGGCTTTCGCTACGAAAGAGAGTAACCTAAGAACTAATGCACTCCACTTTAAAAACAAAGTATGCTGCCAAGTTCCGGAGTAGATTTCGATCACTAAATATACGGAATGGTATCTCTTGACAACGGAGGTATATTCCCATTGCAAAGCCTGTTAACTTGATGCTGTTAACCATATGTGCAGGGTTTTAAACACGGCGCTGGACTGCTGAGGTTAGCAAACAGAGGAGGATAGAGCCTCGGTTAGCGGCGGTCGAATTTCGATGGAGGCGAAATTCTAGAGACCCGTTTACTGAGCGATGTCACTGCACGTTTATGAACTCTAGGTGGTCGAAATTTCCGGAACCTTTCACTACAGCGTTCCTCATAGCCTAAGTAACTTTTGGGATGTTAAACTTTCATAAACTAAGCCAAACCAAACCAAACGGAACATCGGTTATAATCTTCAGAACCTTTAGAACTTCTCATCGCTTGAAGAGGGGATTTGTTTCCTTTGCCACTCTTAAGTATTCCGCATTTTTAGTGATGGAATTTTGTCCCAGCGCTTGGGCTGCATATCCTGTCACTTAGTGGGAGTGTACTAGAGGACAGCTTACTTCCAATTTGCGTCTTTCGTGTTCAGAGTGTGCAGGCCAGGAGGTCGACCACTGTGTGCTGGAGTTTATTTTCTTCGACCAGGTAGACGAAATTATTCCGGAGCCCTCCACTACGGCACCTCTTCCTTTGTTCTTTCACTCCCTCCTTTATCCCTTCCCTTACGGCGTGGTTCAGGTGTCCGCCGATATATGAGACAGATACTGCGCCATTTTCTTTCTCCAAAAGCCACAAAAACCACCCCAGTCTCACTTCGGGGGAAAGCTCATACGAAGTAAATGCTTACATGGCAGCCCCGGAAGACACTCGCCGCGGTGTGATACACAGTGTGGACCCCGGGACATCGCCGGAAGAATTGAAAGCCAACGTACGAGTGCGCACTCAAGGAGTTAAATCCACAGCGCTCGAATGCTAGGACAATCCAAGTCGGCCGTCATCACCTTCGACGGTCCCATAGTCCCGAAGCAAGTCATCTATTACGGAGGTGAGATGTGGTGCTACCCGTATCGCCCCACGCGGCAGGTATGCTACATCTGCTGTCAACAAGGCCATCGGTCAGACGTGTGCCCGAATCCGGAAGCCAAGACGTGCAAGCAATGCGGCACGCAACATCCGGCGGAGGGCCACCAATGCACACCCAAATGCTTGATCTGCGGCGGCAGCCACGTCACTGGAGCCAAGGAGTGCAAGGACAAACTGAAGAAGACTAGGAAACTGCGCAACAACCACGGCGGTAGCGGAGGCGGCGGCGGCAGCCACGACAGCAGACGGCGCAGTCGGGACGACCGCGGAAAGTATCCGCGGTGGTTCAGCTCTGAGGGGGAGACTTCGCGGAGCCGTTCGAGATCCCGGGCGTCACGGAGCCGGTCGAGGAGCCGTCCACGGTCTTTCCCGCCCCTGGTGCCCCTGGTTGGCCAGCAGTAACAGCAGCAAAAGCAGAATAAACCCGCAAGGAACACCGGAGTCAAGGTGAGCTGGGGAGCAGGAAATCCTTGGTTTGCTCCGCACTCGGGTGGGGAAGCTAAACAGAACACAAATACAAACAACAATAACGCGCCCAAGCAGCAGGAGGACGCGAACAAAGTTACACAGCCCTAAGACGCGAACTAGAGCTCGCCCGTGTCAGAGAGAGTAAGCTAGAACGCCAGGTAGCCGAGCTCACGAAAGCAGTTAGGGAACAGAGACCAAACAGCTATCGGCAGCCGCAACCCGGGCAAATACAACCGCCACCCTCGCCGCAAGCAGGCAATGAGGATTTCAACAACTTCAAAGCTGAAATGCAGCAGTTGATGCAGCAGATGATGCAACAGATGCAACTACAAATTACAGAGATACGGAGCTCAATCCGCAAGCAAAAATTCACTGAGAATATTAGAGAGAAGGCGTATCACCGTCCCGCGCTGGCGGCCCTCGCCAACATGACAACAACCAACACGGAAGCTTAAACATTGCCAATAAAACCTTAAGAAAACAAAAAAACCTAGAAATTTGGCAATGGAACTGCAGAGGCTATAGGAGGAAGCAAGACCTACTTCAACAGTACATTCACACACAGCAAACGCCACCCGACATTATAGTGCTTCAGGAAACGGGCATCACCCCAAGCCTAGGAGGTTACATGTGCTACGAAACCCAGGAAAAAGGAAGGACGGCAATCCTAGTCAACAAAGCGATCATAGTCATAAGCCACGGCAGGATAGCTGAAACGGACATAGAGCATGTGATCATAGAAATTATTCCACAGAAACAGAGGAAAAGGGGCAGCATTTTCATCGTTAATACCTACAGCCCGCCGAAACAGAGGAAAGCCAAATTCCAAGAGCTTTTTCAATGCGCCAGCAAACTGGCAAAGGGCAGCACGCTAGTCGTCTTAGGCGATTATAATTCCCGGGATAAAAACTGGGGATACAAGAATTTCAACGTTAAAGGAAAGATATTAGCGGAAGCGGCAGAAACTGCAGGCTACAATTTACTCACAGACCCAGAGACTCCTACCAGAATAGGCAACAGTGTCAGTACCGACACCTGCCCGGACTTCACCTTCATTAAGGGCCCGGGACAGGCGCAATGGGAAAACCTGATGGAAAATCTGGGGAGTGACCACTACATAATCAAAAACCATGTGGCCTCCGACCGACTCAAGCGGCAACTAGGCGCGGCTAAAATCACAGACTGGAACGCCTTTAGAGAAGCATACGACGAACACCGCTTCAAAGGAGGGATTCAGTCGAGTGAAGAATGGGGAAACATACTCAAGCAAAGGCAAAATGAGCACACCAAAGAGATCAAGAGAACAACACAGACACCCGAAGTAAACGCCAGGCTCCTCAGGCTATGGGAAGCCAGACGTGGTCTAATCAAGAGGTGGAAGAAACAGAAACACAACAGGAAGCTCAAACTTAAAATAGCAGAAATTACAACGAAAGCAGAGGAGTGCGCAGTACAGTTGGCGAAAACGAACTGGCAGCAATTCAGTGACTCCCTCAACGGAACTCTGAGCACAGCTAGGACATGGCATATCCTAAAAGCACTCATCGATCGACCAAAACCAAAGCAGAAAACAATAAAACAATATACAGATTAATGCACCAGTTCGAAGGAGTCGATGAGGAACTCCTGGAAAAAGTGCGCATCAAGTGCTTCGGGGACACAAACCCGAGAACCTATGCAAGAGATTATCGGGTGAAAGAAAATCCAAACCTAGATAGACCCATCACACGAGAAGTCTATGCTGCAATTCGAAGCACAACTAGGAATACGGCAGCGGGTGCGGACAGAATCAACAACGCACTCATCCGCAACCTCAGTGACGAGCTAGTCACAGAATTAACCGATTTCCTCAGCAAGCACTGGGCAGCGGAGACCGTTCCCGAGGATTAGAAGCATGCAGAGGTGGTTATGATTCCAAAACCGGGTAAAAAGCTACAAATCGAAAACCTAAGACCCATCTCCCTCACATCGTGCCTCGGCAAGCTGTACGAGAGAGGGGTAACTTTAAGGCTACAACAATACATGGAGCGTCACGAACTCTATCCCCACAGTATGTTCGGATTCAGGGCGAAGCTGTCGACCCAAGACGTACTCCTACAAATCAAAGAAAAAGTTCTAAGTGACGTCCCTAGGGACGGAGAGAACGTAATAATGGCACTGGATATCAAAGGTGCTTTTGACAACGTAAGCCACGAAGCCATCCTGACAGGCCTGGACGACCTGAACTGCGGCAGGAGGGTCTTAGGTTACGTCAAAGCTTTCCTCTCAGATAGAACAGTGACGATAGGGCTGGGAGAACTCCGCTCGGAGAAGTTCCACACCCCTAACAAGGGAACTCCCCAGGGCTCGGTCATCTCACCTACGCTTTTTAACGTTGCGATGATCAGCCTTGCAAAACAACTTAAGGAAGTCGAAGGAATACACCATGCCATGTATGCCGACGACATCACCATCTGGACACATACGGGCTCACTAAAAGAAAAGGAAGAAAGACTACAGGAGGCCGCGACCTGCGTAGAGAACTACGTAAAAGCGAGAGGGCTAGCATGCTCCACCGAAAAATCAGAACTGCTCGGAGTCTGGAGAGGGAAACAAAACCGCACAGTCCCGAACAGCGACGAGCTTAGGCTCAACGTCTACCTAGAGGGAAAACCCATACCAGAGAAAACACTCATAAGAATCTTGGGCATGTGGATACAATCAAACCAACGGTGTACACATGCACTTTCTCTACTCAAAGCTTCCACCCTACAAGTTGCCCTCATGATCACGCGCGTCTCCCATAAACGCTCAGGCATGCGAGAAGAAGACACGCTAAAGCTGGTCAGGAGCCTGGTAATCAGCCGAGTCACCTACAGTCTTCCATACTACAACCCAATCAAAAGCGAAATCCAACAGATTGGTGCGATTATACGCAAAGCATACAAAACAGCACTCCATCTACCGCAATGCACATCCACAGAGAAGCTTTTAGCACTTGGACTTCATAACAACTTTGAAGAACTGAGAGAGGCACAACACGTCGCCCAGTTGCAGAGACTACAGGAGACCCCGGCTGGCAGGGAGCTTCTGCAGAAGTTGGGATGGGTGGAACTCAAATGTGGCGTGGATTACTTTATGGTCGCTGATTTCGCGTAGATAAGTGATAGATGAGAGGGCTTCCGGGTGGGTAGTCAGGATTAGATCTAGAATGTTTGCACCGCGGGTCGGTTCAGATACCACTTGAGTTAAGTTGAAGTTTAAGCAGACCTCGATAAAATCATTCGCTTCCCTGTTGCCGACTGCTGTCTGTGTCTGCCAGTTGATTTCTGGAAAATTGAAGTCTCCAAAAAGAATGATATGCGCTTTTGGGTATTTCCTCGTTAATTGGCTGATCACGTCGTTAAGAATTCGAGAGAAATCGGAGTTGGTATTTGGCGCTCTATAACAAACGCCCAGCAGTACGGTTTGGGGCGCAGCGCGACAAAGTAGCCATACTATCTCAAGGTCTGATGGAATATTAATAACTGTACACGAGAACTGATTGCTAACTGCGATGAAAACGCCTCCACCTCGAGCGGATGTGCGATCTTTGCGAAGAAGGTTAAAATTCGGTAAGTCAGCAAGAACTTCAGTATCGGTGATGCCATTAGTGAGCCATGTTTCGGTAAGTATCAGCAAGTTACTAGCAGATGAACACACAAGATTGGAGTTGATTTCGCGTTTCGGAAGAAAACTACGTATGTTTGTGAAAATCGCCGAAAAGGAAAGATTAGGCTGGGGTGTGGTAGGTACATGAGCGGCTGGGGGCTGGCGGCGCAGCAACCGCTATGGTATCTCTTTTACAGATTGCGATGGTTCGTCGAAGATATATCGTCGGGAACCGATGAACAGGGTTTTGTATCGCAAAGAAAAACGGTTAGTCTTGCTTTTGGCAAATGTAACTAGATGTTTGCGCACATTGCGAACGCGGTGTGAAAAATCTTCACCGACGGAGTAGTCAGTGTCCTTGAATTTGCGGCCATTAGCTAGAATTTCGTCCTTCGTTTTGAAAAGTGCGAATTTGGCAATTAACGGACGGCAGCGATCAGGTTCGTGGCGCCCAAGACGGTGAGTGCGGTCTATTGTTTTGGGGTCGAGGGTGATGTCCAAAAATTCGGAGCAATGGCGAATTAGTAGCTTTTCAGAGTCGGCCCACGTTTCAGATGGGTCAGGGTCCGGAATGTTGTAGAATATGAGGTTGTTTCTTCGTGATTGGTTTTCTGCTTCGTCTATGCGATCCTCGAGATCACAGAGCTGGCGAGTTGCCTGGGTGGTGTGAGTGCTTAGGCCTTCTATCTCTGTGCGTAGTGACTGTATTGCCGCCAATATTTGCAGTGTTTGTTCGTTTTTCAAATCTGCCGCGACACCACCTTATCGCTTTGTTTGCGACGCAAGACGCGACTAGATTTATCTCGATTGATCGCAGCCAGGCAAAGCTGATTCTACGTTGTTCCGGAATGTTCTAGTAACTTTGCGCCCTTTATCTCGAATGTTCGCTATCAGCTTTAAATTGAGCACGGCCGACAGCGGCGGGCATTCTGTTCGAGGACCGCCGAGCACGCTTGTCGCTTCGCCGCCGCCGAGTGATTCAGTCCATTTTGGGTGCAAGTCAGCCCAATAAACAGTTCTTTTAGAAGATCCTTTCGTCCGTATTCATCGCTGCTTCGACTGCCGTCACCACTACGTGACATCTGGTGGAGGTGCGGGGTAGCCTTCGATGTTCCGGACGCCCCCTTCAAGTCGTGAAGCCAGCCCTGAGCGCTTCGCACCCGAGGACGAGCCGGCAGCTCAGCGAGCCAGCCGACGTCTCCAGGGAGAGGAGCCTGAGTTCGGGAAACTGCCGGACCGCACAAGACAGCGAAAAGACGCGGCTACAAGCACCGCAATCTCGCCGAAGATGTCGACACCGATTATACTGCAGCAGCCGCGGGTGCCGCCAACTTTCAATGGATCCCTAGGCGAAGACCCTGAAGAATGGTTGGATCAATTTGAGCGCGTGGCGTCATTCAACAAGTGGGATGATGCGGCAAAGATTGGACACGTTTTTTTCTCATTGGATGGCTCCGCACGCACGTGGTACGAAAACTACGAGTCGTCCCTTACGACATGGGAGCTATTCAAGAGAGAACTATTGAAGGTATTTACCAGTGTCGTGAGGAAAGAAAGAGCCGAACGACTCCTCGAGTCCAGGATCCAGCTTCCGAATGAGCCCGTCCGCAGCTACGTCGAGGAGATGAAGCGCCTATTTCGCCGCGCCGATCCCGTGATGACCGAGGAAAAGAAAGTTCAGTTCTTAATGCGCGGCGTAAAAGAACAACTCTTTGGCAGCCTCGTCCGTCAGCCGCCAAAAACGGTCGAGGAATTCATGCAGGAAGCCTGCACGATTGAGAAGACCCTCGACGTCCGAGCTCGGCAGTACAACCGCCCTTCCTCTGCCTATGCAATCCGTTCGGACACGCCGGCCACCACCAGCGACAGCTTGCGGGACGTTATCCGCGAAATCGTCCGAGAGGAGCTACGCCGATTACTGCCATCCTCCCCACAGCCACAAGCATCGACTCTGATGGACGTGGTACGGGAAGAAGTGCAACAGGCACTTGGCACCCCGACGGCCACAGAACCCCAGGCCATGACCTACGCCGCTGCAGTAAGGACTGCTCAGACCCAACGACAACCCCCACGTCCTCCCCGAAATGAGCCACTTGGTCCACAACGCCGCCTCCCAGCCCCCGCCCGCCCAGCCTATGACCGACCCTCAAGCCCCAGGAAATGCGACGCCTGGAGGACTTCCGACAACCGGCCATTGTGCTTCCATTGCGGTGAGGCCGGCCATATTCTTCGTCACTGCCCGTACCGACGTATCGGTCTTCGAGGATTTGCCGTTAACGCCCCACGACCACGCTTCGGACAACGTCCGCACGAAATCGACGAGTACCTGCGTCGAGAAGAGTACACGCCGAACCGCTTTTCGCGCTCACCATCGCCGTCAACCTCGCGCTTTGCGTCGCCACGCCGCAGCTACGCAGCCGCGGTACGAGGAAGGTCGCCCAGCCCCCGTAGGGGAAACTAAAGGCAGCAACCTCTGGAGGTGAGGTTGCTCACGAGCTAAACGCCGAAGATCCTCCACCGACCACGCCCCATGAAGACGCTGCACCCGCGACGCCGCATGAAGAACCGACACTCGCTGCACCGACGCCGCACACAATGAGAACCTCGACCACGACGCAAACTACCTTGAAATCGACGCCGCCACCCAGAGGAGCTTCGACCACACGCCCAACCCGCGACTCGCATACGCGACGAAGCCGTGACCCGACGCCGAGAGCGACATGCAATGCAAGAGCCAGGACCTCCGACCTAGAAGTGACTATCGACGGCCGGAAAGTCACCGCTCTAGTCGACACAGGAGCCGATTACTCGGTGATGAATGGAACATTCGCTGCGCAGCTCAGAAAAGTCACAACGGCTTGGAACGGCCCACAAATTCGCACCGCTGGGGGCCACCTCATTACGCCATCAGGACGATGCACAGCGCGAGTGACTGTCAAAGGACATACCTATCCTGCGACCTTTGTTGTGCTACCGCAATGCTCCCGCGAAGTGATCTTGGGTATGGATTTCCTTAATGAGCATCAGGCGATCATCGACCTGCGATCCAAGCTGATCACGCTTTCGACAGACGAAGCCCTCGCTTCGATGAAAACTCGGGAAAATTACGTTGCCCTAAGTGTCCTGGAGGAAGAAGTGAGCGTCCCACCCCGTTCAAGCGTTATCGTGACCGTAGGCGCCACGAAAGCCATAAACACTGAAGCCATCATCGAGGGGAACATGCAGTTGCTACTAGACCGAGGAATCAGCATCGCAAGAGGCATCGCACATTTCCGCAATGGCCAGGCCGAAGTACTGCTGACTAACTTCAGCGAAGAATACCGGCATATTAACAGAGGAACGACGATTGCTTTCTACGACGAAATATCTGACGTACGAGATTCCTTCGCCCTCTCCGACCCCTCCGCAGAAGATCCGCCTGACCAAAAGAACTCGCCCACTTTCGACATCAACCCAGCCCTGCACCGGAACAGACAAGACCAGATCCGCAATCTGCTTCAAAACTACAGTGAGTGCTTTTCGACATCGCCGAAGGTGCGACAGACGCCAATTGCCAAGCATCGCATTATAACGGATCAACACGTCCGACCTCTCCGTCAAAGCCCCTACCGTGTGTCTCCGCGAGAACGACAAGCCATCCGGGACCAAGTCGAAGAAATGCTTCGCGACGACGTCATCCAGCCTTCAAACAGCCCATGGGCGGCACCGGTTGTTCTAGTGAGAAAGAAAGACGGCGCACTTCGATTCTGCGTGGATTACCGCCGCTTGAACAACATAACAAAGAAGGACGTCTACCCCCTCCCCCGCATCGACGACACACTGGACCGCCTCTGCAACGCCAAATATTTCTCATCGATGGACCTCAAGAGCGGCTACTGGCAAATTGAGGTCGACGAAAGAGATCGCGAGAAGACAGCATTCATAACTCCGGATGGGCTGTTTGAGTTCAAGGTGATGCCATTTGGTCTCTGTTCCGCACCAGCGACGTTTCAACGAGTAATGGATACAGTGCTGGCAGGCCTGAAGTGGCAGATTTGTCTGGTATATTTAGATGACGTCGTTGTCTTCGCCTCGAACTTTGAAGAGCACCTCAAAAGACTTCGAACAGTACTAGACGCAATCAAGTCGTCTGGCCTAACCTTGAAAGCAGAGAAATGCCACTTTGCCTACGAAGAGCTGCTGTTTCTAGGCCACATCGTTAGCAAGGAAGGAGTACGCCCAGACCCGCAGAAAACAGCTGCTATTGAACAGTTTCAACCGCCGGCCGATAAGAAAGCAGTGCGCAGATTTCTCGGACTATGCGCATATTACCGACGATTTGTGAAAAACTTTTCGCGCATCGCCGAGCCCCTGACCCAACTGACGAAGGCAGCCGTGCCGTTTAAATGGGAAGCGCCGCAAGCAGAAGCCTTCAAGGAACTTCAGCGTCGTTTACAGTCGCCACCGATCCTTGCGCATTTTGATGAAAACGCCGATACTGAAGTTCATACCGACGCAAGCAGCGTGGGACTAGGCGCCGTTCTCGTTCAAAAAAGTGACGGGCTGGAGAAGGTCATCGCATACGCTAGCCGTTCCCTTTCCAAGGCCGAGGCTAACTATTCGACCACTGAGAAGGAGTGCCTTGCCATCATCTGGGCTACGTCGAAATTCCGCCCCTACCTCTACGGACGGCCGTTCAAGGTGGTCAGCGACCACCACGCGCTCTGCTGGCTTGCCAATTTGAAGGATCCCTCTGGCCGACTCGCTCGATGGAGTTTGCGTCTCCAGGAGTTTGACGTCACCGTCGTTTACAAGTCCGGACGCAAGCACACTGACGCCGATTGCCTCTCACGAGCCCCTGTAGATGCACCGCCGCTGGACGACGATGAGGACGCCTTCCTGGGACCCATCAGCGCAAGCTCTTTTGCTCAGCAGCAACGCTCGGACCCCAACCTAAAAGGCCTCATCGAGTACCTGGAAGGCAAGGTTTCTTCACCCCCCGCTTCATTCAAGCGAGGACTGTCTTCTTTCTGTGTGCAGAATGAGGTCCTTGTGAAGAAGAACTTTACAGCGAACAAAACAGCCTATCTCCTTGTTGTACCTACTTGTCTCCGCGAAGAAGTTCTACAGGCTTCACACGACGAGCCGACAGCTGGACATCTCGGGTTTACTCGCACCCTCCGCCGCATTCAAGACAAGTATTACTGGCCCCGAATGTCTGCCGATGTCGCACACTATGTGAAAACATGCCGAGATTGTCAGCGACGAAAGACTCCTCCCACACGACCAGCAGGATTTCTGAACCCCATTGAACCTCCCTCAAGACCCTTTCAGCAGATTGGCATGGACTTGCTTGGCCCTTTTCCAACGTCAGCATCTGGAAATAAGTGGATCATCATAGCGACCGACTACCTGACCCGCTACGCCGAGGCGAAAGCCCTACCGAACGGAACAGCAGCAGAAGTGGCCAAATTTTTCGTGGAGTGCATTCTTCTTCGACACGGCGTCCCCGATGTGCTCATCACGGACAGAGGAACAGCATTTACGGCGGAACTCACGCAAGCCATCCTGCGCTACAGCCAAACCAGCCACCGGAGGACAACTGCATACCATCCGCAAACCAACGGACTGACCGAGCGCCTGAACAAAACCATCGCCGATATGCTCGCTATGTATGTCGATGCCGAACATAAAACCTGGGATGTCATCCTGCCTTACGTCGTCTTCGCCTACAACACCGCAGTGCAGGAGACCACCCAGATGACGCCTTTTAGGCTCGTCCATGGCAGGGAGGCCACGACCACGCTAGACGCCATGCTGCCCAACGTTACAGAAGAAGAGAACGTCGACGTTGCCGCCTACCTTCAACGCGCAGAAGAAGCTCGAAGGCTTGCCCGATTACGGATCAAAGATCAGCAGCGGTCCGACGCCAGACGCTACAACCTACGAAGACGCAACGCGGAATACAAGCCAGGAGACCAAGTCTGGGTGTGGACGCCCATTCGCCGCCGCGGATTGAGTGAAAAGCTTTTGCGCCGCTATTTCGGCCCGTACAAGGTTCTTCGTCGGCTGGGTGAACTGGATTATGAAGTCATCCCTGACGCAATGACTGCATCCCAGCGACGGCGCGTACGACCAGAAGTTGTCCATGTAGTCCGTCTGAAGCCGTATTATGCGCGCTAAAGGCCGCTGCATTTCCATGCTCTATTTTCGCAAGATCTGTTTTTTTCCCTTACTAGTCGCATTATTTGTTTTAATGCATCGGGTCGATGCTTCTTTGAGAGGGGAGTAATGCCGCCAATATTTGCAGTGTTTGTTCGTTTTTCAAATCTGCCGCGACACCACCTTATCGCTTTGTTTGCGACGCAAGACGCGACTAGATTTATCTCGATTGATCGCAGCCAGGCAAAGCTGATTCTACGTTGTTCCGGAATGTTCTAGTAACTTTGCGCCCTTTATCTCGAATGTTCGCTATCAGCTTTAAATTGAGCACGGCCGACAGCGGCGGGCATTCTGTTCGACGACCGCCGAGCACGCTTGTCGCTTCGCCGCCGCCGAGTGATTCAGTCCATTTTGGGTGCAAGTCAGCCCAATAAACAGTTCTTTTAGAAGATCCTTTCGTCCGTATTCATCGCTGCTTCGACTGCCGTCACCACTACGTGACAGTATGGTATGGTAATGACTTTCAAGAGCGCTGATGCGCCTGCTTAGATCAGAAATAAGGTTGTCTGTTGTTAGTAACTGGTTTTTGAGGTCTGTAACTTCCGCGATTAATGTCGACTGACCGGCGGACAATTTTTTAATGGCAAATGTAATGATGAAGCCACAAGGCCTGCAACAAACAAACCAACAAGCAAACTCTAAACAGGCGAATTAAGCAATTGATGTGGACGGCCACCGTGTTTACATAAACGTTGCTTTTCCATGGGCCAGCAATGATGATGATGATGATGATTATAACGTCCTCAGGACCGTGTATCTGAGAGCAAACCCGAGCTTCGTCAGCTTCATCTTCGTTCAGACTATCTTGCATTGGCGTTTGCCGCTGGTACTTCAAGCGCCAACTATTCTTACAATAATGGCTGCATTTGGGCGAGTTGGTTTTCCATTCTGAACGTAAAAGCGCAAAAAACACAAGGACACAGACTAAGGCAGACAACACGCTCGTGTTGTCTGCCTTAGTCTGTGTCCTTGTGTTTTTTGCGCTTTTACGTTCAGTATTCTTACAAAACAAACAAACAAACAAACAAAGAAACAAAGAAACAAACAAGATGAATAATGTCTTTACACTTTTTGCAACTGCACTTTTCAGGAGTTCATATGACACCAACAACGCTCTGTGAATGCCCTTAAGAGGGCTCACCAGCTACGAGGCAACTCAGATTTGAAATTTTTCTGTCGATAGATGGCAGCACTTAAGTAGCACCAAATGGAGCGAACTTCTATTTCCGCTCACGGTCTGTAAATCCTACCTCGACAGCTCCTTGACCGCGCCACGAAAGTACTAGTTCTTCCTTGAACAAAAAGTAGGGCCGAGAACTTTCTGTGTATATCCTGCCAAAGCTGGGAGACGGAAGCACAAAAGAATAACCCGTCTCAATAAGTGGTGGTCATAGAATGGACCTTTTTCCAGTAACCCACCACACAGCTGCCACCAGGAAAAGTACGTTTTGCGGTTTGGGTCCCCCCTAAGCTCCCTCGCATATTTTCTGCGAATATACATTTACAATGGTAGGGTGGGGTATACAGCCTGTATTTAGAAGCAGTGCTGGTTTCGCCTAGCCGGAACAGATAAGTGTGAGTCATCTTCTGACACACCTTGGGAACACCTCCCCTTCGGCAATTCGGCCAGCTATTCCGTATTCCGCGTATACCTCCATCACCACTCGCGATAGAAGCCAGGTGACCGTGTACGAGTGTGGACGCCGATTGGACGACCTCAGTGAAAAGCTTTTTGCGCTCTCGTTGTTTGCGCTTTACAGTGTTTATTTTGCATTGTCTTTGCTGTTCTTGACTGTACTCTTTGTTTAAGCATCCAGCCGATACTTCTTTGACAGAAGTAATGTCGCGAAACTGTTGTACTACTTGTTTGTTCGAGTTCAAAACCGTTGGCGCGCGGGAATATCACTGTTATTCGAGATGCGATCAGCGTTATCTGGAAGGATTGCAGCCAGGCGCAACTATTTCAACATTATTCTGGGTGGTTGCAGTTGTTTTTAGCGCCTTATCTTGAAGGTTCCTCTTCCATGACCACCGAGCACGTTTCTTGCTATCGGCGTCGCCGAATTCTTCAGTTTATATATGGGCGATAGTCACTTCAGTAACTAAATTACTGCTGAAATACTTTGTTTCCTGTCCACTGCTCATATTTCACAACGGAACAAATCAAACTCGGGTAAAAGGTGAAATGTTTGGTTTGGTTTATGGGGGTTGAACGTCCCAAAGCGACTCAGGCTATGAGAGACGCCGTAGTGAAGGGCTCCGGAAATTTCGACCACCTGGGGTTCTTTAACGTGCACTGACTTCGCACAGTACACGGGCCTCTAGGTTTTCGCCTCCATCGAAATTCGACCGCCGCGGCCGGTATCGAACCCGCGTCTTTCGGGCCGGCAGCCGAGCGCCGTAACCACTCAGCCACCGCGGCGACTAAAAAAGGTGAGATGTGTGGTTTGCAAAAGCACTGAGATCGTCCTGTTGCTGTTCGTGGTGACTGAACGCAAATTTCGTCGCTGCACAAGCGGCTTCCAACTATTGTGGACAAAGTTGCTATTAGTGGTTTATTTTGAGAAATGATAAAAATTGCAGTTTAATAGAAGAAAAGATGGGCGCTGAAACCACGCCAACCGCGTGGGCTCTTTCTGTACACAAAAATGGCAGCGCACCTGAATTGTCATGACGTCACGGGTTTGAAAGCGAAAATTCCACACCTACTATAGTTTCTGGGAAAGTCTGATTATGCGCCCTGCTTTTTTATGGTTTTTATATATTTTATATATTATATACTTTTATATATTATATATTTTACATAAGTATTTATATAGCGTTCCTTCCGAGTGTTTTTTTTATTGAAATATGCGACTTTTGGAAGCGTAGTGCAGGAGGTGTGACTACGTGTGGCGCATACCAAGGCGTATCTAATCGGGAAAATGAAGACCGTTGGTGAATGCTTGACACATGCAAAACCGGTTCAGAAGCAAAACTGGATGATATCGCCAGCCAGGCCAAGGACGTTTGACATCACTTTATTTGCACCACGGAGATGTCTATTCTGGAGTGGGGGCTCGGAAATCCGCGAGCTCATTTCTGCAGACAAGGTGCACCCACGCTTACCCGCGTACAGCGGACAGCACCTGCACTGATAATGCGAACATTCTGGCAGAGATATGACTGGTCGGGGGAAGAATTGGGGGAAAAGAGCGACACTCGACCAAAGATTCGCTAGAAAACCGATGTTTCGATGCCGATCCGACACATTCTGGTTTCACTAGCTTGGAGCCAGAGGCGAACGTTGGGTTCGATCGGTTCTCATGACGTCGCAGTTGCAGTGCAGCAGAGGCTGAGCAGGAAAAGGAAGGAACGGTCCTTTCTCACCTTGATGTAGGCTGTTGCACTGCCACAGATGCTTGTCCGCGAGTATAGCGTCAAATCGCAGGTGATTCGCAAGTACCTCAGTAAAAGGAGGTCAATCGCTACGTCATGACAGTCAGTCGACGTCATTAGCCCTATTTACATGAACCCAATAGCGTCGGGTCGATTCGGGGCCGGGTTGAGCATGGTTAATTCAACTTAACCAGTGCTTGTTTACATGAACTCGATTTTAGCGATTCGAGACCGGTTCAACTGTAGCGACACCAAGCGTCGAGCAAGCAATATAGCCTCCAATATTGAGGCGCGCGCCATCGTATCGGAGGCGCGACGGCGCACGTGAAAACCAAGTTCGCATTTATCCTCTCCTCTCTCAATAACCCTGCTTTTCGACTCGACAGCGTTTACAAGCACATCGGGACAGGGTCGAGTTGAGTCACCTACCCCTGCGGCGGAGTTTACTGGACCCGACCCGTCGACTCCCGATTCGGCGCGCGTTTACATGAACCCAGTAGCGGTTTTCGGCCCGATAACTCAACAACCAGGCATGTTGGGTTCATGTAAGCGCCGCTATTTGCTCGAGGGCCTCCTATGAGGAATATTTGTAGCTGAATCCTTGACTTGTATCGACACCTGGGTTACTGCGCCCCTGCGCTGGGCAAGGAACAATTCTGTTCTCCCACACTGTCCTGAATAGGGAGCCTCATTCCTGTGTTTTGGCACTAACAATGCCTTATTGTGTGGCTGCCGGGAGGGGAAAGGGGGAGCTTTTGGGAGTGGCCTTGCATCCCACTTTCTTTCGGCACCAAGAGCTCCAGTAAAAAAAAGAAAAGCAAAAATCCTTTCCGAATTCAGCCCAAGCAAGAAAAAAGAAAAGAGCTCTAGTCCTTCCAAGTTCTGAGTAAGATCCTGCGCGCACGAACACAGACAACCAAGAGGTTGGTAGTAGAGTGTAGTAGCGACGAAATATACTGATGCCAGATGGAGCCATGTCGCGCGTTAAATTTGGCGCGAATTTCAAATCCCCGCTGAAAAGGCATACACAACTTTCAGAGCCTGCAAAATGGAAACACTAAACTCTGTATGAATGAAAATTGCAGCTTGACAGTCAAGAAAGAAAAAGGGAGGAAATGCTGCGCACAAAATTCTAATATGTGACTTAGTTTTTTCACGAGATCACGTGAAAGACCAACATATCTAAAAGTGCAATTTTTCTGGATATTTACCTCTGATTTGTAACAAAATGAAGCTTAAAAATAATATCTGTCCACAACATTTCCTTCATTCACTAAAGAAGAAAACGCTACCACAAACCTAATGAAAATCGATATATTTTTAGACACGCCACAGCTTCTGAAAGTTCCCATGCATTTCCTATGGGCACTGTCACTGGTGAACCCTCTTCAGGCAGAATCAGTTGAATGTGGGCTCTCGCACTTAAAGCAGTCATCACTAAACTATTTCCATACAGCAGTTGTCTACTTTCAGAGATATTAAGTTGCTTAATATTGCCCTTTATGTATATTTCCCCTTATGTAATGCGTTAATGAGGACATTAAGGGTAAAATAAATGATGATGAAAGCATCGCGTTCTTTGCAGTGACAGGATAAGATTTAAAATGATTTGTTATGAATAAATAAAGTGTGTTACTGTTCCAAAATTAAAGCATTACAATTTACTATATTCTGCATTATCCAGTTTTTCTGATCTCAGCTTGTAAGAACGACTATTATGCCTTTGCAAGCGTATGATCCTGTGGAATTTGCAGTAGGTAAATATCAGTGAATATGTTTTCCAGACACTGTTTCCAGACTGAAATGGCTTATTGCAGACTGGCAAGAATGCAAGAACAACAAGTGAAGAGGCGGAAAGCTGCTGAGAAGCCGTGATGAATATTGTGGACCAGCGCAAAACGGACAACGGAACTAGGAAAGAGAAAACGACACGGGCGCTGTGTCGTCTCTTTCCGTTGTCCGGTTTGCGCTGGTCCACAATATGAATCCATTGCAACTTGCCCAACACTACGTACTCTTAAATTATAGCTGCTATGTATGCGCTTTAATATATTTAGTGAAGAAAAGACATAGGCGAAAACAACTGGACCTCAGCTTGCTACAGTTATTAGCTGTCTGAACTTATAGATGAAGTTTGAATGAAAAAGGACGGTCAGGGTGCTAAGAGTACGCAGTGATTTCAGTGCTAGAGCTCTTTTAGCTAACTATGCTTTGGAGGATGAGGAGAAAAACTTTATTCGAAGTCAGCACTAAGACCTAGTGAAGAAGAGCGCTTTGCTAGCTGCGCCAGGGGTAAAACTATCAGTCAGAGATATCGTGACATGGTTTTGGGCTGGATATGCTATTAGTTTTATGAAAACATTGCTGTTCCAGGATAAGCGCACATTAGAGATAATTAAGAAATCAGATGTTTGCCGCTCGCTTTCAAGGCTATGGTTCCCGCATTTGCGGCATCGCTGTCCTTTCATATGACGTCCTGAAAACGCGTCACGCCTATTGGGAAGAATTGAGTGACGACACCAATAACGCCATGACAACACGCCGGGCTGAGTGTCCTGAGTGCTAACCGATGATCGGTCTAAACACAATGACTGCACTCGTGAAGTCACAAGTTCCCTCCCTCCTTCCGTTCCCTCCTCCCTCGCTTCGACTTTCACGCCTGATGGGTGGATAAGCGACCGTGCGTGGCTCACACTTACCTTGCACTGCACCCCTGCACCTCACGCACCCACTCCGCTACCCAACCCCTACACCCGATAACTACAGTTGCTGCACCCAGCTGCTACGTCCATAGCTCTCAAGTCATACCAGTTAGGAGAGAGAGAGAGAGAGAAAACTTTATTAGGAATATATATGGAGGAAGTATGAGAGGGCCCTGAAGGGACCCTTCCTTACAAACACTAGGTGGGCTCCTCGTTATAGGAGCCCATTGGCCTCCAGGGCTGCTCGGGCTCGGACGACTAGGGCCTTTTGGCTCGTTATGTCGGAGCAGTTGAGCAGGGCTGCCTCCCAGTCCTCCGGGGTGGGGTTGGGTTTGCGGTCTAGGTTCGGGGTTGACTGGCATGCCCACACCATGTGGTAGATATCCGAGGACTTCTCCTCACAGTGTGGGCATTTTCCCGTGCAAGCGGGATCAAAGAATTTCAGAACTGCCGGGCACAGCAGAGTTTTGGTGAAGAGACGGAGGAGAATGTGTTCCTCTGTCTTAGTGAGGTCCTTGCATGGCTTGGGAAAGATTGAATGTTCAGATTGGTAAAGTTGTGTTATTTCCTTAAAGGTAAAGACGGGCTGATAATTAGTGTTATTTAGTAAGTGATACCGTAACCTAGCTAATATGTGCTTTAACCACTGAGACCTAGAAAATGCCAGCAGGATGAAATTCGGGACGGGATGTGTCACTAACCCGTCAAGAGCCAATCTTGCTAAGTAATCCGCCACCTCATTTGAATGAATACCTGCATGGCCAGGGAACCAGACAAAACGGACCTCCTTCAAAGTGCATTAGACAAATAATCGAAGTAAACAGCTCAAAAAATATTTTTGCCAACATTCAAGGGAGACCAAAACTGACAAAAAATCGGAGAGAATAACGTGAGACACATTACATGAAAGTTTGTGCGGGGCCATTCCAAGAGCCAAAAATTTCGCAAAGAAAATAAGAATAAACACTGGGATGCGGACAGAATAGTTTAATAATTGTTTTTTTTTTGGGGGAAAGGAAATGGCGCAGTATCTGTCTCATATATCGTTGGACACCTGAACCGCGCCGTAAGGAAAGGGATAAAGGAGGGAGTGAAAGAAGAAAGGAAGTAATAGGCGCCGTAGTGGAGGGCTCCGGAATGTCAGTGCACGTTAAAGATCCCCAGGTGGTCGAAATTATTCGGGACAGAATAGTTTCGTGCCAAATTCTTCGAAAAGATGCCATCTGCAGCATTTTGGCAGCTGACGGAGGCATCGAAAGAAAGCACCGTATGATTGGGGTATTCCTGAGTGTGATCAGAGAGACCATTTAAAATATTTGGGGGCATGTGTTTTGCATGAGATGGGAAGCTGTGGTCAAAATAAAATTCCACTGCTGCCGGCGTGTCATCAACCCACTGCAAAGAACTGAGATAAAAACCAGTCGGTGATAAAAGGTTCTGCGTTAACTTAATTTGTGGAATTTGATACCCTGGCTAATGATGAGAACAAAATAAGGCCGGCTGAGACACAAAAAAAGGTTGTGCTTTGTTGGAGCTTCATTGTTTTCTTCCATCTCTGCCCCTCCTCTTATATTCATGCAGGGCTGATCTTGCCGTGGACCAAGACCTTTGAAGCCTCCGCCGGCACACAGGGAAGAATTAAAACGAGAAAAAGGTCTGAGCCTACCACATAAGAAACATCATTAAAACAACTTTTAACCCCTTGAAAAATATAATTCAGGTGTCATTCTACCAGCACAGATGCCTAGACACCACATATGGCACTTCGTGGGACACATTGCGCACATCAAACACGCAAGAACTGCTAACATGATCCTGAGGGCAATGAGATTTTCCTGTAGATCACTTACCACAAAGCAGACAGTTCACTCAATGCCATAGACACCTTCACAAAGTAATGCCAAAAGGAACGTGAAAGCACTCCTGCTAGCCACACGTGCTTCACCACTGCTACACCGCATGTAGAACATTCTAGCGGGGAGTGAATATTAAGTGGCCCAAGCTTGGCGCTGATTATAGAGACACTAAAATCCCCATATGAGTACAATGCTATAGCATTAGGACAGCAAACCTCCATGTTCACTTGACTGCCTGACGCATGTCCAAACTCAACGACAAAGAGCTGCACACTGACGTGGGGGCGTCGCAGTTCCCGAAGCCACCAAGATGAGATCCAAACTTGCTTGTCTTCAGCTTTCCTGGTTGCGCCCTCCTCGCTTTGCTTCTCACTTTAAAATTTTCGCGCCGCGGTCATGTAACCTTGTAACGACATCGCCTTCTTGACAAAACAGCGCCTTTTATGACAAATTCCGTACGTAAAATCAAATGTCTTGAAGTCTAATGTTCATTACAATATTCTTGTAAGCAGAGGTGTTTGACTGAAAGCTTGCGGATGGCACGGAGACAGAAGACATTCGCAAAACGTACCTTGAAGGGTTCCCAAGCCGACACGTTGGCATTGTAAATGTCATACCACAGTTGCGAGACTCTCGTAAGAAGATGACGTCGTTGAGCTTGAGCACTTAGTCCCACTTATTGTTTGCTGAGGCAGTCGTAAGACGAGAGCTAGTCATGAACGTCTTGGTCGTTGGTACGACTGAAGACGGGCACATCACGCTGGCGAAGCGACCCCTGAACGAAAAGCAGATGGGGCAGAGAACGCGCGGAATGCGATCTCGGAATGCGGTGCTCCCTGTTAGAGTTCTGTAGCCGTCTGTAGATATATCGTTATAAAGAAATCTCACATTTTTTTAGAAAATTACATCCATAAATGGTTTCCTGCTCAAAGATGCTTTGTCCAGAATTGTTGGGTATGGTTGTCTTTTGTGAAAAGGAGTGATGACCGAGTTGCTTCTCCAGATTGAGCTCGTAATCTTTTGTGTAAGTGAGGCTTGTCTTTTTTGGCCGTCTCGATGGTGTCAGACTAACTTCTTCGGAATATTATTTGTAATAATCAATGGGATGACCGTTAAGAAATGATAGAAAATATCACTAATACAAAAAACATCAAGCAAGAGCAGTTAACTGAAGGCGTATTGCCTCTCAGGGTTTAAATAGAACGAACATTATTATACGTAGTGAAGCAGGCCCTGCATTCGAAGAAGCAAAATGAAGACGTCTAGTTGTCCCATTCATATTTCAATTATGCTCGCACATAACAGTGAAAAATCCATTACATACTGATTAAGTTGCAAGTCGCTGTGAACACCGCGTTGTAGACGATGGCTGTCGATAATCTCGGCCGTACGAACTGATTCAGCAAACTAATAACGTATGCAAAAGACGCATGTCATTCAGTGCTGGTCTACCACAACGACACAATAAGATACCTAATAAAGACTGCGAGTAATTTTAAGTTATAAAGCAAAAGCTTTACCATGTGTTCTCTTTACATTAGACTACAGATGGCCAAAACAATGCAGATCTGAGCGACAGCTCAAATATAGTGTATGGAGACAAATCTCAGAGACGTTGCTTCATTTCTTAGACAGCCCATAACATGGCAATCCCAATTGAGCACTTGTCGACATTAATGCAGGGGATTGATTCTTTACCAATAATCGGCTCAATGAGATAATAGAAGTTCCAAAGCTGACAGCAGCAGTTGCACATAAGGGTAGTGAAACCTGAAAAAAATTACACTGAATGCAGTATGTGAAACGAATTTTCCTAACTTGTGCCTTAACACCGGAGGTGCTAAAAGCGACTAGCAGTTCGTCACGGGCAGCCTGTCGCAGTGGAACGCCCGGGCGAGCACTTGAGACCGGAGGGCGTGGTACCTGCATGTGTCCAAATCGGCCTCATCACCGCACAGCGTTTGGCAGAAGCGCATAAGGAACAGTTGTCTGATCCTGCGGTCGTCCCTCCACCACCCCCACCACGGATCTAGTTCTAGGCGATGGGTCTCCACAGCCAGGAAAGCCACGTCCAAAGCCCAGTTCACAAAGAAGAGAAATTTTGCTTCTATGGCAGATACATTCCTCTCGAGAACTTTGGACGCTTCCTGTCTGGTGCACTCCGCTCTGTCGTCCACTACGTCCACCAGGTCCAGCTCCTGTGGGTCAACGACCTCTTCGATGCTGTTCTCTACTCGCGCGCGGACGGGGATGCATCCTCCATTCTCTCGGCTGCTCTGGACTTCCTTGTGCACATTCGATCTTGCTGCCGAGATTTCCCGGGATAACGAGGCACCGCCACTCAACTCTTTCTTCAGAACAGCTGCCCTGAGCCACTCGGTCATGAACCATACGCCGACCGCTGGGAAGTTCACTGCTGGTCCGGAAGAGGCGTACGCCATGTCCGCCGCGAGGAAGTTGGCCGGCACGAGCACCTCCATCTGGTGGTTGACTACTCCGATCACGATCTCCCCGGCAAGGAGGCGCTCGACGGCATCTTCCTCGTAGTCGGTGTCGATGGCATCCCGGCTCGCTCTGACGACATTTAGGAGGAAATGGTGGTTGTAGTCGTTGGGCGCGATTCCCGCCGGAGCGGTGGGAGGCCAGGACGATACGTTGCGCTCACCTGGGCAGAAAGTTGGGTAGTTTTACCTTTATGAGCCACCGTGAGCCTTGGCTGCTAAACACACACACAGGCTTCGGAAAAGAAAGTGATAACGCGCTCAACCGATGATAAAACTTTCATGCTGTTCATTAAATACACTGAAAAACAGCGCGGGAAGACGGGACACGCGAAAACAAAGACAGCGCTTGTGTTGCGTTTCTGCTTATGTACGTCCCTTCTTCCCGCGCTGTTTTTCACAATGAATGACTACCACCTCAATAAATTACAGCATTAATTAAAGTACATTATTTAAAGAAATAAACACTCAGCGTGGTACTGAAGACTACACTAGCAATTTAAGACTGAGTTAACAGCGCCTGGGAAGTTCGTTTTCTGAGGGCAGGTGTAAAATGAGTCTTAAGCCCTGCGTGCTATTCTATTTTCAAACTACTTTGGCACGCCTTTTAGATAGATTGCAGATACATTAGCTAAGTTTCACACGAAAGAACCGCGCACCGGAGAACCTAAAGCTAGCAACAGGCTTTGTTTTAAAGTTACTTAGGAGTGGTTATTACCATTCGAAGCTGCAATAGAAGGCGTCAAAATGTATGCTTTGATTTTACAAACTTAAATCTTGCTCCAGCGGGCTCTAACAAACCTCAAGCGAACCCTGCCGTCAATTTTGTCCTCAGTACATTGATATCCAACGGTGCTCAATTCTTTTGAACCCATTCGACGCGGCGAACTGACATTACCGCACATAACACACTCGGTCTAGCACCACACACAATTAAAAAAAAAACAATTCCCTTCTGAATGGAGGCCCGTGCGGTGCTGTTATCCAGATGATTCTTCAGCGAGCCTGCATTACGACGACGGCATAGCGTTTCTCTCAACTTATGTAAGCAGCCCTGTAACAATAGCGCACTGATCGCTATGGGCTGATTGATCGCTGCGTTATGCTGCCATACGAGGGTTTCTATGGTGATTTTGTTATTTTCACGGTATTTGAGGCCCAAAGAATCCGCACAGCACTGTTGTGTTGCATCAGTATCTATGTTCTCGACCCCCTCCCTCTAAATGACCTGCGCTAAGCTCACCACACTTATCAGGAGCCGTGTACAGTGCAGTTTTCGTTCTCGCGGCGTGGTCACATGATTTGGCCAATGAGCAGCACGTTTAGCGGGCTTGGCGGTATCTGCGTGGCACTGTTTTCTCAGGGCCAATATTTGTGCGAGCGGTGGCAACTGGAGTTGACGACAATTTCCGGGGACGAGAAGGAGGGCGCAATCAAAGCAGTTGGACCACACGCGAAGAAACACCATGTAGCGGAGAACCTTCACGCAGCTCTGAGCACATCTACGACACTTGACAACGAAACAATAATGCTGTCGTCCACGGTGTGGAAGTAACTGGAAAAAAACTCACAGGACGGTTACGCCTACATAACGCGTGATTCAGCGAAAGCGGGTGTAGTGGTGAAGTGATGCATCCTTGCACTGGCAGGCATCCTTGCACTGGCTGTTCCAAACAGAGCCACCCATAGGCTTGTGCGACTCAGGTTGAGCGTAACATAAGGTGAGTGCGTTAATGGCCGGTGGGTGCGTTAATGACATCCACCCCATGCGTGCATGTCATTAACGATGGGTGCTTTAACCAATCGGTGGGTGCTTTAACCGGTGGATGTCATTAACGCACCCACCGTTTACGCTGACGGCTACAGCGACGCGCAAGCCAGGCACGGCCGCCAAACAGCTGACGCTGTGTAACGATCAGATTTCTTGTATAGACCAGCATGAGTCCGTTTCAAAGGGTTTTGCGTTAACCTTTGATCAGGCGGGTCCATTTTTCACAACACACTGTTCACATAGGTGTTTTGGCCGGCCTGCGCGTTTGTTTTCCGAGTAAAACGACCAAATGTGTAATCCCGCGGAAATTTCGGCCGCATACCATATTTAGCAGCAGCACATACCTGCTTACTGCAAAGAAAACAGAGTTAATTATTACTAAACGGTCTCTTCCTTTGACCCACGGCATTATTCTTCCAAGACTTGTTTTCCAGTTCTTCCGCTTAAAATCTCAATTTCTCGGCATTTTCTTCAGCAGCACAGTGGGGAATCTGTCCATTTGTAAAAGAAGCAATTTGGCTCTTATTATGTCTAAATAGTCTCTTCCTTTGACCTACGGCATAATTCCTCCAAGGATTGTTTTTCATTTATCTCACTTAGACGAAAAATCTCGATTTCTCGGCTCTTTCTTCAGCAGCAGAGTGGGCAATCGGTCCATTTGTAAAAGAAGCAATTTAAATTGGCTCTTGGATTTTTTCGCAATTCTACAACAATTGCCTTATCACGCAATTTTACTCCTGAACATCTCTCAAGAGGAGAAAATTGGCCGAATGGAACACAGTCGTTTTCTTCACGCTGAATACACGTCATGGCCGCGAGAGAAACAAGCGCGCTTTGGCGAGGCTTACATGCCCGTTTCGTGAACGTATCTTCGCGCGCTCGCGCGCATCACGGCCCTTCTGTGCGCCTGTTGATGGTTCTCTCAACAAACATCGGAGGCGTACTGAACGATGACGCGTGGCGGTGACGGGACTTCAGCAGGCAGGAAGGCATCGAAAGTCTTCCAAAATGAAAACTTTTATTCACGTGACTTGCGTCCACAAAAAAACCACAACTAAACAACACGGCAGCGGCGGCAGTAGTACGCGGGCTCGGTGGAGATCGATTAACAGAACCGCTGCCACACTCGGCCGCACTCGGCCGCAAAATAAAAATATTAATTTACAATGCATTTATATCGCCATATATAACCTATTGTCTCATCGTATGGGGGAGAACAACCAAGCAAAACCAAATGAAAATTCTAATTGTTCAAAAACGAGCAATTAGATTAATAGCTAATGTACCGTGGTGTACTCATACGGGTCCCTACTTTGCGAAGTTTAATATCATGACAATCTCAGAGTTATTCCCATTCAAGCTAACCTCCATGTATAAAAATGCTGTTTCCACTAATAATGATTTCCTTTTATCAAGTCTCAACCTAACTCGTTCGATCCCATCCTACAATACACGGAACAAAATGTCATGGTGTGTACCTTTCTGCCGCACCACATACGGTAAGCAGTCATTGACATATAGTTTATCACATTACCTAAATATTCTGCAAAATAACATTATACTTGAAGAGACTTCACAGTGTAAATTAAATGCACAAAGTTCAGGATTAGAAGATATATATATATATATATATATATATATATATATATATATATATATATATATATATATATATATATATATATATATATAGCTTCGTGTACTTTCTTTTACTAACATTGTATCTCGGGTGATTGTTAATGAGTTTCCTGTACATAGAAATGTGGAGTAGTTTTCGTCAAATATCGTCCAGTGATATTAGAAGCGTAATATTACGCCAATGTCAGATGTAGATACTTTGTGACTATTTTTTTGTGTGTGTGTTTGTGAGTGCGCCCTTCCACTGTTGTCATGTGATCAGCTGCTGGGCTATACACCCCGGCAGAGGGCGCAGGGTGTCTCTCAAGCTGCAACAACGCAGCTTTTTTACTTGCGTCCTCTCTCCTTGTTGCTGATGTAACCTTGTGAGAGTTAATAAAATATATCGTATTGTATCGTAAACCACTACAACAACCTCCAATAGTGTACAAGTAGTGGCGGGTGGCTTTTATCACTCCAGGCAAATGTGGCTGCATATTCTGTCACAAGCTAAATGGTAAAGCCGTAAGCGGCTTTGAGAATAAACAAACATTACAAACCTCCGCTCCAGTACAATTTGGAACGTAAGTTTGTCACCTTATGCGAGAGTAGCGGCTGCAGGGTCGCAACGCAAAAAGTCAACGGGGATAAGGAAGGATCGCGGACACCTTCCGACTTGGCTACAACGAGGCTGACCTGTAGCGTAGTATGCTTATATGGAAGAAATCTCGCTTAACACTGCGAAATTGCAACAGCTAATCTTACTTTACTTTCACACCTTGTGAGCCACAAATTCTACGACCGAAGAGATTTCAAGGATAATATGTACCTCAGAAGAATCCATCACTCTTATTGATAACGCGATTACAGGCGCAGTCACTATGACATGCATATTAGTCTTTGTTATGTCTTCCCCATT
The DNA here is from genome assembly GCF_052857255.1 of Amblyomma americanum. Lineage (NCBI taxonomy): Eukaryota > Metazoa > Arthropoda > Arachnida > Ixodida > Ixodidae > Amblyomma > Amblyomma americanum. The sequence continues at coordinate 96,494,050 of NC_135504.1, read as the reverse complement.
TAAGAAAAAACAGTAAAATCACATTACTACTCGCAACCAGCTTGAATAATTCTGTCAGGTACGATCACAGCTGCTCGCGACGCAGGACAAAAAAGAGCGCTTACCGATGATCTTAACAGGTACATCATCTAAGTCAGCCTCGTTGAGCCGCAGCTCCATCGCGGTGGGACTGCGGGCGAAAGCTCGCCGCAGTGACTCCCTCATGACATGGAACTCGGCGAGTTCTGTCCGTCCCACCAGCGTGTAAGTCACCCAGTGCGGGAACAGGGCCTTGAAGTGGTTGCCCGTTATTTCCACGCACGTCTTCGTGATGTAATACTGGTCGTTCACGACGTCTCCGTGGGGAAGGACGTAGGCGTACTTCATGACCTGGGCGACAAAAGCGCCACAATGACAGAGTCAGAGGTGTGACTACGACGCCAGGATTTCGGGTGGGTAGAGTTCAGAACAGCCCGCTTCTGCAGTCCGGCAGATTGTCTTCAGGACTTTGGGAAACCACATCGGCAGTTCTTTTTTTTTTCGCTTGAGGTTTTAAGCACTACGTTGTCATAGCGATTTGTACCCGTTCTGGAGGAACGGTTTCTAGGGTTCTCTGCTGCAGAATCCAAGGTCGCGGGATCGCATTTCAGTAGTGGTGGCCGCAACTGAGTAGAGGCGAAATGCAAAAATAAATATGCGATGAAATGAGCCGATCCAGAGCACAGCACTTCGGCGCCCCTCGTAGCACACGTGCTTATTTGTGACGTAGCGCTTGGCATATCAAGCTGTTAAGAGGCTAACTCTTGTTACTGGTAACATCATCTACTGCTTCTATTTGTTTTGGTGCCGAAAAAAAAAGTATGATACGTCCCTGGGAACTGTCTATAAGCGAAGATAAGCAATAAAGAATGGCACTTATTCATATTGGTTTCAGGCCACCACTACCCGAAATATTTTTTAATGAATTTAGTGTCAATTGTTGATTTTTCAATGGGCTCCTCGTTAAACAAGCAGAAATTGGTGCACGATTAGTCTATATGCATAGATATGCTTTCAGGTTCCATACTAACGCAGGGTATTTCTTTCTCATGAATTTTTATTTTTCGCACCTTATTGATCGTGCTCAAGGTTTCCTTTTTCTGCTAATTTAGAGTAGATATTGCCCAACGCAGGCGAGAATAGGGATGTGCACGGGTCGTTGCCTCGTTTCGTTGCAGCATGAAAATAAGGGTGTGAAAGTACGGTACTGCTGTTATTGATTCTGTCTTTTTTAAAGAAAGGAAATATAATTTAAAATGAACTTGAGATACGAAATACAAGCAGACAATAATACACACTTGCGAAAAAGAGAGAGGGAGATTATGCCTATTCATGGGCTGGTATTAGAAAACTTTTCCACTTTCCGGACCCATATATCTCGCTAGATGGATTTACTCACCGACTCATTTTATCCCGACACAAAGGCGGTGCGCGGTAATTGTAACTCCCACTCGAGCGTCACATCGAGGTAAGCTCTTTGACGATCATTCAGTAGCGGAGAAAATGTGAAATAACGCGTCAAAACAAGGCATGCGAAACCGCGTTTGCGAATAAGATGCAGAGCTTCCTCTAAAGCAGCACACTGTCCTGTAGGACAACTCGAGAACCTCGCTCTTGGCTGCGATTCACTAAGCGGGACTCAACTTACAACCGGAGGGCTCAACAGAGGCATGTATTCTTCACCTGCGCGACCAGGACCAGTGAGGTGTAGACGTATGCCGTGTGGGGTTTTGCGGCCACTGCAGTCATGGTTGCCCGCATTTCAGACAGGGACCTCGCGGAGACCACAGTGTCGGCCGTGTGGACGGGAACGCCGTTGGGAAGAGCGCGGTTGAGAGCTTCCTCAAAGCTGGCACCGAAGAAGATTCGCCTCCCGAGGACTCCGGCAGTGACGTTCACGAACCGCTCCAGATTGAGCACTCTTTCCACGGCACTGAGAGGTGCAGATCCATTAGTGCCAGTCATGCTGTTTTTCACTGGATTTAATGCTGAAACTGTGAAGATTCTAAAAAAATACTCAAAAGAAAACATTTGACAGAAGTTCGTCTGGTTGGGAAATTTAATTTAGTAGGAAGATGAGTGACGCCAACGTAGTGAATTTTCAGAAAAAAACAGGATGCTTCGGAACCGGCTTGGTCCCTTCTGCGTGGTGTGACTACAGGGGAGGCGCCACTTGGCTTTTTAAGCCCTCGTGTGGAGGACTGCCGGGTCAGTGGCCGCAAAGTATGGATGTAAGAAGGGGGAGGTGTCCACGGAGAGCGATTAACATTCTTCCCTGTTTGTTGGATGTGCCACGACTCGAGTAGAAGTCTCTTGCGCGAGTTAGCTTCGGCTTGCTGCTCACTCAGTAAGTTCAAAAACCAAAGAAACTAAGTCGCGCATTCCTCGATATGCTTCCAGCAAGAAATGTGATGTCGCAACCCGGCAAAGCATGCCCTCAAGCTGCCTGTCTAGAAGTGGTGAAAACTTACAAAATGGGGCCGAAATTTTTTCTCAGCTCACCTTAACACCCTGATCTGGCTCCTGCGGATGCCCAGTTTCGATATAGAAGAAAAAATGCGGGGCCACCAATCTGAGACATCGAAGCTCATCGTTACAGCGGTGTGCTTCTAAGGCTGGAACGGAAATCTACCATAGGGTTATTTTCAAGCCTCCCTTGGAATATCAAATCGGAAGTACAGATTTTGCTGACGATTGCGTTATATACAGAGTGATTAGGGCGTCAAACAATTCATCTTTGCTTCAGTCCGCACTTGAAACACTCTCCTCTTGGTGCGATAAATCCCTTCTCTTAACATTAACAAATGCAAATCTATGTCGTTCACCAGAAAACGCGCCGTGAATCAGCATCAATACAGTATTGGCTCATTTTCCATTGACCGCCCATTATCGTACAGGTCACTTGGCCTCCATCTATCACCATCGCTATCATGGGTAACACACGTTCAAAACATTTGCGCTGAAGCCTCTGGCACACTTGGATACCTGTGCCGTAACTTGAAAGCCGCATCCCCTGACATAAAAAAACTTGCACATACAACATTAATTCGCCCAGAACAAGAACATGCGTCATCCATTTGGCACCCATCACAAGCATACCTCGCCGCTGACCTTGAAGCCATACAGAATCGCGCCATCGGATTTATAACATCTTGCTACTCAAGGAAAACCAGTTTCACCGCGCTAAAACACTCCCTTGTCATTCAATCGTTCGAGTCACGCCGCATTATATCTCGCCTCTGCCTTCATCATTTCTATTATCACCCATGCACGAGACACGAAAAGCTACAGCCCCCGCACAGAACGCCTAGCCGCCTAAGCCATGACCATGGCATTGCACGCATCAACTGTCGCACCTTAGCAATAGAGTCATCATTTTTTCCAGATGCGGTCGCACTATGGAATGGCATGTCAAATACCATCGCATCAGTTACTAACAGCAAATCATTCCGGGAAAACTAAAGGATTATTTTTCATGAGGGCAAACAGTTCCTGCCACATTCACCTCGACACACACACACACACACACACACACACACACACACACACACACACACACACACACACACACACACACACACACACACACACACACACACACACACACACACACACACACACACACACACACACACACACACACACACACACACACACACACACACACACACACACACACACACACACACACACACACACACACACACACACACACACACACACACACACACACACACACACACACACACACACACACACACACACACACACACACACACACACACACACACACACACACACACACACACACACACACACACACACACACACACACACACACACACACACACACACACACACACACACACACACACACACACACACACACACACACACACACACACACACACACACACACACACACACACACACACACACACACACACACACACACACACACACACACACACACACACACACACACACACACACACACACACACACACACACACACACACACACACACACACACACACACACACACACACACACACACACACACACACACACACACACACACACACACACACACACACACACACACACACACACACACACACACACACACACACACACACACACACACACACACACACACACACACACACACACACACACACACACACACACACACACACACACACACACACACACACACACACACACACACACACACACACACACACACACACACACACACACACACACACACACACACACACACACACACACACACACACACACACACACACACACACACACACACACACACACACACACACACACACACACACACACACACGTTTCGATCCCGCGCATTCTACTTTGCATTGTGTACGCGTCACAAGATCATTTACCTGGTACATACTGATTTTTTGTTTTGTTTTGTTATTGTTCTTTTTTGGCAATTTATTCTTTCTCTGTTTTGACCGTGATTTTGCTTCCCCCTTATGCCTCCGGGCCTTTAGGAGAAGAAATAAATGAAATGAAAATGTTTACGTTCTAATCTGAACTACGTAGGAAAATTTACAAAACTTGATAAATAAGATAACACATTCTTTCTGGTAATTAAGCGCAATAATTTCTCAAAAAATTGTTGCTCAATACTTTCGGTGTCAGCCTCGAATCTATCGGCAGAATCAAGCGACTGCCGCATACGTGATGGCAGGTACAGCTGTAACTGATTTGAAGTTCTTTTTGCCATCGTAAATGTTGCATAGTTAGAAAACTGTACCAATTTTAGAGCTACGGAAACACTATCTCGCTAATACAAAAATAGCTTGTGTGAAAAATGCCAGGGTGCATTGCTTATTTTCTTATTTGCCCGCTAGATTACCTCCCACTAACTTAGCACTGTGAACTCTGCTATGTCTTGTGCCACATGCGGAGGCTTTGTGCACAAATCAGGGCACATAGCGACCGATTGCATTTAAAAACACTGACAAAACTGAATATTGACGACCTTTGAGCAATAATTTCGATAAAACCAAGCATGTTTTTTTCACAGCGCAGTGCGTCCCTTACACGCGGACACATAGGTGTGTTTGCCTCACCTGTGAACGTCGACGTCGACGTAGAGAAGCGGGTTCAGAGCTTCATTTCCGAGACCCATGTAATTGAGTGCCTCACGAAGGAAGGGAACGATGTGAGCATCACCCAGTGAGGAGCGCAGGCTCTGTCCCATGTTTACGTGGACTTTCCCTGCCCTGGAAGACACGCTGATCATGGAGCAGATCCCTGACCGCAAACTGGACCCCACCACGAAGTCGACAAGAGCCGCCATGACCAGCGGCTCGTTGGTGGTCACCGCAATGTGCCGGAGGCCCAATGCAGATATGACATCTGCAGCCGTCGCGATCCGCTCGTCCCTCCTAAAGATGAACGGGCGACAGCTGTTGTAGAAGACGGCCATGATCCCTTCTTCGTGGCTGTACATGTCCGGGTTGCGCAGGACTTGCTGGAACGTCTCATGGATGCTGGCTGTCAAGTTGGCCGTGCTCTCCTAGATGTATACAGACCACATCGTACATTTTCAGTATAAAATGTACTACCTAAGTAGCATATAGTTGCCTGATATTCTTTCAGATTTCGCAAGTTGCAGCAGAGCTCATGATGGTGCTCTGCGCGCGATGTCCAAGGTGGCTATGACAGTTACGCAGTTCGCTTGACATGTTTTCTAGCCGAAGCAGGAAAACGTTACAGATTAGCCTACCAAAACAAGCGACACATTTATGAAAAATGCAACGTCGGAAAGAAGGCGCACGCCCCACTTTCAACACCTTTCCGTGAGCTAAGTATGTTGAGGAGACTTAGCTGTCCTCCACGCCAGTGCTTCTGCAAAACATATTTCTCAAACCTTTTCTTTCTTCACGTATTCAAGAATATTTTTTATCGTGGCAAATAAAGTTGTTTTTGTTCACCACCTGTACAGTGGTTTTCAAAGCGTCCGCTTTCACCGCCGTTTCTCTGAGAGCAGAAGGGCTTCTTTAAACTTCCAGGCACGTGCTGAGCTCATCACAGGAATTTCCGCCAGTACCTTTAATGACATGTCAATTTCCCTAGGCCGATGCTTTTTCCTTTCACAACCTGTGGCAAGGTAGGCGTGTCCATCAGCCTCCATGGTTTCATTATATTGCCGAGAATGTTTGTAGTGTTTTTCATTCTTCAAAGCTGCCGCCACGCCGCTTTATCGCTTTGTTTGGGATGCCAGAAGCGACCAGATTTATCTCGATTGATCGCATAGAGGCAGGGCTGATTATACGCTGTTCCAGAATGTTCTATCAACTTTGCACGCTTTATCTCGAAAGTTGTCTATCAGCTTTAATTTGAGCCCGGCCGACAGCGGCGGGCATTCTTTTTGACGACCGCCGAGCACGCTTGTTGCTACGCCGCCGCCGATTGATTCAGCCCATTGCGGGCGCAAGTCAGGCCAAATAAAGAGTTTTGTTTAGACACCATTTTCGCAACCTTTCTGATCTCCGGACTGCAGTCACCAATTTTGACAATATACCGCACCATTTATTCTATGGAAATCACTACTGCGCCTTTCAAAACCCGTATTGTCGTAACTAACTTTTACTGAGAGAAAGCTTTTCGAAACATAACTTTCTTAATTATTTTGGATTCATAGCAATCGGGAAGCAATCGGACAAAATATCTTGACAGCCCGCACGAGCAAAATTGTGTGCACGCAAAAATCTTTGAAATAAATTACTTTTTCACAGAAAACAATTTAGGGCTTAAATGTTAAGCTCCAGAGGAAAATTGAACAGGTCAAGCTAATGGTTTCTCGGTTTTGCTCTAAAAATGCAAGACCACTAGGCGAGTTGGTCCATGTTCCCGCTCAAAGTGTGCGACAAATTACAACTGAAGATGACATGCGTGTAGTGAAGTAGAGGGCAGTGTTCATTGTTAACCAACCTGTCGGAGAGCCTGTCGCCCTTTCTTACTTGCCACCATGCCCCTCGTGCGCCGTTCAGCGTAAGTAGTGTGTGGCTTCGAGTACACACGAGGAACTACTTCGCTGTAAAATTAGTGTTATTGTGATACCTCTGAAAGGAATCCCTCGGTCAACGTAGGCCGACGGCACTCTACACCCTCATGTTGGTCACCCTCTTGTTGGTCCCGCATGGATAAACGCCCCCTACCATCATTTGGCATCGCATAGGGCGGAGCTTGATATGGCTGTACAGTAACCAACATTTCCTGACGAAATACGCAGTATCTTGAATTACAATCTTTTAAGGTACGCAAGAATGGTCTCGGCGGAGCTTTGTGCACTCATCAAGCACTCCCAACTCCCCAAGCAGGAAATTATACTCAGGAGATACATAATGAAGCAGATTTTTCTTCACAAATTGGACCCTCGCACCAACCCTTTTCGACGAATTCCTCATAGAGCCACCCATAAATCAGCCCCTGAGTGCCTGTGTCTTACCTTCCAGAGCCCCTTGCTTTTCTTGCAACCTTAGTGTGGGCGCATGCACATAGCAAGCATTATCGGTAGTATACCACGAGGAATTTGTTCTTTAAATTCAATTCCGGCATTTCTTAAAGGAACATAGCCTGATGCGTTCAAAATGCACCTCCCTAAAACACTGCTTGTCAGGGCGCTTCGACCGCACTAAGTGTCAACTTTCTTTCTAAAGAGAAATGATTGTCGGTCATTACAGTTTCAGACCTTAAATATAAAGGCTTGCGCGTTTTTAAAAGCACAGAGCCCTATTTTCTGGGCGGGCATCGTACTACACACTGTTGGCTCGCTTTTCAAGTACAAGGAAAGTTGTCCACATGAATACCTGTTTGTAAGAGCGTCGTCGTGAGTTCCACCTGCTCCAGTGTCCACACACGAACTGGTCTAGGCTCGAGCACGGGTCAACGGACCAGTCCATGGCAAGTGAAAGTTGCTCCACGGCCGCAACACAGCCTCCTGCCTCTTCCGGTTTGGCGCCACCCGTGCAGAACTGCTTCAGGTCTTCGGCGAGGCGCATCAATCTTATCTGCCCAAAGGCGACAGACTGCGCCAGCACGGCGGCGCCGATGAGCACGCCTGCCAGTATCATGACGGATGCAATGAGCATCGCTTTCAGGGACTTTCCGAAACGGGTGGCGAATGATTTTTCCTTTAGACGTAGGAGCCTCGGCGGTTTTGAAGTTTGAACTGCGAGAAGAAAACACTCGATGTGCACAGGCCGTTGAGAAACTGAATAATTGAGTCTCATTTATATAATCAGTAATCTAGTACTTTTGGCGCGTCCTTGCATATTTCAAAAAGAAAATCTTTTTTGTGCGAAAACAGTTTGGCGTTATCACCAAGAGCAACATATTCAAAGATTAATTGCACATAAACATGCTCCTGGCGATCGATGCCTCAAGCTCTTGGATATCCATAGACTGAAGAATCAATGTAGGTTTGCTTCGTAGAGTGCTGAGCGTGACATGACTCCGACCAAAAAGTATCTTCTAGGCAAAACAAAGATACCCATGACAAATGCAACTAATCTTACATATCACTGGGATTCTTTGCGAGCGCATCATCTCTTCAAAAGCAATTTTACCACTGCAACAATGAAAGACAGCGGATCCCAGAATAAAAACGAGGGAGATCAAGTACAGCTGATTCCACACTGAAGTGTTTTAAAGCGAAAGCTTTACTACCCTGTTCGAGCCAAGGTCACCGGCGCGATACATTTGGCCTTCAAGTAGCGGAGTGGAGGTGTGTCAGCCACGTGACGTACCACGTGCTTCGCCGCAGGTGCCGCCACGCGCCGCCTCGCCAACTGTGTCCATGTGACTAACCACGTGACTTGCTGTTCGCTTGAAAGGGAGACGGAGCCGCTCTAGCATGCATATATACTGCCGCCTTGCAGTTACTCGCTTCTCAAGTAAACTTCAACATTTGAAGTAAAATCGCGCTTTATGCCGACGACTGCTGTATCTACAGCAACATTTCTTCGGAAGCAATGCAGCTACTCTACAACATGACATCAGCACCGTATTATCTTGGTGACAAAAATGGAATAAGGAGCTTATTCTCTCCAAAAACAATTTCGTCCGGTTTAAGAAAAAGAAAAAAATTCTCCAAGCAGACTATTTTCTTGGCAGCATAGACATACCTGCTGTTAAAATTTATAAGTATTTGGGGGTCTTTTTCATTTGACCTGTCATAGAATACACATGTCAATTATATACCGGCTAGAGCCAGCCGCATATTAAACTTCCTCCAACGCAACTTTAGGGATGCTCCGATTTCACTCAAAGAGACCTTATTCACGTCCAAGGTACGCCCTCTACTTCAATATCCTTGCATAGCTTGGGACCCGCCTACAAACCAGAACATTGAGGAACTGGAGCGCGTGCAAAAACAGGGCTCTAGGTTTCTCTAGTGACTTTAATTTCGAAAAAAAACCACTTCTGCTTGGCGCGACATGTTGGTGTTGCCGTTACTTGAAAAAGGAGAAAATATTTGAGACTCTCTTTTACAATGCGCTTAATGGTAAAACTGGTATTGCAACACAAAAATACATACATGATCTAATTCACGTTTCCACCCGCACCGACGACCCACTAAAAGTGCGCGGATAAAATTCCCGAATGAACACAGTCAAACAGAGCTCTTTCCAACGAACAATACATGATTGTAGCAGTCTGCCTGCACGAATTTGTGCTGCCCTTCCCATATCTTTCTACAACCGTTTGCAAACCCAAGTTTTAATCTGACTATAATATGTTACAATGACTGTTATTATCACTGGTAATATCGGTGCAGCAATATTCTTTTCCTAGAGAATTGTGTTCTAGTTTTTCTTTTTTCGTTCATTACCAAAGTTTCAGTGTTGCTGAAATAGCGCTGTGTTCAGAAATGTTATTTTCTTCGCGTCTGTCGCACGCGTCTTTGTCTTTTCGCAACGTTCTTTTCATTTTTGATCCGGAGTTCCCGGGTTCGAACCCGACCGCGGCGGCTGCGTTTTTATGGAGGAAAAACGCTAAGGCGCCCGTGTGCTGTGCGATGTCAGTGCACGTTAAAGATCCCCAGGTGGTCGAAATTATTCCGGAGCCCTCCACTACGGCCCCTCTTTCTTCCTTTCTTCTTTCACCCCTCCCTTATCCCTTTCCTTACGGCGCGGTTCAGGTGTCCAACGATATATGAGACAGATACTGCGCCATTTCCTTTCCCCCCAAAACCAATTATTATTATTATTATTCCTCCCTTACTCCACAGGTTTTCTTAGTATATTTCTTCATTTGCCTAAATTACTACATTTCGTCTGTTGATTTTATAATGTTCCTCCTTACAACAATGCCCAGTGCGGGCGCTGTAAATATTTTGTATGAAAGAATACATAAATAAAATGGACTAAGCGAGTCGGCTGGGACCATATACGCCGTTGGGACGCTCTCGTAGATGTCTGGCTGAGTCGGATCATCCGGCTGACGTTTCCAGTCATGCTAAGTATTTAGCTAGAGGTAGGGAAGCTAAACGTGTCAAGCTAGCGGCAGAGACCGACGAAGAACTGGAGCGTCGACTACGTCAAAGGCGGTTGAAGAATGCGGAAAGGAGGCCGCGCAGAGGTTTGGATGCAGCCGCTGTTGCTTCTGCTTCCGCCAAGACTTCGGCTTCGGCGATGGAAAAAGAGGTTGAGTCTAACCTAGCTTAGCAGCACAGCATAACCGGGCATAACAAAGCTTTCACTTGCATAACCGGGCTTAGCTGAGCTAAGCTATACCCATTTTCTTCCTTGGGCAGTTGGAGGAACGTAGTATGATGTGTGTTTGCTCAAGTATCTGAACAAACGAACATGCACAAAAACTTCGCTTCTACTTAACAAATTCCTCATTCGAGAAGGGTGCTGAAAAAATGCTTACGCAGAGTCAGCCATATTCTGAATCTGCGCCTGCCTCATAAGTGTAGCGTGAGCCTGATTCGCGATGACGTTCGCAAACTTCAATTAATTCGCAGAATAGTGAGCAACTGCCCTTTTTCCAACAAAGAATATCGGCACATGATGAAGTTAGCAAAAACTTATTATGCAATTAGGTGACCGGATTATGTCCCTTGTTCTGATGTCCGAAGAAGTAATGTAATTTCGTACAAAAAAAAGTAAAATAGTTGCTGCTGCCTGCGCAATTCTGCAGTGCTTACCCTCGTATGGATCCGCAGCCAGTTGAACCTGCTGAACCTGGAGGAGGCTGGTGTCGTCCCCCTCGGCGTGAAAGTACACGTCACTGCGATCCTTGTCCTTGTTGGGATCAACACGGGCGGCAGAAATCCCAACGGATGGAGCCTCTGGCTGTGGTTCCTCGCAGGCCCAGTCCATGTCGGACGCTGAACTCAGGCGACCGATGCTTTTGAGCACCGGCTGCTCCCGAGAAGGTGAATTCGAGGCTCGCTTCAGCAAGGCAAACAAGGTGGTGGCATTCGGCATCTTGCGACCTCTCGCGTGCTTGGTCAATACTGAGGTCCACGAACGCCTCGGTGAATGCCCGGTTGAGGTTGGCGGCGGAGACGGTGTCAGACTCTGAGAACAACTGGCCGTCTCTACTTGAACTGGAGGCTGCTGCGGGCTGCATGGAGTTAGCCCACTCTTCGAAGAAGTGGCATCGTTGTCTTGTGGATGGACCTCGTCTGAAGCAACGGTAGGCGAAGTCTCATCCTCAGTAAGCCCTCCCTTTCTCAGTCTCCACCCTAACGGCGTCAGTCGGCGCTTGGGCGGACTGCTGGATTCCTCACACTGGCGACCACATGAATCCGCCCTTGAACTTTCCGGACCGATCATCCTAATGTTTTGGCCAAGGAGTGCAGTACAGGTGGGAAGCTCACATTTTTTGAAACGACTCAAATGGGGGTCTTTTCCTTTCGGTGAGGAGGCTCTCACGCTCCTCCGTGTACCCGATCGCGAAGAAGCGGTAACTTCGTCATGTATGTCCTTATAGTCTGCTGCGTCCATTGTCTCGATTTGGGCGAGTGGCACTGAAAGTGGTGACGCCGCTCCTTCATCGATTAAGTCCAGTGCCTTTGAAACGGTGGGGGCGACAGAGTCGTCATCAAGTTCCAGGGGGCTTACCTGCTGTCTTCCTTGGCATCTGAGACTGTCGTTTTGCATTGCGAGTTCCGTGTCTCCATCTGGAACATTTAGGCCGTAGTGGCATTCCGAGGCGTCGGTCACACTGCGACCCTTGCCATAGGCTCTATCTGGAGAAGCAACGGGTTCTTGGCGCTCGACGTCATCTTGCAGATCCTCGCGGAAGGTACAACCTTCGGCTTGGACTAAGGCTGCGCTGTATTGGGCAGCGGAGCTGATATCTTCTAATCTGTAATAGGCTCCGGGGCTCGCCAGTTCCAACTCGGGAGTCTCGAACCTTTCGGTTGAAGATGATGACAATGACAGCGGTGCCGATGACTGGCTGGAGTTGGTCTTCCGCTCTTTGCTCTGCGAACTTGACCGTCGCATCGTAAACTGACCTGCCTTATTTCGCAACCTAGAGGAACCGTCACGGCTACAAACGTCTCTTTCTCGGTGCTCAGAGCTGGCGCGAGAGGAGAATGGCGGTATGCTAGAACGCACGTGAATACAAGTGTTCTTTTTCTTCTACTGCCATAATCGCGCTTGCAACAGCAAACAAACAAGCTTGCTGCGTCGGTCTTTTTTTAAATGTGAAAGCAATACATAACAAGCAACCCTGAAAAGCCGATGTTGGTCTCAAGCCTCAATAATACCTGAAGAAATAAACTCAATACTGCCGCGCCTGGATTTCGGGCCGGAGATGGCGTGAATAGAACATCTTCGCTGCCCACTGCATGAGAGCACTAGGCTGCGCCGCAGCCCGTGACGCCTGGCATTAAAGTGCAACGCACTCTCTCGCTGTGCATTTCCCGTCGTTATATATATCATCTTCCATCTGCCCACAAAATTCACAAAAGGAAAGGAAACTCCACCTGCCGCGGTGGCTCAGTGGTGAAGACGCTCGGCTACTGAGCCGTTGTACCCGGGTTCGAACCCGGCCGCGGCGGCCGCGTTTCGATGGAGGCAAAAGGCGCCCGTGTGCTGTGCGATGTCAGTGCATGTTAAAAATCCCCAGGTGGTCGCAATTAAACCGGAGGCCTCCACTACGGCACGACTTTCTGCCTTTCTTTCAATCCCTCCTTTATCTTTTCCTTTACGCCGCGGTTTGGGTGTCCTCCGAGATGCGAGAAAATTTGTGCCATTTCCTTTCCTCAAAAGGCCATTTCAATTTTTTTTATTGTTTCAATACGCCGCTGGCGTTAATTTGCCTGAAAGGCATTGCTGTGTGCAACGTTGTAGAAAATTGAAAGTTGGTTTTTAACCCGCCGCGGTAGCTCAGTGGTTAGGGCGCTCTACTACTGATCCGGAGTTCCCGGGTTCGAACCCGACCGCGGCGGCAGCGTTTTTATGGAAGAAAAACGCTAAGGCGCCCGTGTGCTGGCGATGTCAGTGCACGTTAAAGATCCCCAGGTGGTCTAAATTATTCCGGAGCCCTCCACTACGGCACCTATTCTTCCTTTATTCTTTCACTCCCTCCTTTATCCCTTCCCTTACGGTGTGGTTCAGGTGTCCAACGATATATGAGACAGATACTGCGCCATTTCCTTTCCACCAAAAACCGAACGCTCCGCGAGTTCTACCTTGAACGATTAATAACTGGACGCCCCACTCCAGTTGTAACCAACACAGTGCTGCGCGCGTGTGTGATTTAATTCCTCTAAAATGAAGTAATCACGCGCACAACCTGGACACATTTCTTATTGTGTAAATAGTTTGTACATATTATTCTCCTCCTGTCCTCTATTCCTGTCCCCTCACCTCTTTCATTTCATTTCTCCATTCTGCCTGTTGTCCTTTATTTCCGCTGCCCCAGCTCAGGTGCTTCAGTATCGATGGCAGATGCCGGGGCTAGCAAAAATCTTTTCCTTCCTTTTTACTATTATTTTTAATAAATCCACTACCACCACCACCATTTTGGGGAAAGTAAACGGCGCAGTAATTGTCGTACATATCTCGGCCGACAGCCGAACCACACCGTAAAGAAAGGAAGAAACTGTTGATTTTGAAGAAAGGTAAAACTAAAACCGGATTCCCTGGGTCTGTGGACACCTCAGCTTCGTTTTCAAGTGCGTCACGTTGGCGCCTTCCAGTAAAATAGCTGCTTTCGCACAATATTCTGTGTTTAGCAGTGCTAAGCTGCCACAAATTTTTTTCTATGTTGCCATTCCTGTTGCAATGCCTTCTAAGTAGTACTTTATCCGGACACCGGCCTATCAGGTGTCCTGCCGCTGCGAAGTCTTTAGCCATTACACAAGGATCTGCGCCAGATTAACTTTGAGTGGTTGAACGCTGGAGATAGGATTGAGCGGACGCAGCTTGTCTGCGCTTCATGGATTTCTCGTTCTGTGCGCGCAAGACCCATTCGCAGTTCCACATTTTTGTCCGGATCAGACGTATAACGTCGAGAACTACTCAAGGATACGCTTTGATCCCAAGAAGTGACTTTCTTGGCATTATGCGGGACTTTAAAGCCCAAGCCAAAACGTGGGATCGCTAAGCCTCGCAAGCACTTCGGTACCGGGCCCGGCGTCCGTTGCCGCGTTCGGCCTGACCAGCGAGCAGTCATTCCGCTACGGCTTCAACGATGGATGTAGACCACACCCATGGCTACGACCCCGAGTCTGGAGGATTCGGAAGTGTTCCGAGCAGCAGCAAACAAGGAAACGCGGACTTTGATAATTCACAGCCAGAACCTGGATGGAAGACGATATACCTCAGGCAGGACAGCGTGCACAAGGGCACTCGGCTCCGAAGGTATACGAAGATGACCCGAATTCACCAGCAGCAGATCCCACGAGCCGCAAAAGGCCCCCCCAAAACTGCCTGACCTCGAAAAGTATGAATTTAAAGTGATTATCAAGCCGAAAGATTGTTTGGACCTAAAAATGTGGGGTGGGAGTGTACACCCACTTAATTTCGCGTTCGAAAACGCATTACGTGGCACGACGCTACGCGCCAAACTTTACACCAGAGTAATTGAAGAGCAAAACATCATCATCGCGGCAACTTCCCATGTTGAAGACGCCATAGTACTTGCGAAGATCGATCACATCAACCTAGACGGGAAAAAGTACTACCGCAATGCTTACGTGAGAACACCGCAAGACTCATGCAAAGGGGTGATGCACGGGATTGACCCCAACGCATCAGACAGAGGCCTATAGAAAGACTTTTCCTCGGAAACCCACGAAATATTAGGCGTCCGAAGGCTCGGCAGATACAACTCGGCGGTGATACTGTTCAGTGGATACAAAGTCCCTTTCTTTGTTACGTATGGGTGGATCGGGCGCAAATGTTTTCTTTATAGGAAAACTAGACCGTTTTGCGTACTGTGCGGCAGGGAACGACATAGACCGGACGTCTGCCCCAGCCCATCTGAATCGAAATGTGACTCGTGCGATAAGCTGAATCCCGGGGAAGCTCACGATTGCACCCCAACTTGTGCGGCATGCTAGGGGAATCACCACACCTACTCAAGGGAATGCAAAGCAAAGTTTCTGGATCCCATCAATAAGCCTAGGAAACATAAACATTTCGGTGATCAGGAAGAGAAACCGACAACCAGTGGCAACAGCAAGAGCTACGCGGCAGCTGTACGCACCAGCCGAAAAGAGCAGTTCGAGAAGAAGGAATCCAGAAGAGCGGCCTCCAATTTTACGTCCAGGTCCAGGTCAAGATCTAAGTCTAGTCAACGTCGCAACTTGTCAGGCCGGTCCGGAACGGAAGAGTCAAGACATCATAAAGAGCAGGGGACCGCCAGGACCACATAAGGCGGATACACCAGCACAGGAGACGCCACGCACCCGAGAACGTGGACCGTCTTCTGAGAAGCAAGCAGACTCAAGACACATCGTAAAGGTGGGTTATGCTGGGTTGCCTCCATCCCTCCCCGGAAACGCGATATCTAAGGAGTTTAACGACCTGAAAGCAGAAATTATTCAGCTAAAAAACAGAACGAGGCGTTGCGAGCTGAACTTAAATTGGTCAGGCTGCAGTCACAAACAAGTCCCGAAAAAACACCCGAAGCCCGGCCAACCTCACAGCCAGTTTATGATCGCGTCATTGCAGAGGTGAGGGCTGACAGAGAGGAGCAGGATAAAAAAGTTCCTGCAAGTTATTCAGATGGTCAAAAATAAGCTCGCAAACACAATTCAAGTCTAAACTCAGAGTGCAACTTACGAAATTGGAAATCCAAATATGCCGACAGGCACCTCCAGAAGAGGACGAATAAGGACCATGGTACAAAGGGGACAGGAAACAATAATTTGGCAATGGAATTGTCGGGAATTTAAAAAGAAAAAAGCAAGCCTTCAATTTCTTATCGACACCTCCGAGACGCCACCTGCTGTAATAGTGCTTCAAGAAGCAAATACGGTCATCAGTATGAAGGGGTATAAAACTTTCCATGACGAGCATAGCCTAGGAATACTTGTTCACAAGGAGTTTACCACAATGCTGCAAGAACCGCTAGCCGAAAATATCGAACATGCTTACACTGAAATTCTTCCCAAACACAGGGGAAAACGCAGTTTGCACATACTGAACGTGTACAGTCGCCCCAGGGGCTCATGTCGTCAGATAGCCACGCTATTTAATAATTTTATCAAGAGGGCAGGTAAGGACCCCCTCGTCATATCCGATGATTTCAATGCGCCCCATCAAGCATGGGGATATCACTTTAACAGCCAGAAATATAGGGGGATCCTTGAGGTCGCTAACAGAGAAGGGCTCACAATCTTAACGAATCCCCTGCAACCCATCAGAGCGGGTAATAGCGTAAGCAGAGACACCTGTCCAGATCTCACGATTATGAAAAACTGCCTGCAGGCCACCTGGTCTAACACTGGCGAGTCCCTGGGCAGTGATCACTTGATCGACTCCTGTACTGTTCAGAGAGTTAAATGTCGGAAATCATTTGGCAAGGCTAAGATTGCGAACTGGGACAAGTGGAGAGAGGAAATCGCACGTCTCCCGTACGAAGATATCACACATATTGAGGCATGAACAGCGCTGCAGATGAAAACCGTCGCCAGGCACTCTACGACAGCGAACACCACGGAGGAAACTCCGGCAGTTGACCCGCACCTGTTACATCTGTGGGAAGCCAGGAGATGTCTGACAAGGAGGTGGAAAAGGCAAAAGTTAAATTGCAAGCTGGAGACCAAGACTGCAGAATTCACCAAAGAAGCGGATGACTACGCACATAACCTCGCTAACCAAAACTGGCTCAAGCTGTGTGATGAACTCAATGGTACAATGGGCACGGCTAAAGCATGGGGACTCCTCAGATCCCTTATCGAGCCGAACTCAAACCGGAAAGAGCAAACAGACACGCTCTGTAATGCCTTGCACAGCTATAAAGGGGACAACGGAGCCCTTATTGCAGAACTTGCACGGAAATTCCTCGATCCGGGATCCTCGTACCCTCTCCCTGCGTACACCGGTGAACCCAATGAAGAGATGGACCAAGACGTAACGGTTGAGGAACTGAGGGCGGAGCTTGACGTCACGCGTAAGAACACCGCTCCTGGACCGGACCAGATAAACACCAAGATGCTCTTCAATATGGATGACATCTCCTTAAGAAAATTAGTGAAATACTTCAACACGCAGTGCTGGAACAAGGGTCAGATCCCCGACTCCTGGAAATTGGCTTTAGTGCGATTTATTCCCAAGCCAAAATAAGCCATGCGATATTGATCATTTACGACCGACCTCCCTGACATCGTGTCTGGGTAAACTGTTCGAGAGGGTCGTGAACGCCCGACTGAAACGACTCCTGAGGAAGACTGATATCCTCCCTGACACGTTGTACGTGTTTAGAGAAAAGCTGTCTACACAGGATATTCTCCTCCGTATCAGAGAGGATATTCTGGACAACCCCGGCAGATGTCAGGTCAAGGCCATCCTTGCGCTCGATTTAAAAGGGGCATTTGACAATGTCAACCACCAGGGAGTACTGGATGAGCTTAACAGCATCAACTGTTGTGACCGCACATATAATTACGTGGGGACTTTCTCTCCAATAGAAAAGCGTCAATAAGTATTGGTGATCGGACCTCCTCTCCGTTCAATCTAGGTTCCAAGAGCACCCCGCAGGGAGCGGTCTTGTCTCCGCTTCTCTTCAACCTGGCCATGCGTGGGCTACCAGAGAAGCTAGACCGCATCCAAGGCATTGAGCACGCTATATACGCCGACGACATTACGATCTGGTGTTGCAGCGGTAATGAAGGGGAAATTCAAGACCGGCTTCAGGAAGCAGCGAATGTCGTGTGCCAGCATGCGGCGAGGCATGGGTTAACGTGCTCTCCCGAGAAATCAGAGTTACTCCTGATCGACCGTGGCAAGAGGCAGAATACGGGACTTTTGCCGTCCACTCCCTCTGTCGCCATTACGGTCCAGGGTATGAGCATTCCGATCAAGAAAGAGATCCAGATCCTGGGAGCCATCATACCCAGCGGCAACACTAACATCACTACAAGCAGACAGCTCCAAGCCTATTCTGAACAAGTCTCTAGAATGCTACGCCGGGTAGCCAAGAAAAGAAATGGGCTAAGAGAGAAGGAGGCCCTAACATTATTTCAGCCTTTCATTCTCTCTAAACTAACATACGCCACCCCGTACTTACGGCTTAGCAAAAAGGAGAAAGACCAACTAGATGTTATTATTCGAAAGGCAGTTAAGACGGTGCTGGGACCTTCCTTTATGCACACCCACTAAGCGCTTATTACAGCTGGGGATCCATAACACCATCGACGAACTAATAGAGGCCTACCGTGTAAATCAAATTGTCAGGCTCTCAACATCTAAGCCTGGCAGGAAACTATTACAGAAGATGAGAATCAGTCCACCCCGGGAAGTCGCTGACAAGATCGACATACCCATGCAGATGAGATCACACGTCACGACTCACCGCATACCAAAATGCATGAATGAGGAATACAACAGAGGACGGAGACTAGCCAGAGCTATAGACACCTCTCTAAGCGCTGGCATGAAAACAAGGACACGATCTACGTCGATGCGGCTGGACCCGTTAACGGAGTCGCGGCAATAGCAGCAGTTTCACTCCGGGGGGATATCATTGCAAGCAGCCTTATCCAAGCGGTCAATACCACATCGGCTGAAGAAGCAGCTATCGCACTAGCAATATCAAAGAACAGCGAGGCAACGGTTATGCCCGACTCACAAGCAGCGGTACGCAATTAACTCAGAGGCCGCGTTGCGAGCTCCGTGTTGGGAAATTTTGGAAAGGTCTAATCCTTCCAACATCCAGTTCTTCTAGACGCCAGGGCGCCTCTCAACGACGGGCAATGAGGCGGCCAACACAGCTGCTCGAGCTCTCCTCCTCCGAGCATCCGGCACGCAGCCTCTCTCTGACACAGTTGACAACCCCTCACCCTTACTAAGCTACGCAGAAATTACGGAGTACTCTAAGATCACAAGAAGGAAATATCCTCTTCCTCACAAAACCATAAGTAAATAAGAAGAGCACATAATCAGGCGACTACATACAAATACTCTGCCCAATCCTTACTTAATGCGTAAATGGTACCCAGACACCTACCATTCGTCCTGCCCTTTCTGTGGAGCAGTTGGCACACTCTTTCACGCGGTTTGGGAATGTCAAGAAAACCCAGACTTGGACAGCAATCCCGATCCGACTTATGAGCTCTGGGAGGCAACCCTTCATAGCCACAGCCCACTCGACCAGAAATCGCTGGTTGAGAGGGGCGGGATTATGATGGCGACCAATGGGTTCTCGTACTGAACCAACCCAGTTTTTATGCTCTGAATAAATGTTTTTCCTCCTCCTCCTTTAAGAGTGTGATTGCTGTTGCGCACTTGCATGTGTGTGAACTGCGTTCGTGGGATTCCATTCAGCTTTTTGCAATGCAAGTGTTAAAATCAAATCTGTCGAAGAGTCAGCGCTTTGTATTCTGTTCTGTTAACCGAGCATATTCTGGTTCTACAGTGCAGCATCTCGACATAAGCCGAGATTACAGGTCAGTAAAGTTAGGAGAACCCACCTTCGCAATTGCATGATGCTGTAGACAGACGCACCTGTCTTTGCGGTTATTCAGTGTTTTTATTGTGTCCATTGATGCCACACCTTCCCTCGATGTCACGCACCTAACAGATATGCATTTTGCAGAAGGTCCACAACCTTCCACCTCCTTTTATAATACCTCTATACCAATCTGCGACAGAGAGAATTAGAGGAAGGACATGATCATTCATTGCACAAAATAACAAAGGGATGGAGAAAAGTGCTTACCCTCTAGCCAACACGCTGACAGACTGACTTGCCTTCAAATGGTAGCTTTCAGCGGAAAGCTGAAAGCGCCTCTATTGTACTGAAAGCTTTGCAGCCTTGCTATCAAGATTCTCTCATTTTGCAATCAAGTATTTTATGCTCTGACGTAGCGCCATTTCCTCATGGACGTCCTAACATGCCCATTGGACGGACGCACACCTGCCCTGATCAGTTTCTGAAAAGAAACATTCGCGAATAATATTTCTGTAGCACCAAGAATACTTTGCTTCAGATGTAATGGTCCTGTATGTAATTCGTGCAATCAGCGCTTACATGATATCTCTGTGGCGGGCTGGGTGCAAAAGCATTGATAATGTCAAGCTTTTGCACCAATACTGCGTTCCATAAACCTTACTGCACCTTGGTGTGGGGCGATGAGCAATGCAAAATGAAGAACGCCGCGTGTAATGCAGAGGCACTGCTAAAGAGACGAAAGCTAAAGCAACTTCTGCGGCAAGCGTTCTGTAATACTGTCGATTGTCTGATGCTCTGGACATTGAGAACATCTCCTCTCACTCTTCATCCCGCAAAACCGCGTTGTCCAATATATAGGACACCCACCTGTGCCATCTATGCAGGATTAATGAAAGAGCATCATTCAAATTCCCGCCCAAACAGTTCAAAAATGGCGGGATTAAGCGCCGCAGCGTTTTACGGGAGCTGCCGGAGAAGTCAGTATTGTTTCTAGTATTTCTACCTCTTTTCAGATTGTAGCTTTTGTTTTATTCGAACCCTAATTACACAGCGAACGCGCAGAACTGAAACTTTAAACGGTACGCGCGCTTCCTTTTGTGAACGGTTCGTTTCATTTCGTGTGTCCAACACGTTGGACGCCGGGACGGAACCCGCTTATTACGACTGTGCTTTCGCGATGGCCTCGTTAGGAACAGTAGACGGGAAATATTAGTATTTAATGGCTGGTAGACTAAATCGCGCAGCTTTTTTTCTGTAGAAAACCGTCCTCGCGTGTTTGATAAGACGGCAGATGCAATTTTGCAACGAAATGCTCCAGGAAACTGTTCGACATTGCCCTCAGCAACTCGTTGGTGCAGCACGCGCAGAACATGCGAACGCGACAGAAACAGCGGAACGAAATCCTAAAATTCTTGGACTTCCGCCTTTCTATTGCTGAGACACTTATGGCTCAAAAGAAGGATGAAACAGAGTGACAGCAAAGCCGAGTTGTATCCTCCATCAAAACGTGTTTGGTGACCTCCAGCAAAAGCAAATGATAACAGCACTGGCTTCCAAGGCTTCCGAATTTTTAACGCTTTCAGACATTTCCATCTTTGCCCGTTGCAGGCTACGGGGCTGCAATATGAAAACGAAATTCTTCTCCGCAAAATGTTAGTTGTTCTTCTGCATCACAAAAGATAGAACCTGGTTCGAAATTGCGCACAGGAACTAACAAGAGTGAAATTCCTGTTCAACAGAGGGACGCTGCTTAGTGTTCTAGTGACTACTTTTCCATTCGGGATAATAAAACATTTTTGCACTAATAAAACGTTTTTGAACTAATAAAACGTTTTTGAACTGGTGTTTGAGCAAGATAGCTGTAGTACGTCAATGCAGGCCAGGTGGGTCTAAAACCACTGGGTAGAGTTCCAGTGTCCAATATTTTGGACATCGTGCTGAGCGAGGAAAATAGGTGCTATTGGCAAAATATGTGACACTTTTCTCATTCATAATGCCACTAGCTTATTTTGAAAGCCTAAGCAAAAATTGCGGACCGAAATGCACCTCGGGTCTCAGGAGGATATTTGCAGTGTGACGGGATGCGACATGAGTTCCGTCAGGGCCAGAAGCGTACATGCAGTAATAATAGCTCTCCACACGTGATAGGTGGTAAGTTTTTACGAAGTGCTTAGCAGCTAAAACTTGAACTGTGATTTCGAAGATGCTTTAATTTTCGTAAAGAGCTGAATGAAATAGAGCGGAACGGTATAGAAGATTCTTTACGTGGCTGCAGAAATGCTTAAAAATCCGTCATTTTTTACACGATGGTTCTACTATCCGCTCAAAAATCAATATCTTTCAAACCTATATTCTGTTGTGAAGCTTTACCCCTGACAACAAGAAGTCAGTAAATAAGCCCAAGCTGCCGCGCTGGCTCAGTGGTTATGGTGTTCGGCTTCTTACCCGAAAGACACGGCTTGGGTCCCGGCCGCGGAGGTCAAATTTCGATGGAGTCGAAATGCTAGAGGCCTGTGTACTGTGCATTGTAAGTGCACATTAGAGAACCCGGGTAGTCGAAATTTTCCAGAGGCCTCCACAACGCCATCCCTGATAGCATGTGTTGTGTCGCTTTGGGACGTTAAACCTTGTAAACAAACAAGTATTTAAGTCCAAGTTATGTAGCTGAAATTTTATGCTCAAGGTAGTGGATAGAATGTCTGCACCACGCGCAATCATCAATTTTTTTTTTAGAAATTAACTTATCGAAGAAGTGCGGTCGCAAACAACGGCAGCGGGAACGAAGTTTGAGCATTTAATTATTTATTACTTCTTAATTATTGCTAAAACTACATTTTATTCGGTTTTATAATTTTTTCTCTTTGCATACAATATCTCAAAGCCACTTAGAAATTTTGTACAAATAAATAAACTAACATTCGAAATTTAAAAAAAAAGCTTGTCCCTTGTCATGTTGCTCGCAACCGTACCTCTGAATCTCACGAAGGACTCTGATAGACGAGTAGATAAATGAGGTGATAAAGCCGCCGCGGTGGCTGAGTGGTTACGGCGCTCGGCTGCCGGCCCGAAATACGCGGGTTCGATCCCGGCCGCGGTGGTCGAATTTCGATGGAGGCGAATTTCTAGAGGCCCGTGTACTGTGCGATGTCAGTGCACGTCAAAGAACCCCAGGTGGTCGAAATTTCTGGAGCCCTTCACTACGGCGTCTCTCATAGCCTGAGTCGCTTTGGGACGTTAAACCCCCCTAAACAAAACAAAACAAAATCAGGTGATAACTGAATATCGCTTAATCCGACAACACTGCCATTTCCTAGAAATTCTGCAACACTATTGTCTGAGCTGAATTTTACTGGATATTTCGAGCCGTCAGCTTGCACAGGCTCGGTTAATTCGAACATCTGTGCTGATACGGTCGTTCAAGCACAAGCGCCAAGTTAGCTCAGCAGAGAATTTTGAGAAGATAATGCACACGCGCTCATTGGTTCTTATCTACCGGTATTTTTGCCCCTTCGCGGCCAAGTGGCGCCATCTAGAGCCACCACCGCGATTCTTCTTTGAACGGCTGTCTGCCGCGCTGCGGCGCCAAGCAGCAGCAGCAGCAGCAGCAGCAGCAGCCGGACGCACGCGCTTGAAACTCCAAGACTAGCAGACTTGTGCCTTCGCAGTGTCGTTATTGTAGGTACTAATTAAAAAACCGTTTGCAGTTAGTACTGCTTCACTTGACAATATTTCAAGTAACATTTAACACAACACAGGATAATTTTTGGAAACTGATTTCTTGAAGCGTGCAGTCTTCGTGGACGGAACCGTGACGGAAAATCGGAGTTGAAATTTCCGCCGATAAATGCATTACTGCGTTAATATAAAAAGCAGCAGGCAAGCAGGTAAGAGCGAAAGCTTAAAGACCTCGATACTCGCAAAGCTGATGTGTGCCATAAGCTTCGCCTAGCAACACGTGCTGCAGCTGCATTGTTCCACCACTAAATTTAGCGGGCGCGGTGACGCTCTCGGATGCCACGTTCGCGCTCCGCGAACTGCCGGCCCAGTCAAATTTAAATAACGAGAAGTGACACATCCCGACTAATCAATTTGGATTCGTTTGCGGAGCATGTAGGGTCGCGCTATAGATCGTGCTTAGCGAGCGCGGGGACATTCTAGGGTTACCGCAAAAACAGGCAGGGCGTTGCCTAGGTACCCGCAAATATAACAAAGGGATCGCTTGCTAGTCTATCGTCGTTGAAGGACCTCAGGTGATGGAGCTACACAGCTGAAGAGTGCGCACCAAGACTCTCGGAGACGAACCCCAGCAGTGTCGAGCGAGCAGAGGCGGTGGTGTGCGCCATTCGTACTAGCAGACCATGGACCCGTCAAGATGCTTTCGCATGCCAAATAATTTCATTCCCCGAGACATGATGGCATCGCTTTCGGCAGTCTGGACAATCTTGATGTCTCGTTGTGTACACACTGAACAATTTGTCACTCTTAGGAGTGCAAATCAACTTGACCCCAGATGAACACACATTGCCACCTACTGGGTGCTAAAGAACGGTGCAGTCATCAGCACCATTAAGAAATGGTGCATAGCATAAAACTTTAGAAGGTGTAATGGTTCCACTTAAATTAAAGGGGACTATTGACACCTATACTAGTGCATGCTGAAAGGGTGCTTCACATTGATTCACCCATGAAGCAAAATCCTTGAATTGAAGCATCATCATCAGCCTGACTACACCTACTGCAGGGGAAAGGCCTTTCCCATGTCTGCCCAATTAACCCCCTCTAAAATGCACAGCCTCTAAGTGTTTATGCAGAGCAGCCTTCCTCAATGGTGCTGATCTCTGCACCCTTCCTTAGCTCACACTAGGTGTTAATTGGTGTTCGCCTGGGGACAAGCTGATTTGCACCCATATGAGTGCGAAATTTTTCACATGGTCATAATCCTCAGCTTTCCGTGAAGTGCCTCATGCTGCTACCCCTGTCCCTGCTAACCAATAGAGCAGCCGACACCGGAGGCGTAGATGCGACCGCATTCACAAGATCTATAGATACATAAATAATGTAAGCTTAAACATAAATTGTGTGTCAAGTAGTCACGAGCTACGTAGACACCTGCACGGGCTATCACGCAAAGCTGATCTTGCACCCTGCAGCATGCTTGAAACGCTAGCGTGAGGAGGAAACACCATAGAGGAAGCAATGGGAGCAACAGAGCGAATTACTACGTTTTGCGATTTGTTGAGCATGGAGAAAGGAGGGAGCGAAGAGGCCTACAACCGGCGCCTTGCAATTAAATTTCAGTAGGTTGTGGTGTGTAGGGCACAGTTCCTAGGTCACTGGGGGACAAGCGGGGCCACAGCATAAGCAGCACCAACCGCCGGTGCGGCTTTCATCGTTTGCATTGCAATGCCCATTGCGTCGATCCTAATCAGGGACCATGGCGTTCGGCAGCGCTGGCCAAGGTCACGAGTTCAAATCCGGACATTGGCGGCCATATATCGACGGCGTCATATTGCAAAAATGACCGTGTGCTGTACGATTTATTTGCGCGTTTAAGAATTTAAATTATTCTCGAGCCATCCGCTGCTGTGTGTCTGGTAGACTATCTGTATCTCTGAAATAACTAGAGACTCTAAGCGAAAATAGAAAAGCTAAAGGTTTGCGGAGTATTGCCTGTAAGCAATGTAGACGTTTTTTTTTCTGAGCATCGATGAGAAAATCGGAGATGAAACTCTCGAAATCACACGCGAAATTTTCTCATTTCCACGCATTTTTATGATGTCGTCTAGCCGCCGATCTCCGGCAAACCAGAGCGAAAATACCAAGCCTGCGTCACGTGCCATTACGCCTGCCAACTTACTCCATGGCGCCGATGGCGGCTGGTGAATCAGCCGGACCGCATTTCCTACCATGCGTCAACGCTATCATGCCCGCTGTCTTTCCGTGTTCAGGCGTGATCCTCCAGCCTAGTGGGTTTTTTCATCGATTAATCAGGATCATGCACATGCGGCAGTTTGGCGTTATTGCTGCTAAGTGATTGTTAAAATCAAGAACAGAAGTGGAACACCTGTCCGGGGGAGCAGCCTGCATCTCTAGTACGGATACAAGAACTTCCAGTGCCAGGCAAGTAATAGTCGTGAAATAAAAAAGTCTTGGAAAAAAAAATGTTGCCAGTTGATCGGTCGTGTCTAGTGCATTCTTCATGAGTAATAATAATAATTGGTTTTTTGGGGGAAAGGAAATGGCGCAGTATCTGTCTCATATATCGTTGGACACCTGAACCGCGCCGTAAGGGATGGGTAAAGGAGGGAGTGAAAGAAGAAAGGAAGAGAGAGGTGCCGTAGTGGAGGGCATCAGTATTGTGCGAAATGAAATTCGAGAAATCCTAAAGTTATGAATGCTTTAGTGTAATACGGTCGCGAATTGGTAGCGCGTCCCCGACTTTCCGAAGGGGAACGCTATCGCGTGCAGATTTAAACAAGAGTACAAGAGAACAAAGAGATCAAAGAAAACAAAACGCATGCTTATAATTTAAAGGAAAAGAGCCGATACGGAACGAAAACATGAAAAAACACACTTAACACGCTTACAGCACTACAGAAATAAAGGAAAGTTCACCAAGTACTGAGCGTCCCAGGTGAAGCGGGGATGCCTTGCAGAATGGGAAGACGCGGGTGGTTGTAGTGCAATGCGTCGCTGGCATTGCGTGAAGAAAGCGGGGCAAGGGAGCCAGCTGGTGGTATGAGCGTAGAAGAACACGGGGAGATGCCAGTGGTCTCCCGTCAAACAGCCCGAAGAACTTGGCAGCAGCAGGAGAATCCTAGCCCGATCCCGTCGACGGCGGCCGCGAAACCCCGGAGGCTTAACGCAGGCTATCCAAGGGTGCCTTTAAGCAGTACGGACCCTCAATCCATCGGCTGCCACCTCCTCACGTGCAAGGGACGCAGGAGGCTTACGTCGGTGATCCAAGGAAGGTCCACGGCAGCACGGACCCAACGTCCAACGGCTGCCACCTCCACGCTTGAATCACCCGACTTCCCCGGCGCTGCCTACCTTCACACCATCGGTTTTCTGACAAGTCAGCTCTCCGCTCTCCTTGCTCGCCACGTTCTTTGTCGTCGTCGCCTCTCACACACACTTCGCAAGCGCACACGCGCAACGCTGGGCTGGCCCACACAGCGCTCCGCTTTCCGACGCACCACTGTCGACGCACCGCGTTCACAAATCCTCCGAGGATCTTTTGTGCACCTCACGTATGCCCCCGCTTCTAAAAAGTTTTTTCATATAGCTAAAACTGCCGTTGGCGCACAAAACAGTTATGTTGATGTGGTAAACAGACAAACGCTGCCGAAGTCACCGAAGGCACATTACACAGTGACACATGGAGGTACATAGAAACTCGCACAGAGGAAACATGGGGTCAAACATTATGCATCTAGAAAAAGGGAAAATAAAAACAGTACAAAATATCAGACACAAAATCTAAATATGTCGGCCTCATGAAGATGAATATGTATACACTGAAGAACCCATAGCCGGAAAACCAAGGAAAAAAATAACACGCCAACACTACCAGACTACATTTTAACAGGTAATAATGAGAAACACCAGATAGTAGCACAATACGTTGGGCATCTCCCTCCCGCAATTTATAAACGACTCGTGCATTAACGCCTACGTTTTCTAAGCCAGTCTCCATCTTCATGTACGAACAAAGAAGACGCCTGCATGGTCTCTTGGGACGCACGCTCTTCTTATCTTTTCAGCATATTGATGTGGAATAGCTTCTTTTTAATGTGGCACAAGTCGATCCATTAATCCATGTCGTTCTTTTTTCCACAAACCACAAATGGACCGTTGCACTGCATTAGCAGTTTAATGTGGCTGTTCGGCTAAGGAATGAGGGCACGATCTCCAACCCTTAAATGCCGCTTCTTGCTGTTCCTGTCGTAGTATTTCTTGTAATACTGTTGGGCACGCAACAAAATTTGATGTGCCACTCTCACAGCTTGCTCGAGACGTTCTCTTAGATAGAGAACGTAACCATATGTCGTCTTCATGTCTTCACCCAGCTCTTCCCTTGTGCAGAGCTATCTGAGCACTGCGAGCGATCCTCGCACATGTCGTCCAAATAATAACTGAAAAGGAGAAAGCCTCAGGCTCGCCTGCGGTACCTTTCTGTATGTGAACAGAAGCCGAGCGATATAATGATTCCAAGTTTTGGGCTGCTCCTGACTGAGCTTCCGCAGCATCTGCTTGAGTGTGCCCTTAATTTTCTCCACCATCCCATTACACATTCGAAGGTAAGAGGTCGGGCTGTTTTACTGACAAGAGATCGTTGAGTTCTCTTATCATTTCGGAAGTGAAACAGGAGCCCTGGTCACAAAGGATCTCTCTCGTAAAACCTATTCGCGAAAACATCTCCACCAAACCCTCTGCCATGGTCGCTGAATATATCTTTGGCAGAGCCACGGCGTCAGGATGCGGCGTGGCAAAATCGACGAGAGTGAGAATATATCTATTCCCTTTCACCGGTGTGGGCGACAGCGGACCGATAATATCGACAGCGACCCGATCAAATGGAGTGTCGATAAGAGGCATGCGTCCCAACGGAGCTTTCCCTACTTTGCCCTGCGGGCACGTCCTTTGACAGGAGTCCACGACCTGACATACCTCTTAATATCCTCCTGCACTCCCGGCCAGTAGAATTCTTCCAGAACTCGATCTGTAGTCTTCTGAATGCCCTGATGCCCCGCCAACAGGCTATCGTGGGCAAGCCTTAACACATGTGACCGGCTAGACTTGGGAAGTACTGCCTGTCGAATCTCCCTGCCAGAGGCGAGATGATAGAGGCGGTACAGCAAAACCCTTTTCAACAGAATACGATTGCGAATTGCCGTGTTTGCCACGGAACACCTTTCCTACTTTCACCCAGCACGCCTCAATGACTCATCGTCTCTTTGCTCTGCTTCTAACATTTCCTTGGTTAACCCCATCCCTAGTAGCACAAAATGTCGCCTCAACGTTGCTACAATACTGCCAATGTTTTCTAATGTTGTGCAACATACTACAACGTTGTAGCAATGTGTCCATAAGTTGGTTAAAATAACACACTATCTGCCAATGTTGCAGTCACATTATCAGAAGTTGGTTAGCATAACATACCATCTGTCATCGTTCGAACAACATCGCAGAGCAACGTTGCGCCATTCCACACGTAAACAACATTAGAATCCATGCCTGCACTCCGTGATTGTGCGTGTGTGTGTGTATATATATATAATGTGCCGTCAAGTTGCATGCACACTGCGAAAGACACTTTTCTTCACACCCTGCTTACTTGCACTGAGAACGGAGGTTTGTTTGGTAAACTCGTCAAGAAATTCGCGGAAGCCATATCAATCACTCGAAACCGGAACCTGTTCTTTTTTTTTTCTAAAAGTTAATTGACTTAACAAAAAGATTTTGTTACTTCGATGCATTTCTAAGCACCTAGACTTAATTGTGTCATATTTTTTTAAGATATACTTTCTGCGTTTGCATAAAAAACCACTGGAAAAAAGCACTGAGCGGAGATCAGTGAAAAAAACGACTAGCTAGTCAGTCTAATCACCAGCGACATCATCAATAGTGATTTCCCGCCATGTTTCCCGCCTAAATAGCTCTATGCCGCCAAACGACATCATGTCTGTCCGCGGTGGAAGTGTGCCGGCGAATAACTGTAACGGTGAGTGCCTTTGCTGATATTTATTCACCTTCATTGTACCAGTGGTGGGAACTTTCATTGCTTCAGTGTAGCAAAGCGGAGGCACATTTTTCTGTGCTAACGTGTTATGGTACGTCGGTGTTTTAGTGTCGCGAAATAGCGTGCACTCATTTTTCTGTACTAACGCGTTATGGTCAGGAATATTGTTCACTGTCAAAATGAAGAGAGTCAAGAACTCATTCAGCGATGTCAGCAACCGACAGAGGCGACGGAGAATAGCTAGTGCCATCGAGAAAGAGCTGGAAAATGCCGACGAGAGCGATCAGGGTGAAGTTACTGATAGCAGTGGGTCAGTTAGCGACATTACGGAAGGTTTTGTAGACTCTGAAGTACAGGTAAGACCTGGAGGTTCAAGTGGAAGTTCTCTGCAGAATTCAGCACCTTCAGCTGACCAATTCGCTGCATGCAGCGACTTTGGCGCGAGCACGATCGGCGGCCGCTATGACTCCTCGGACATGAGCTTTGCTGAGCTCGACACATCTGAAGCGGAGAGTGTGTCATCTCACGTTGGCAGCAGGCAGGACACAAATGCGTCTAGCGTATTGCCTTCCGATACCTCACCGTCTCTCGAGCGCGATCTGCGAACATGGGCCCTCGAGAATAACGTACATGCCTCGCACCTAAATTCACTGCTGAAAATTCTCAGTGCTTACCATCCTGAACTACCGCTGGATGCCAGAACACTCTTGAAGACGCAGAGGAAGACGGAGCTTGTGTCCATGTGTGGCGGCCAGTACCACTACTTTGGAGTGACGCCCAACCTGATTGACCATATTTCCAATCATGTTCCGGAAGGGTTGGACACACTGTCCTTAGTTGTAAATGTAGACGGCCTCCCTATTTCTCGCAGCTCTCGGCGACAGTTCTGGCCTATACTTGTACTGGTCAGAGAAAGTTCAAACCATTCTCCTTTCATTGCTGCACTCTTTGAGGGAGATGGCAAACCTGAGGACTTGAACTTATATTTGAAGGACTTCGTTAGTGAAATGATGGGGCTGCTAGAGAGTGGACTTGTGTACTGTGGCAGGTCATTTACAGTGAGGCTCCATGCTTTCATCTGTGATGCCCCTGCAAGAGCTTATATCAAATGCATAAAAGGGCATGCAGCATACTTTGGCTGTGAAAAGTGTGTGCAAAAGGGCACATACTCCGAGTTGGACAGGAAGGTCATTTTCACTGAACATGACAGCCCTTTGCGCACAGACGAAAGCTTTAAGAACCAGGTGCACAGTGATCATCACCGGGGTCAGTCCCCTCTTCAGTGCCTGGGGATTGGCCTTGTTAGCCAATTTCCACTGGATTACATGCACATGGTATGTCTAGGCGTCATGAAAAGGCTGCTTGTGCAGCACTGGACATCTACGAGGCCTTGCTTTTCTAAGATGAACCATGCATCGAAGCTGAGTGTTTCTGGGAGGCTGGAAAATTTTGCTTCCTTTGCTCCTAGTGATATGAAAAGAAGACCACGAGGACTTCGCTTTTTAGAGCAGTGGAAAGCGGTAGAATTCAGGAATTTTCTGATATACTATGGTCCTGTTGCACTGAAAGGAAATTTGGAAGAAAAATACTTCAAGCACTTCATGGAACTCAGCATTGCCATTACCATTCTTGTCTGCCCAAAGCACAGCATGGTTCATGCAAATACTGCCGAACGTCTTCTTCATGAATTCGTTACTGAAGCTGGGTCATTGTATGGCAAAGGCATTTATGTCTACAATCTTCACTCTCTTTTGCATATCACTGATGATGTTCGAAGGTTTGGCCCTCTGGATGAGTTTTCAGCCTTTCCTTTTGAGAACTTCCTCTATCAAGTCAAACTGCTGCTGAAATCACATGCGCGTGCTCTTCAGCAAGTTATTCGACGCCTCAGTGAGAGGAGGAGTGTGAGCCAAGCAAGCTCATGTTCACTGGATGTGCCAGTTAAACTGTCTGGACAGCATTGTGATGGATCAGCTGTGCCTCCAGGATTTGAAGGCATACAGTACTCCATGCTGGAAACGA
The DNA here is from genome assembly GCF_052857255.1 of Amblyomma americanum. NCBI lineage: Eukaryota > Metazoa > Arthropoda > Arachnida > Ixodida > Ixodidae > Amblyomma > Amblyomma americanum. Next base: position 96,462,132 of record NC_135504.1, on the reverse strand, counting down.
AGGACACAGTGTTGAAACTCGGCAAACGTGACAACTGCGTTCGCTTGAAAAATGGTCACATTGTTTTAATAACTAACTTTTTGTGCTCGTCAGGAAGTATTTACATCTGTGGACATTTTTTCACAACTTTAGGCAACCTTTTTCTGAACCCTCTTCTATCATCAGAATTGATGATTGTCTCTGCAAAAGGACTTTCGCGGAATATTTCAGTTTGGAATGTGGATGACATTCAGCATAAGTGTGTGTGCCTCCAAAATGGACCAAATTCATATGCAGTTTTCCCTCTTCTGCACGCATGCAAAAGTGCCTAAATCTGAAGAGGATATCAGGAAGGGGTAGACACTTATTACAAATGTATTTTAAAGCTCCATCAGCGTGCAAGAATTGCAGCTTTCTTGATAACATTTGGTGTTTTAGCATGTTATTTGTACTTTTGGTTTGGGGGTTTCAAGATTTGTGTTTTTTAATGTGTGCTTTCAGGTTCTAAATTGTTCAGCGTTGTACATTTCCAAGATCAGGAGGAAGTTTCTGTCGTTCCATCTTCATGGATAATTGCCGAAAATACTGTTGCGTGGCCGCCTCACAAAAATTCGCGCAGAATAAATGAGGCAGTACAGAGCAATGAAAAGCCATCTGACCATTGGAAGAAGTACAGATGTAGAGTGTTGTGGACTTGTGGTAAGCACTATTTGAAATACTTGTAAGCATCATACGTATGTTAGTTACACACTCAAAATGGGATTATTTTTATGCCTGTAGCCTAGCCTGAAATATTCTCAGGTAGGCTTCACAGAAATATACAATTTTAGTAATTCTGTGTGTACAGCTGCTGATCAGTGCAAATCTGGGTAGCATAGGCTGTAGTGTCACAATTCTGTAGCTTGTACATAGCTATGTGTGTCAACGTGTGTAGAATGAAAGAACCCCGCAGTTGGTGAGGCCAAGGAAAGCGCAGGTTTTTTTTTACATTTTGGTTCTTGCTATAGACCAGAATTAGTGCTTTAATAATTTTGGAAAGAAAGGTGATTAACTACAAAGTACAAGGAAAAACAACACGCCTATAGTGGGAACCGAACGCACGACCTGTGAATATCGTGTCCGTTGCTTTTCCGAGAGCTACATCAACGACTGTCCAACCTGCTACTTGTTTGGGTATTAATGCTGCCTGTAAACAAACCTTGAGAGTGTTAGCAGTGCCACCCTTCTCCTTAGCAGTGGACATGGAACGTCTTGTGTTACTGCCAGCTTCATGTAGAGCGTGATCGACAGAGAGGGCGGAAACTGTGCGAGAACCCTCTTATGCTGCCTATGGCTTCAAGACTGCCAGAATCGAGACCCTCGTTAGCTATTAGCAGGGAACTGAAAGAAGGGTGGTGCTGGTGAACACTCTCGAGGTTTGTTTACAGGCAACATTAATACCCTAAAGAGTAGCAAGAGCCGTTGATGTGGCTCAGTTGGAAGAGCACTCAACGTGATATTCGGAGGTCGTGGGTTTGGTTCCCACCACTGGCGTGTTGTTTTTCCTTCTACTTTGTGGTTAATTACCTTTGTTTCCAAAATGATTACAGCACTAATTCTGGTCTATAGCAAAAACCAAAATTTAAAAAGAAATCCCCTACGCTTTCCTTGGCCTTGCCAACTGTTGGTTTGTTTCATTCATGTTTCATAACGAGCCCCTCATTTTCCTTCCACTTCCCCGCTAAAAGCGTGTGTAGAACTGATTATAGGTTACCTGCTTTTTTTTCTATATTATGAGTTTTGGTATTTAGTCATTTAGCTTTCAGTTTATATTACTCTGAAAGTTGACAAGTAAAGGCTACTTACTGTACTGTCATTTAAGCCAGTATTTTTTAGTATCTAGGTTTTTTGTATTCTTTGCAAGATGACAAAGCATTTGGTGATATTTTGATTTTGCACTTTTTAATGTTTACTAGATAACTACGATCTGGCAAGAAAGAAGGAATTACAAGCTACGCTGACATCTGACCTGGGTTCTGAACCTGAAAATGTGCGGCAGAAAAGGAAGAGGAGGCCAGTGCAACGCCTGATTTCTTCGAATGAAAGTGACAGTGAAGGAAATACTTATGATGTGCCTTTTGCAGACTTGCCACATCCAAGCCCTATTTTTGTTCCGCAGCCACCGCCGCCGAAAATAGCTAAATCCAAGGAGCATGCCTTATCTCCACTAGCGGCTACAGCTTCTTCAATCAGACGGTCTCCTGCGACCATCTTGCAGCAACCTACCGAAGACAGTCAAGCACCCCAGCAAGGCAAATCACATAGAAACTGTGAGTGCTGCAGTCATTATTCATAAATTATGTGATAATGTGCACATCATATGATCATAATACCATTGCAAATCTGATAACTTGCTTGCCTTAGCAGCAGGAGTGTTTATCACAATTGCATATATGCAGAATGATAGCATCATGGAGGTTCATTTCAAGGCAGTCTTGAGAGCACAGTAGATAAACAGATGTAACTTAATACATAATAAACTTACATCTGCAGTGGCATATTTTTGACGTAGTATGTGTCAGGGCATTGCTTTAAAGTTACAATGTGCTTGTCAACAAAGAATGTTTGCTTAATGATAATGATCAGGCAGCCCCTAATTTTCATGATTTGTCACTGCAGTGTTTGTGTTCCTTATCTCTTTACAGGCATTCTGAGCACTTTAGAAATTCGCTTAGCAAATATTAATGAGCTTCCAGTGATGGTAATGTTCTGTTTTTCTAATGGAGATTTGTTGTTCACATCTTTTAGCATTGCAGCTGAAGACCATCAGAATGCTGAAGGAAATGAAAGTCTTGATGAATGAGCAGCTGAAAATACTTAAGAACCTACAGAACACCATCGTGCTGCATTTGCAGCCATCGACAGCAGCAGCAGAACCCGTGGATAGCACTGTTCTCGACTTGCTTCCTCTTTCAACGCACTCAAGCCTTGAACAACTTGAGCAGCACCTCTGTGTTGCAAAAAAGAGATCTGACCTAGTGAGTGCAGCATTGAAATCACTTGTAAATGATGTTCCTAACCATTTATAACTCAGATGAACAACTGTTAAGTATTGCAAAGTCACAGTGGCATTTGAACTTGAATGTGTAGTCAGTAGTTCTATACTGCAATAGTTTATTACAAGCTTCCTTGGTTTTAGAAGCATGGTCCATGATGAAAAAGGGGGGGGGGGGGGCCGCAAACAAAACGGAGACAAGGAAAGGAGACAACAGGGCGCTCGTCCTGTTGTCTTCTTTCCTTGTCTCCGTTTTGTTTGCGGCCCCCCCCTTTTTCATCATGAGCAGCTTCCAACTCATCCAACCTTCCATTCCGTAGAAGCATAGTGCTAGAGTCATTAGCCTTTAGGTTTTTTCGCAATTCTTAAGTACCCTTTCTTTTTGTTGTCACTATTTCACCATTGTGCACGTTTCTATTTTAAGGTGGCACACCTCTCACTCATAGGGGGATCATCACTTAAAGATGGCTTACGTCAGGTTATGAAAAAGTGCATTTGTGACAGCTTGGCACGAGACTTCTCGCTGACCGGAAGAAAAGGGAAGCGGTCATTTATTGGCCTTCAGCTGCTTCTTGTCGTAACAGGTACTCTTTGCTCTACTTTTATTTATGTGCTCTGGGCAAATGTTTAATATTTCCCAGTCTGTCGGCTCAGAATTTTAACAACCACAGTCTACTCATGCATCTGTACACAAAACTATTTGGCATGTCAGTTATTACTGGCACAAAACCTTGTGAGTTGTTTACATAGCTCTGTTATCTAATCTGTGGCATCTTGTTGTGAAGAATGAGTCTGTACATTGCAGCTTGCTAGTATAAAAAGAGCAAACAAATGAAGTTAGAATGTGTTCTCATAGGGCTTACCTGCATTTAATGATAGCAGCCTTGGGGTCTAGGTCGTCTGGTCTTTCATGTATCCAAAAAAAATATAAGGAATCTTTTTTCGTGTGAAACAAACGTGCCTAGAGCATGTCTACATGCTGTTTATGTTGCTTTATTGCATCTGCCAAAAATCATGCTAGAAATGTGCAGGGCACTTCACATGAGGCATGCAAATTAGTTCTGTATGTAGGGATGTCACACTGCACACTGTCTTCCTTTTAGCAAATGCACTCGCCTCATGTTGGCTGCCACTGCTTTACCAGAATGATCACAAACTTTCTACCTAGGTGCATGTACAGTTGCTGTTATATTTGCTACAAGCATGCAAAACCAGGTTCACCTTATAGTGTTCCAAAATAGGCGTGTTATTGATGAAAAATTTTCATGAAAAAAAATTGCACACAGTATGTTTTGCTGCCATTGATCAGTATAGGCATATTGTGGACAGAAAACACCATTCTGAGCACTCAGTAAGTAGCTTTGATATTAGAGTAAAATAAATTGTTTGTTTCTGACTGTTTCTTAACGCTTTACATTTCTGAATAGTATGTTTTCTTTTGAAAGTGGCCAAAATTGGACCATTGTAATACTCAACTGTGCAAGTATTTGTAATGGAGTGCAAGTACTCCAGAGGTCTCTGGAAGCAATTAAATTGTGCTATTTCTTGCAGAGACACTTCGAAGCTCATTTCCTAAAGCAACGGACTGCCAGATTCAGATGTGCGTAGCAGAATGGCTGCGGTATGCTCCTTCTAGATGCAAAAAGCGGTATGAAATTTTTTTCAGTTTTTTTCTTTTTCATAGCTCCTTACAGCAAATTAAGATAAATGCTGGCGTTTGCACATTTGTTTAGTGTTCTACCACACTGTATGGTTTCACAAATTCTGCCTCTCTGTCGTTGCTTTTTCTTAAGAATAGTTCTAGGGCTTATTGCCTTCGCCTTATAATCATTTGTATGCAGTAAGGTTTAATAATTTAAACTTCAGAGGCTGGAAAAAAATATCTGACTTATTAGAAGTTTGAATTATCCAATAAGCTAAAAAAATTTACAAGAACTGCTTGCATCAAAATATATTTATTTGGTAAAAGACTTGGAAATGGTCACGTGCTGGAGAACAGCATGACAATAGCAATTTTTTGCATTTGCATTTATGCTGTGTCGTGCGCACACTATGGAGAGCATGAGTGCAAAACTGCTCTAAAATGGTGCAAGTCTCAAAGGAGCTTCACCTAGTTTGAGGAGGCTTGACTGCACAGCATCTGGCTGGCACTTAAACACACAGTGTCGGTGTAATGAAAGAACCATGCGGGTGGAAGCAAGGGAAATAATCAATGCCACCAACATGGCTGTCGGTGAGCATCCAAAATGGCATGCAGCTAGGCTTGGTTGGCTTGCTGATGCGCAGCCAGCAGCCGAAGCTCTTAAAAGTGAAGCCGAAATTAAGTGTTTGGCATACTTTGGGTCATAATTAAGGCCATCCATTTGTCACTCTTGCTGTTGTGCATATCTCAGAGATGCATAGTCATCTCTGCAGAATGCAGTTCATGATTGAAAAAAGCCATTTTCACAATCAGTTCTGTGTGAATAATACCTAAATGTGACCTGCTTTTGGGATCCCATTGGGATTAATCATTGCGAGACCTGTAATGCCTGAATTGGCAAGCATTCGAGACATAGTAGATGGGTGTTGGCTGTGGGGCAGTGCTGACAATTTGAATTACTCAGATATTTGAATTAATGGGGGTTGAAATAATGAGCTTTTACTGTAGTTGCATGTCTTGAAGGTCATGCGGAGCAGAGAGGAGGCAGCCGCCGCATTGCTAGTCATGGCACTGGCTAATTAATGAGCTTCCACTATATGCTGCTTACCCACTTGCCACACAGCATGAAGAAGTAATTGCTTGTGAATGGTCTGCATAAGTAATAGAGAAGTCGAGAAGTCATGCTGTTTTATATTAAGACAAAATTTTCGCGAAGCAGACGTTTCATGACAGGCTGTTTAAAAGAATGACAGAGTGTATGTTCTCGTTCAAACAACAAATAGAGGCTATTCGTGTTTTCTTTTCTCTTGCTGTCACCTCTTTGCGGCATTCATGTTGGACCAAAAGAACCCAAGCTGCAAGCTCATTTAAGCCATGCACCAGACTGAAGGGTGTGTGCATACTTCCTAAAGGCCGCAAATACACTGAGCATTTCTTGTATTTCTTTCTGTGGCATTACCAACAGTACATTCTGTCAATGGTATTTAACAGGGCATATTTAGTTGTAAAGAAAATGTAAACATGCTCTTGCTGTTTACATTTGAATCCACGTTTTGCAGCATGGTCAGAAAAGTAAATTTATGGTGACTTTCAAAGGCTACTATATATATTGTGGTATATGTTGCACCTCAAGTGCTTAATGATAAAGCTAGTTTTCTCTGGTTACCTTTCAGAGCTTAAAATAAGGTATACGTGTTAATTCTTGGTGTCACAGAAAGCATCATTTCTTTCAAGAAGCAGCTTGTTTCCTTTATGTTTCAGGGAGATCGCCAGATTGGTAAGGGCTGAAGCTGACATGGAACCAGTGGAATGAAGAGCAGTACATCAATGTTAAGGTTTATGCAGGCAATGTTGCTACCTCTATTCCTTAGCAGCACTATATAACTGGTGTGATGAAACTGTTATTGCCGATAAGATTTGTTATTACTGTTCATGTACTGTTTATTGTTTCTGCTTCACTGTGCTTTCTGGAAGCAGGCTTGCATCTTTTTATTCATGAAACATTGATCACAAGTTTTCTAAGTGTGCTCACTGCCTCGAGTCCCTGGCAGCAATATTTACCTGGTGTGGTTAACTGGTATCATTACAGCATTTATTTGTTATTACCACTTCATGCTGTGCTGTCTGTATGCTGTTCATTGTTTAAGCCAGCTTTGTTTAGATTTTTTATCAATGTGCCTACTTGCTATCACTACCTTTAGTTCCTGCCAGCAATATTTCATTGTTGTGGTGAATCAGTGTTGTTGCAGTTAATGTTTACTGTTTTTATTTCACGCTGCACTATTCGCATACTAATCCGTTGTTTCTGTCTGCTCTGCCACGTGCAGGCAAGCTTGTATTCTTTTCATAAAAGAAGAATCTTATTTGTTCTCTTTGTATGTGCTGCTAGTCGCTGCCTCTAGTCTTTAGAAGCAATATTTAACCGGTGTAGTGAACTGGTATCATTGCAATATTTATTTATTATTACCCCTTTATACTATGCTGTTTGTGTGCTTTTTATTGCTTTTCTTTTAAACCAAGCTTGTATCTTTCTTTTTTTTTCACTTTTTTAGGAACCTGGGCAGTTAAAACAGTAATATTTTGTCTGATGACTTTGCACATTGAACATTTTAACATACTGTCAAGAACAAAAGTGGTGTATGCCACTCAGTGGCCGATAGAGCCTTGCAAAGCTGCATTGCCAAGCTATCTGCCAGTAGCGTCTGGAATGAGATAACTGTTGGGGAGCTCTTTGTGTAGGATAGTGACATGCTGGCTGGCAGGTAAAAAAGGGTCCTCATCATTTTTATTGGTCCGAAACACCGCCCGAGGACGGTGCAGTGATGTAGTTGTCTGGCTCTACTGGCCCCGTCCCCTGCACTCGTGCTTCCTACACTACATCACCATCAAACTCACTGTAGTAAAGCAGTGAGAATTTCATGCTTCAGCAATTTCATTGCTTTCTGTTTGAATTGATCATTGCTTATACTGTTCTTGTTATCAGTATTTTGAAATGCCAGTAGCTTCTCGGACTCACACTTGGTGTTGAGAAATTTTGCCATGCTTTGTTTCCTAGTGAATGTAGCATTGTGATTGGAGCTGTATTAGGCATATGTCTACAACATGGCAAATTGCTACCAAGCTATATTTTGCCAGCTTCAATGCATGGTTTGTTTACCGTAACCTGTATTTGTAATGGTTCTGTCAGCCAGTGTCACCTTGAATTTTGCATTTCATTACTTGGTGTATGCATTGTTTTACCAGCACTTCTCATGCAACTAAATGAGAGCTTTAGTTTTACTGTGACGTCATCTTTTTCCTTGTGTTCTTCACCAGCTTTTAACTTTCAATGACACAGTTTGTTGGTATTGTTCTGATCTTTGTATTTGTTAAGTGCCAAACATTTTTTTTAGTAATAAATATTTTTGTTTGTATGTCAGTCTTTCTCTGCTACAGCCCCGCCGGGGTGGTGCAGTGGTTAGGCGCTCGACTACTGTGCCCAAGGATGCGGGATCGAATCCTGGCTGCGGCGGCCGCTTTTCGATGGAGGCGAAATTCCAGAGGCCTGTGTGCTGTGCGGTGTCAGTGCGCGTTAAAGAACCCCAGGTGGTTGAAATTTCTGAAGCCCTTCATGCGGCCTCTCTCATAGCTCGAGATGCTTTGGGGTGTTAAACCCCCACAAACCAAACCTTTCTCTGCTACAATTACACCTTGCTTGTCCCACTTTGTATGAAAGTGTGGTTGAGATCAGAAAAGCATTATTCATGCGTTTTATATTTCATAACTGACAGGAAAAACTTGTTCATGATAAATATATTTTTTTCCAGCAAAGTGTACTTTACATACCACCCTGCAGCTGTGGTTAGGGCACTTGGATGCTGATCCCGAAGATGTGGGCTCAATCCGAACTACAAGAGCCACATTCCGATGGAGGCAAAATGCAATGTCCTATGTACTGCGCAATGTCAGTGCACATTAAAGAACTTCAGGTGGTTGAAAATATGCAGGGAACTCAACTATGGCGTCTCTTATAGCCCAAGCACCTTTTTAAACTAGCTATCATTTTACTGCTTCCTGCCATTTTACTGAGAACACTGCATTATGTAAAAAGAACTGCCCTAAAAAAGAATACTAAACTGCAGCTACAATGTTTCTACATGCCCTCCTTTAGTCTTGTCTTTTAGTGCAGCATATTTTATGGAACTTCGTCTAGTATGAACTGCATGTGTGCTGCACAAGCATGTCCCCTGAATGTTGTGGCGACGTGACTAATGTTTGATTTTAATGTTTTGTGAATGTGGATGAAACTTTGCTGCAATGTTGTACATATGCTAAATATGGATGCAATGTTGTAGACAACGTCGCAGCAATGTTTCTGCATGTATGTTGTCTTGACATGGCCAAAGGAGGACGCTAGCCACGTTGGTGCAACCTAAAAAAGTAATATTGGTACAATGTTTCAGCAACAATTTGTGCTACTAGGGATGGGACCAACGCTTAAATCAGTACTTTCCCTCCGGAATCTTCCTTTCCAGCCAACACAACTTTTGGGCTCTCGCCCTCACCAGTTTCACTGGCGACCTCGTAATTGACTATGTAGGGCATAATTTAGCAACGCTCTCCGATTTCTTCCAATTAATATCAGGATTAGTAGGCTCACGGACCTCCGATATATTTATAATGATGACACCGTACAATGGTGTCACGATGCAGTTTACCAGGGCCATGCCAGTGAAATAAGGGGAAGCGATATAGACTTCGGCCTCGGAAACTTCCAGACTACTGCCATCAACACGGAACACCGTAGATCCCGAACGGGTGAGAGCTGAGTCAGGAACTAGGGCTCTCCGTGCAACCACCGTATTGCTCCCCGTGTGCCGTATAACATGTACGGGTAGGCCTCGGAGATCTCCCTCTAGGACAGGGGTGTGTTGTGCGTCTGCAGTCTTTTTCCGGACAAGTCCGACCACCACCTTAACATCAGCTGATTCAAGCCCACCTGCTGTTCTGGACACCGTTTTAGGCGTAACACACTCTGGCTGAACACAATAGAACGATTGCTTCTGGTTTTCATGCTTCCTTGAGCAGGAACCTACATCATGCTCTGTTTTTCGACAATAAACGCAATAAAGGTGTTTTGGCTTAGAGCGACAGTCATTGGCCTGATGTCCAGGTCGGTTACAAAGGCGGCACCTTCCTGACTGTCTATTTGATGGAACATCCATTTCTCTCGGGATGCCCACCTCGAACGATTCTTTGAACGAACAAAGTTTCTTTTCCGTTGGGCGTCTAGAAAGCTGTCTGCTGGCTCAGCCATTTTGGCCAGAATCCCGCACTCCGCTTCTTGAAGGAAAATCGCCACACGACTGTGACAGTTCCTCATGAACTGCTCGGACACCACCAAGTCACGTAAATCAATGTATGTTGTGGCCGTTCCCGACATCTCGACCGATCGATCGAAAAGACTGAGCAAGCATACCGCATATTGCTTGCCTGTTTCTGTATCTAGCGGCTTACTTTCACTAAACCTTTCGCGATAACTTTCTGCTGTAAACCAAAAATGTTGGAGGAGGGCTAATTTTGCCTTACCATAATCCAGTCGACCGAACACACAGAGAGCCTCCCAAGTCAAAGAAATACTCAGTGCTGTAGCCCATTTTTCCTTGGGCGAGCTGTGCCCTTCTGCGATACGCTCAAAACGCTTGAGGTATGCATCCAAGACATCCCGGCGATTGTTGAATGGCGCGATCAATTTGTGTAGGCTAACCACTGCTGAGGGCCCCGGTGTGGGTTGTCAATTACCCCCATTAGCTTCTGCGAGCCTTATTTGAAGCTGCCGTTTACGCTCTTCAGCCTGTACTAGCGACTTCGCATGCTCGCGTTCGGCGTCTGCTTGCGCGTTGGCATGCTCGCGTTCGGCTTCTGCTTGCGCCTTGGCATGCTCGTGTTCGGCTGCGTGTGTAGCGCGTTCGTTCTCTTGCTCAGCGACAACCTCTTGCGCAGCTCGGCGTCGTTAAACCCAGCTCTTTCCCTAACTCAATTAACTATTTTAGCAGGCTCATCTTTCCCTTATTCTTAAAAAATCCCCCAATTTAAGTTAAACAGCTCCGTCCTGTCGCGCGTGCGCCAATTGTCGCGAATCGGTAGCGCGTCCCCGACTTTCGGAAAGCGAAGACTATCGCGTGCACATTCGGACAAGAGTAGAACAGAACAAAGAGATAAAACAAAACAAAACGAAGCCGTGTTTATACTTGAAAGGAAAAGAGCCGACGCGAAACGAAAACACGAAAAACACACTTAACACGCATACAACACTACAGAAATAAAGTTCACCACGTACTGAGCGTCTAAGGTGAAGCGGGGATGCCTTGCAGACAGGGCGGACGCGGCTGGTTTTAGTTCGATGCGTCGCTGGCGTTGCGTCGAAGAAAGCGGCGCAAGGGAGCCAGGTGGTGGTATGAGTGGAGAAGAACAGGAGGAGACTCCTGTGGCCTTCCGTCAAACAGCCCGAAGAACTTGGCAGCAGCAGGAGAATCGTAGCCCGATCCCGTTGATGGCGGCCCCGAAACGCCAGAGGCTTAAAATAGGCTATTCAAGAGTGCCTTTGAGCAGTACGGACCCTCAGTCCATCGGCTGCAACCTCCAAGCTTGAAAGGGACGGAGGAGGCTTACGTTAGTGATCCAAGGAAGGTCCACGGCAGCACGGACCCAACGTCCGACGGCTGCCACCTCCACGCTTGACTCACCCGACCTCCGCTGTGCTGCCTTCCTTTACACCTCGTTTTCCTGACACGTCAGCTCTCCGCTCCTCGTGCTCGCCACGCTCTTTGTCGCCGTCGCCTCGCACACACACTTCGCAAGTGCACACGCGCAACGTTGGGCTGGCACGCGCAGCGCGCTCCGCTGTGCGACGCACCGCTGTCGACGCACCGCGTTCACAAATCCTCCGAGGATCTTTTGTGCACCTCAAAATACCCTGCCCAAGTGCATTTTGTCGTGCGTGTGTTTTTTTAAAGAACCTGAGAATAGTTATAATCACTACAACGAATCACTAGAAGCGTACGCCATGCTTGTCCGCTCGACACGGATGGCATATATTAGTCTGTCCATCGTCATTGGCACCCTGCTCAATTCAACGGTGCTTATCGTTGGTTTCTCTTTTTGTGCTCATGCTCATCTCTTCTTTAGTGCTGTGCATAACAGTGTCGAAACAATGACGCGTATGACAATGACAATGACACGTATATTCCATTATATGATAAACGGATTGACGATGAAATGCAGCTGTTTGTAGTCGGGTGTAGCAACTATATGTGACAATATTTCATCTCGACCCGTCACTTTGAAATTGCTTTTCAGGCTCTAGAGTTCGATTAAAAAAAAAGAACTCCTTAATGTGCCGTTATTCACTGCGGCGCAGTAATTTTACGCAGAACGCGTGTCCCAATTGTCCGACAGGCAGCATCTTGGCACGTGCTTGCTCATTTGCATACCAACCTCTGGCAACAAGGGTTTAAAAAAAATTCGGCAAGCGCACTGTCAACAAGACGCGGTCAGTTCCCCGATGCTATGTGCCCATTGCCGTCAAAATAGGCCTTATGGAGAAATCGATGAACCGATAGTGCAGTGACAGTTGCCGGAATCCGCCAGTGGTGGCGTAACACCTATAATCCACTTTTGTGCGCTTCACTGCAATTTTCTTTGCTAATAAATGCTCTACTTAAGGTAACAGTTACATATATCCACGCGCCTCGGCGGCTTCATGGTTAAGGCGCTCAACTGCTCACCCGAAAGACGCAGGATCGATCCCGGCCGCGGCGGCTGCATTTCGATGGAGGTGAAATGCTAGAGGCCTAGCCCGTTTACTGTGCGATATGAGAGCACGCTAAGGAACTCGAGGTCGCCGAAAAAACCTGGAGCCCTCCAGTATGGCGTCCCTCATAGCCTGAGCCGCTTCGGGGCTCTAAACCCCGTAGGCCTAATCAAACAGCCACGTATTTGTATTTGCTACCACGCTACGCTAGCCTAGCAATGCGGCTTGAATTAGTATTCCACTTCAAACCACACATGCTGCGCCAAACCGTCCTAATCAGTTAAGTGAGCCGCTCGTCGGAGGATACTGACACAATTGTTGACACAGCGAGCCCAAGTTATAGTACTAAGGAATTTCAATGATAACCGAGCCTAAATTTTAATATCATTTTTCTTCATATCTCCAGAAAAATAAGTCCTGTCACGTAAATTGTGCGGACACTGAACTTGTGTCCCGCACAATCGCTTATTGGTCACCATGCAATAAATTTTTTTGCCCAGGGTAACCACATCATTTCCTCGAATATGCATAAACTTCCCGTCCCTGTTGCCCTATTCACTTCCTCTGAGTAAGTTAAGATAACTAATAGCAGATTTTAGGGAATTATGGTTTGGTTTGGTTTTATGTGGTTTATTGTCCCAAAGCGACTAAGGGTATGTGGGACGCCGTAGTGAAGGGCGAATTTCGACCACCTGGGTTTCTTTAACGTGCACTGACATCGCATAGGAAACGGGCCTCGAGAGTTTCGCCTCCATCGAAATTAGACCACCATGGCCAGTATCGAACCCACGTCTATCGGACCTGCAGCCGAGCAACATAACCACTAGGAGTGAATGATGGATATAGTTTACTAACAACGGGTGCTAAGTGTTACGTGGTGATTTAGCAACTAAGTTTAGGTTTTTGCTATTTTTTCTCTTGCATCATAGGAACCATCACTGAGGGTGTCATATACTTCCAGAGCTTACTAAACACATTCCAAATGTTGCCTCCGAAAGCAGTTAATAACTTTTGTTACTAACACTAACCTCTACCTTACCTCACCCGCGGTTGTGAATCACATCAATGCTAAGCCCCTTTCGAAGCAAGAGCTGTAAATGTCCTTTTAGGACCCCCTTGTGAAAACTGAGGCTATTTCGGAGATCGCAGGATAATACTTTCTTATTTACACGGAATGAAGCCAACATGATTGGGAGTAAATAAGTGCCCTCTTTATGGAAGGTATGTTACTGACACATCAAAACAAGCTCAATGGTGTGAAGAGTTTTGTGCAATAAAGGCATTGTAAGTGGTTACCAGTAAACACAAAAGAAAAATTGCCGCTCATTCACGCATCTACAACGACCAAGCACCGCATGGCTCTAAAGGACAATTTTAAGTTGATTTGGTTTCTGGGGGTTTAGCGTCCCAAAGCGATTCAGGCTATGAGGGAGGCCGTAGTGAAGGACTCCGGAAATTTAGGCCACCTGGGGTTCTTCTTTAACGTGCACTGGCATCGCAGAGTACGCGGGCCTCTAGCATTTCGCCTCCATCAAAATGCTACCGCCGCGGCCGCGGTCGAACCAGCGTCTTTCGGGTCAGCAGCCGAGCAGCATAACCACAGAGCCACCGAGGCGGCTTAAGGGCAAGTTTTACCGTAAAGAATTCGTCAAGTAACAAGCCCAACGTCACAACAAACTTTAATTGCGGCAACCGCGAGAAACAAAAACAAATGATCGTTCACTGCTTTACCGCCGATGCGTTACCAGTGTTGTTTTTTATTTAGCCCGCGTTAGCGGGCTGCTACAGGAGGCAAAAATAAAGTGAAAAAGATGACAAAAAGCGCGTTTCAATCAGCAATGCTTTCATTGTTACGAGCAGGAATTCCTGGCAAGTTGTCTGGGGTTGAAGTCACCCTGCCTTCTCCCGTTCAAAACGTCGACGATTTATGAGTGTTTGGAACACGCGGCAGCGTTCTCAGCGTTTCCGGGACTCGGTTTCAGCGAAGTTCGTATTGAAAAGCCGTAAAAAAAGGCGGCGCCACCGTCGCCAGTGGCAGCTGCGGTGCGCTCGTATGAGCTAGCGGTAAAAAAGAAGGCAATCAGAAAACCCTTGTACAACTGCTTGGGTGGCGCTTTACCTCATGATATATAGCACGTTATACCTCACGTAACAGGAGTGACACAGCTTGTCAGCTGCGAGAAGCTGTAAAAACGGCCAGCGATTTTCTTGCTGATGTGCATTTGTGTTCTGAACAGAACCATCCGGAAGCATTTCTTTTTTGGTCGTTCTTTTGTTTAGCGCAATTCAGATACAAAACAAAGCTTATAAATTCCTCAGAATGTAACGCTCAACGCTTGTGAAGCCTTACCGATACCACAAAGGGGAATAAAAGTTTGACGACAGAAGCCCTTCCGTGGAGTTCTGGATACCAGTACGTTCTGTTTACAGAGAAGAGACGCTTTTGACGGCGCCTTGAATTCTTGGAGTACATTTCTTCGGCGTCACTACGCCGGTCGATCACACGTACTACCGCTGGAAGCGGTAGTTAAATCGCAAACGTGCATGTAGTCGCTATGCGGAAGACAGTGAAGACGCTGTGGTGGCTTCTAGCAAGCGTTGGTGTCATCTGCGGTAAGCCTTATGTTCATTTGATTTGTTTTGTTTGTTTCAGAATACGTGCTGAAAGGTAGCAATTCGGCTGTAGATGCCAGCGTTGGCGGAGAAATGGGCGGTAGCGAGAATACACTTTTCGTTGACGCAGTTTATTGTCCCTTTACAACACTTGAATACACTGGCTCTTATTCTTCTGCTTTTTCAAATGCTGACTTTTTGTCAGTTGTAAGAATAGTTGAACGCGAACACGTTCAATAGAAGAAAAAGGGTAACACTTCATTCAGGAACTTTCTTTTTTGAAGTAGCTTGTTTTTACTGCGTCGCGCTTGCGCTTATTATTATTATATTATTATTATTATTATTAGTCCCAAGAAGCACCTAATAGGTCTATGTAGCATAGTTCGGTTTTATTTGACATTAATATATTAAACAGCAGTGGCGGCCCGGCCTCCCATCACGGCATTGTTTGCGACCAAAGTTGTTTCCGACCAAAGGGCAAAAAAAGTTGCTTGCATCGATGAAACATTGCCAATTACATGAAATTTAGTGTTCGCCACTACCTCTCTGTCCAGCCTTGTCATGTTGACACTACGAAAATGCGAAACTCGAGGAGATTTTAATAGAACTTTCGCGACACGAATGACGGAGAGCAGTGTTTAGGAATTCGGATGCTCCTTCGACTCCTCCCAAAATATTAGTCATCCTTAAGCCACTAAATTTTCAACGAAATCGGCTTGTTCTGATTGCGATGCTTGCGTAGCATGCAAAGCTATTCATTTTATCATATTCCAACTATACTTGCGTTAACATTTATATGCGTTTTTTTACTAATTTAATAAAATGACTTCTCCTCTGCAGTTTAGTGTTATGTCAGCAATGAACATTATTATGACGAATTCAGGGTAAACAAAGCGCCCTTCAATGATCAGCTTTGATCTCTTTATTCCCTTTCCATCTGGAATCATAATGTGCTCTTAGAATTATTTACCGGCGGCTCTGCGGCTTAATAGCAAAATTAAACTCTATCCTTAAGCACTGCCGTGGCTCTTCCTATAGCGATATATATCTGTAAACTTTACAATTTTTTTATTATCCTCTGATTACAGGCCCCACCGAGGAATTCATTTCCCGAGGTATTTCCGGATAAGCTCTGAACAAGTATTAGCGGCAATGTGGATTCATCCTTTTCACTGTTTTCAGTGTTGAATTACTTATCACTCATTTTTGCGCTCTATAGAGTAAGCGATACACCAAAAAACTGGTTTCTTCAAAGCAGAAGTCGGTACCATTTTGTTGCTCGCATTGTCTCTATTAGCGCATGTTATTCCGCAATGGTCTGCTCGATGACGTTTCTCAATGGCGAAACATGATAAACAGAGCAAAGTAATTTCTAGCGATAACTGCAGAAGATTTGTGCTCTGACATGCGGGAACTTGTCCTGGTGTGCACGCTGTCACTTTGCGTATCCTATCCATCGATTGGTTTCAAGAAAAATAGCAACGTGAAAGAACCACGCTTTCCTAATTAGTCAACAAAATCTGCGTACTTGTTTGTAGCAGGAACCCGAATGTGTGATGCCGCTGCTTTGGGCTTGCTCTGCTTAGTGTTTCCTAAGATGCTTCTTGGGATTACTCGTAAAGACTGCTTGACGTTTGCTCATAAATTCGCTTGAAGGTGCCGCTTTTCTAACCTTCTGCAAAACGGTTCCCCGCCTGTGACGCTTTCTTTCCTGCATATGTGTTTCTCAAGGAGCGAACAACAATAAAAAGCCTACAAAGGAAACAGTCAAGAAAGGATCGGGTAAGTACGACTCTAAAATGAATTTCAACAGGGAGGTCTGTGATAATTTTTCTAACAGCTGGAAGGGTACGACCTCATAGAAGCACGAACGAGAGACACGACGCTGTACTAACACCTGAAAACTACGAAAGGCAAACGTATTTAAGGACGCAAACCAGAAGCATAAAAAAACACAAGGCTCTGAATAAAGTGTTTGCTTATATGTGTTTTCGTGCCCTCCGATCAGGATCATAGTATAAAGTGAGCGATTTAGAATCAATCCCTTTTTTTGGAGTGGAGAACACTTGTGTCCCTCAGAGTTGTTAACACTCGTACGAAGACGAGCGTGCTCAGAGAGACATGCTCATCTGTATTGTCGTACGCTGACAACGCACTTTTCTCTTATGCAGTATCACGACCCTCTCTGTATTGTTTTCCGAGTAAGCACAACTGTCTCATAAACCGACTACAACGCGAGATACGCCTTCCAGTTTTTATAAACAAAAATGTGAAGTGAATGCGGTTGGAAACTTAATGGGGTGTAAATCAAGCGCGCGCTCGCACACTCGCTCAGTTTTTCACGCACGCACGCGATGCTGGAGGTTGGCATTTCGATGCACAATCAAACACGGTCTGCTTATGAAATGGTCAGGGCGGATGTTCCAGCAACCACGGTAACGAAATAAAATCAAGGGAATGCATGCATTATCCAGAACATGTGCTTGGAAAGCGGAACTAGAACGTCTTTGGGAAGTCCTCGCAATTGCCTTCGCCTTTCGGATGCCTGTCTAAACTATTCGTTCGCGCCACCCTCGTTCCGTCCATATCGCATAATATTGCATGTATGTTGAGAACGAAGTTCCCCTCCTGCAAAGCTTTTTTTTACAGGTGCCTAGAAGCTCTCGTTTTAGAACTGCTGCCGAAAATACTGTTTATAAACGGTAATAGAGTTGTAATTGCAAAGCGTGCTTTATTTCTGACGGATTAGCCGGTGTTTTCTGCCGTGTATTGTCGTTAATATTTAAAGAAAGCGAACAAGAGTGCAATAAAAATTCGTTGGAGGCACTCAGATATTCCTTAACTGCTGGAAGGCGAAAGCCGTTTGCGACTCATTACACTGTTTTGAATTTGCCGCGCTTGAATGCACTTCGCGACAGAGAAGAGCAGCTGGCGCGAGCGTGGCGCCACGTGACCTAGATCACATGACCAAGGTAGTGATGTAACGGACGGAGGGTCACCGCGCCTAGGTCACGTGAGCTAGGTGGTGATGTAACGGACGGATGGTCACCGCACCTAGGTCACGTGAGCTAGGTAGTGATGTAACAGGCGGATGGTCACTGCACCTAGGTCACGTGAGCTAGGTGGTGATGTAACGGACGGATGGTCACCGCGCCTAGGTCCCGTGACCTCGATGGTGATGTAACAGGCGGATGGTCACCGCACCTAGGTCACGTGAGCTAGGTGGTGATGTAACGGATGGATGGGCACCGCGCCTAGGTCACGTGACCTCGATGGTGATGTAACAGGCGGATGGTCACCGCACCTAGGTCACGTGAGCTAGGTGGTGATGTAACGGACGAATGGTCACCGCGCCTAGGTCACGTGAACTCGATGGTGATGTAACAGGCGGATGGTCACCGCACCTAGGTCGCGTGAGCTAGGTGGTGATGCAACGGACGAATGGTCACCGCGCCTAGGTCACGTGAACTCGATGGTGATGTAACAGGCGGATGGTCACCGCACCTAGGTCGCGTGAGCTAGGTGGTGATGCAACGGACGAATGGTCACCGCGCCTAGGTCACGTGAACTCGATGGTGATGTAACAGGCGGATGGTCACCGCACCTAGGTCGCGTGAGCTAGGTGGTGATGCAACGGACGAATGGTCACCGCGCCTAGGTCACGTGACCTCGATGGTGATGTAACAGGCGGATGGTCACCGCACCTAGGTCACGTGAGCTAGGTGGTGATGTAACGGATGGATGGGCACCGCGCCTAGGTCACGTGACCTCGATGGTGATGTAACAGGCGGATGGTCACCGCACCTAGGTCGCGTGAGCTAGGTGGTGATGCAACGGACGAATGGTCACCGCGCCTAGGTCACGTGAACTCGATGGTGATGTAACAGGCGGATGGTCACCGCACCTAGGTCGCGTGAGCTAGGTGGTGATGCAACGGACGAATGGTCACCGCGCCTAGGTCACGTGAACTCGATGGTGATGTAACAGGCGGATGGTCACCGCACCTAGGTCGCGTGAGCTAGGTGGTGATACAACGGACGAATGGTCACCGCGCCTAGGTCACGTGACCTCGATGGTGATGTAACAGGCGGATGGTCACCGCACCTAGGTCACGTGAGCTAGGTGGTGATGTAACGGATGGATGGGCACCGCGCCTAGGTCACGTGACCTCGATGGTGATGTAACAGGCGGATGGTCACCGCACCTAGGTCACGTGAGCTAGGTGGTGATGTAACGGATGGATGGGCACCGCGCCTAGGTCACGTGACCTCGATGGTGATGTAACAGGCGGATGGTCACCGCACCTAGGTCGCGTGAGCTAGGTGGTGATGCAACGGACGAATGGTCACCGCGCCTAGGTCACGTGAACTCGATGGTGGTGTAACAGGCGGATGGCCACCACATCTAGGTCACGTGAGCTAGGTAGTGATGTAACGGACGGATGATCACCGCGCCTAGGTCACGTGACCTAGGTTGTGATGTAACGGACGGATGGTCACCGCACCTAGGTCACGTAACCTAAGGGGCTATGTAACAGACGGACGCTCACCGCGAGTATTAGTCATTAAAGGCTATCGCCTTAAAACATCGGCTACTTCAAATAGACATCCTATTTTTGTAGAGCTTACGTCACGTTACGAGTTTATCAAGTTTGTAGACTGATCTTTGTGCAGTAATCTACCACAAGAACAATTCTAAGCTGACCTGAGTGAAGCGCTTGCTTAAAGTAAAGTTCGCTCATCTTAAAGCTACATAGAATATTGATGATTCTACGAAACCTGCGTATATATCGCACATTTGAAAGCTTCCGTGGACATTGATTTCTTAGTTCTGGAAACGTTACGCATGCATTGTGTGTAGCATTTTTGGTAAAATGCAGGAATTCTAAACATTGGCTTTCAGTTCAGCAACAGTGATGAAATGAGCGAGTTGGCGTTTGCTTTTACGCAACTTTCCCGGTAAAAACTTCTGTTGAAAGAGAGGTGCTTTCAACTTCTCTATACACATTAGTAACAGACCTTCGTTATTTGTCGCGCCATTTTCTTCTGCTACACCTGTTCAGGCCGCAATCCAGCTGCATTGCAATGTCAGCCTATGGCCAGATACAGTTTAAGTTTTCTGAGAAGCTTCGCCCACATCCATGACGGCCACAAATAATTCCTCCACGACAGGAAAATAGTCCGCTGTTCAATCTCCTTTGGCATAACAACAAAAAGCTACCCACAAAATGAAATTATAAGCATGCACTGGGTGAGCTGTGGCACGCTGTGCCGCAGCAAACCCGGTGCAGCTGACTTCTGGTCGTCATGAATGCTCCTTTTTGATACTGACTAAATTTAGAAGAGCGACATATGGGGCTAGGTGCTGTTGCTTTATTATTATCCGCCGCATAGCATGAAGGCATCATTAAACGAAAAGCAGGCAGTTTTGTTGAATGACTAGGAAGGCGTGTCTGTATAGGATACTAGTGTGTCGCTGCGCGCAGGTGACCCGTACTGGTGTGGTCCAAAGTTAGAGCAAGTCTGCTATGAAGGTGACTCCAACGAAGAGAAAGGATGGAACGTGGATGAGAACCACGAGGACACGCACGAGAAGAAGCCACACCGTGGCGCTGAGATTGCGGAAAAGCAGACGACCGTCGAGCCCTCGCCCTCAACAACGTCCAATACTCGGTGTAAGTGAATCAGTTCAACTGTAACTTTATTGGTTGTGGTAAGCAGAGTACGTGGTTGAGGAAAAGAATCACATTGGACTGGCAAATGACGGTACGCATGTTTTTGTACTCTCTCAAGCAAATGCATTCTGGTAACCACGGTAAAACGGAGTTTTGATTTCAGAATAGCGCAAGTCCCGACTGAGCCGGAGTTCGCCACCCGCTATGATTATAGTCACCATCATTGCTATATCTGCACTTATCCCAACTCAGTATGCGGACGTCGATTTACGCTCTTACATCAAGCGGTTATAGTGCATAATTTTCTGGAGAGGAATAACTAGGCTGCAAGTTGTCTGGGTAACGTTACAACGATAAGTGTTCTTCGTGCTTGGAGAGAGAGGTCTTGCATTTGGTCCTAATGACGAGTACTGACGCAACTGAGATATGTAACAACAGAGAAACACAGCTTCACTGAAACACGCATCCTCAGCTGTGATTAGCACATATCGAACTTCAGCGACTGAGCAGACAGTTTGTCGCAAACAGAGCGCCTTGGGCACCTTATGTTACTCGGCAAATTCATTCCCTACGGCCCGCTGATCGCCTGAAATTAAGGAAATGTTCAGTAGGTAAAACTGAGCTGTGAAGCTCCGAGAGAAGGTATCTTCGCGTTCCCTAGGAGCCCATTTTTTTTATTTCCATTGCGAACGCCTATGCTCGGAACTTTAACTCAAGGTCGCATGCATTGTGTATGGCTTTCCGACTAAACATTCTTGCAGTACTGTGCAGTGCAGGTATCCGACTGCATGAATGTTACTAAAGAATGCAGGCTATGCAGTAGCTGGTGGCATTCTGGCATCTTACTCAAGATCTGCGCTGTCGGATCATGCGAGGATCTTTTTAATGCGATAGTAATCCTGACAATGTGTTAACCATTTGCTTTTGTTTTTCACCTTGCAGCCGGAAACCCAGCGTGCAGCCTAGATTTTGACAGTGGTCCATGCTTCAGCTCCAAACCCATGTACTACTACCGTAAGGACAGCAAGAAGTGCGAAATGTTTGTGTACGGAGGCTGCGGAGGGAACAAGAACCGTTTCAAAACCCGGAAGGCTTGCCAGGAAGCGTGCGGCCATCAGTGAAGGACTGAGCAATGGCCATGCGTGTGGCATAGTGGTGACGATGAACAGGAGTGAACGCGGCTATTCCTCAAATCCGGTTCTCATGCCGCATTCTTTACCTTTGTCGTTGTGGACTGTCAGTGTGTGTAAACGCCTCCGCTGTTGTTTCTATCCTGTGCTCGGGAATAAAGGCGTCTTTGATTTTTCGGGTCTTAAACGACTTGCAACCGCTGGTTGGTCTCAATATGCTGCACAGTAAGCCAGAATGCTGTGGCTGAATCCGTTACCCAATACTAATACATAAAAGAAGCAATAAGCAGAAATATCGATCCATGATTGCCGTCAAAACATTTTTACAAGACATCTTCTCTAGTGAACAGTCTCCCCGCGTCTGTCTACATTGTATTTCTTGTGCTTTCTGTGGCTTCTCGAGTGTACTTGTGAATCCGGTCCCCGCTTTATTCGTCCGCAATCTTCTAGCTTGGCAACATAAGCACATCGACGCATGTACTTGTGCCAACATATCTTTGCTAAAAAGCATGCCATGCACACAACTTGCCTGTTCTCTGCGCGTACCGTACCCTGGCTCTAGCTAAGCGAACACAGGAGAAAAAAAAAGACTTCTCCGAGCACGGATGAAGAACACGAGCATTGGTTTTGACTTGTTGATCTGTTTGCATAGCGAGGAGAGGCTGAGCGAAAACACGACGACGAGCACGAAAGGCGAACATCATTCGCTATGAGACTGTTTCACCACCTGTACTGTCTGTTTTTTGTGCTCGTTCACGTGCTGCCTGCCCTCGCTATCTAATAGTAAAAACTACACTAAAAGATTAGTCTTTTTTTACGACCACGACTAGTGGAGGAAGATATCATCGCATTGGATTCCAGTGCACATGTCTGAAGACTACCCCTTTTTCGATGGCTACTCACGGCAGCGCATTCGTGAAGTAACTTGAACTTTGATGTTTTGTGGAAACGTTTTGGCAGGGTTTCAGAGCGACAGCCTTATTTGCTCCACTCCTGAAATCGTGGCCTCGTCGAAATCGTAACCTCCACAGAGCAGGGGATAACAGCACGAAGGAAGGATCATGGTGGCAAGAGAGAACGCAAGAAGAAGCGAGAAGGGGAACGGAAAGTGAAAGAGTAGCCTAATGGTAGCCGCCAGCACTTGCGAGCGCAAGAGCCTTTGACTTTATTTTCACCACTGCACTGTTGTAAAGCCACTTGCTCGGCGCCAGGCTTCGGCCGGCAGTAGCAGACCGTACTGATGAAGGAGTCCTTTACGATGCGTTCAAGACTGAAATAAATTGGCGAGCACGACAAGATCCCGCACTTCAAGCAGCACAAAAAGCGATGCCAATAGGCTTCGGCGCCAAGACACCGCAGTGCATGCCATCGACGTCGCAGCTAAGGGATACGGCTGAAGATCCTGTTGCGCGTGACGCTGAAGCAGCGTAAATGCGACTTCAGCATGAATACCTCATTTTATAATAGAGAGAGACGGGCTAGTTGGTATCTATTAGTAGAATGCATCTTGAAACCACGCAAAAAAGACAAGGGACGAGGAGTTAGTTTATTCTTGCTAGTTATTTCCTCGTCCCTTGTCTTCTTTGCGTGGCTTCAAGATGCACTCTACCTCATGCAGCATGCTGCACAAGTCCAATTAAGGGTGTATCGTAAGCAAGGGGTAGCCGAAAGAGCCACGAAAGCTTTCCGCAAGCAAGCCCCTGATCTTGTTCATAGTTCATCTGAGTGTGCTTTTCTGCGGCTGCGCCACGACGTCCTGACATTACCATCGGCTTGTCCTTCTACGCCGGAAGGGGCTTTTCCCAGTAGCGACATCGCTGCATTACTGTTGTCGATCAGCATTCAGCAGATTTCGCGTTACACTGCTTCCCCTCTGTAGCGACTCTTCTGTCAAAGCGTGCCGTAACCGTGGCGTTAATTTCTTCTCACTGAGTGGACTGAATCATGTCGACTGCGACGAGACGGGCATGATTCGATTCGTAGACCGCCGTCAATGTTGTGTACAACTGGACTCGTAGCCAAAGCATCAAGAAAACGGTATCGGTTGTCACAACAGAGGAAGGTGGCCTCATCAACGGCGCATCCACGAGAGATGGGACGATAACTGAGGCAGAGGAGATCGCCGTAGCTCTAGCGGCCGCCGAGGGTTATCGCACCAACAAGTCTCTCACAATAATAACAGATTCCCATGAAGCGTGCAGACGCTACATGGTAGGAAGAATCAACAAGAAAGCGCTAAGGATTCTCTAGAAAACGCAGCGAATCAACGAAAAGATACAACGTAGGATCTACTGTGTACCGAGACACGCCGGAGTCGAAGGCATGCTGAAGGTGGACAAGCTAGCTCGCGAGCTTACTATCCGAGCTGGTGCGTCAAACGCCTCGGACGGCCCGGAGATAACGGTAGAGCTCAGGTACGCCGCTATCCTCAACCTCACCAAAGGCAGAAGGCGCAAATATCCCCAGCCACATGCTCTGCTAACACAATATGAAGCGAAATGTTGGAGACGTAACATGACAACGAGCCTTGAGTTTGCTCATGACTCCATGGAAGAGCTGAAACAAAAACTTGAGGCTGAAATTTCAAGGAACGCTAAACTCAAAAAAGAGAATGAAGCACTTAAGGTGAAGTGCATATCATTAGAAAAAAAACATGATGAAGCTGCAAGACGCATTGTTCACATGGAGCAGTATTCTCGAAACATGAATATTGAAATCCAAGGTGTAGTAAAGCAGGATGATGAGAATGTCCTGCAGATTGTTCAAGGGGTTGGAGAAGCAATCAAAGAGTCAATCAGTGAGGATGACATTGAATCCGGCCATCGAGTTCCAACAAGAGATGCTGACAAATCAAACATCATTGTCCAATTCAAATCTCGTTCAAAACGCGACAGCATACTTAGGAAAGGAAAAAAGGCCCGACTGACCAATGAGGATATTGGGATCAGTAATCCCGCCCCAGTATATATAAATGAGCACCTCTGCCCGGCCCTAAAGAGACTCCTGGGTATGACTGTAAAGCGGAAGTATGAGCACAAATGGAAGTCGGTGTGGACTCTGAATGGAAAATTTTTGCTAAGCAAACAGAATCTTCTGATGTTGTTCAGATCCCTTGTGAGGCTGACCATGTGAAAATCGAGTGAGTCCTAGACAGCTTTAGCGCTTTAGTGCGTTATTGTTGCTTGTTAAATCGGTCAAGATGGATTGTCACAGCTTCGTCTTACCTGGGTGCATTCGTCCTCAACCACCCTCTCTTCAAACAGTCTTGCACATCAATGCTCGTTCTGTACATGGGAAACAAGATGACATCACACATTTGTTAAGTCAATTTCCTTTTAAATATACCACAATAATGATCTCTGAGACCTGGTACTATGATGGCTGTGACATGCTCCATCTTGATGGGTATGACAGATTCTTTAGCAATCGCAAAGATAGACGAGGTGGTGGTGTAGCGCTCCATGTCCAAAGATGTAAAGATTGTGAATTACTGCCTGAATTTTGTGAAATTGCCAATGATTATGAATGTTTGACTGTGAAGGCTGGGCTAGAGGTTATCACGGTCATGTATCGTCCCCCGAAGGGAAACATGAAATCCTTTATGAAATATTTTGACCTCCTCCTACAATATGTTCGAAGCAATAATTTTCAGCTAACATGCGGAGGTGACTTCAATATAAATACCCTCGATAATACTTCAACTTTCATTGATTTCACTATTCAACTCCAGTCTTTGGGATTCATAAGTGTCATCAATACACCGACTCGTGTTACTGTGTCTACTTCGTCTGCTTTAGATTTGTTTATAACAAACTCAGAGACTTCTGTTTTTAGTGCTGGCACTATAGCATCAGATGTTAGTGATCACTGTCCCATATTTATGTTCTATGACTCATTACCAAAACCTAAAAAACGTTCTGAACAAATAACCGTCCAATATATGCCTCAGTGTGCTTTAGAGGCTTTCGAAATAGACATTAGCTTCCAAGACTGGTCTTCTGTGTATGAAAAGTTAAATGTAAATGATGCATACATACAATTTCTCGAGATATTTTCCACAATCTATTCCAAACACTTTCCTATCAAGACTTTTACTCCATCAAAGAAGATAAGAAAGCCGTGGGTAACAACTGACCACTTAAAGACTATAAAGAGAAAAAATATACTTTTTCACACTTTTCTAACAACGCGAAATCCTGATGATTTGAAAAATTTCAAAGTGGTCAGAAACAAGCTGAATTCGGAGCTTCGGCGGGCAAAGGTTGCTTACTTTGAAAATCTCTTTGCAAGTATTGGTAAACAACAGCCGGCCGCAGCCTGGAAAGTAATCAATAATGTTCTGGGTAGGGACAGGAAGGATTTATTACCTGATCAAAAAACTCACGAAGACCAGATAATTACCGGTCGAGGTCTTGCAGACTTCTTCAATAAGTACTTGATTGGAACTGCACTACAACACAAAAATTCCCAAGTAAACGAAGATTTAAGTTGTTCATGCGCCGAAAGTATATTTATTTCACCAACAGATGAAGCAGAAGTTTACAGAACATTTATGTCACTAAAAAACAGCAAAGCCCTTGATATTGATAACCTCCAAATTAAGCCTATCAAGTATGTTATGGAATACCTAACACCAGTACTCACGTATATATTCAACCTTTCTCTTGAATCCGGGGAATTTCCAACTGCGATGAAAAAGTCCCGGGTGTCTGTTATATACAAAGGAGGGGATAAAAACGTGCCAAAAAATTACCGCCCAATATCTATAATACCTACATTTGGAAAAGGATTTGAAAAGATATTATATGACCGCTTTAACAAATTCTTTGCAAAGTTCCACCTAATTTCTAATGCACAGTTTGGCTTCAGGAAAGGACGCTCTACTGAATTAGCATTATTAGAACTTAAGGAATACATAGTGAAAAATTTTGAAAAGAAACAAATAACTGCCAGCCTTTTCATCGATTTCAGTAAAGCTTTCGATTCTCTGGACCATGATATTCTAACCCATAAGCTTTCAGTTTACGGCATCAGGGGTAAGCCTCTATCCTTATTACAGTCCTACTTAGCAAACAGGCAGCAATGCGTATATCTTGCCAACCATCAATCGTCCTTTTTACCAGTCATCAGAGGTGCACCGCAGGGTAGCGTGCTGGGCCCTTTATTATTCAATGTGTATATCAACAGTATTGTAAACATTGATAAGACCTTAAAATTCATTATATATGCTGATGATTGCACAGTACTATTCTCTGGTGTAGATGTAACTAAACTAATGATCAAATGTAACCAATTGCTTGATACCCTTCAGAAGTGGTGTGGTGCTAATATACTCAAAATCAATCCTACAAAATCAAAAGTGATGGTATTTCGACCAAAAAACAAGGCTATCAGGTTTGAAGGTGTTATTACCTGTGCTGGTGAGAAAATTGAAATCGTTCATGAACACACCATACTTGGGGTAACATTTTCTTCTAACCTTACTTGGGATTCACACGTTCAAAAGTTGACTAATAGTCTCTCGTCAGTGACAGGCGCAATCTGTCGCTGCCGCACTTTTCTTCCTTGTAAAATAAAACTTCAGATATATAATGCGCTATTTGCCTCACGCAATAATTACTGTTCCTTAGTTTGGATCACAACTACTAAAACAGAGAAAATTTCACTGCTCCAAAAGAAAGCCATTCGTCATATTACGAATCTTGATTACTTAGGTCATACTCGACAAGCTCTCCAGGCGCACAATGTTGTAAGGATTCAAAATATGTACGAATTGCGAATTCTGTTGTCATACTATTTCTCTTCCAGCTTCAGATCAATGGTAGAAGGTAACACACTGCTAAAAGAAAATAGCCATCCAGTAAACACACGCAACACAGACAAATGGCTAGTACCGTTTTTTCGAACAGACTACAGGCTGCAGACACTAGAATAGAATCTTCCCACAATTCTCAACAAATACAAAGACACGAATAAATCTACCAAAGCTACACTACGTCATTATTTTGTAATGATGTAACCTGATGTTCTTTCTCTTAGCTGAAAATTTCTCTCCAGTTTTCCTTAGTTTTTTTTAACAAACTTCTCGTTTAAAGTGTTAATAAAGCGTGTAAGATTTGCTGTCATTTATTGAGCTGATTGTATGCATATTTCCTTGCAGTTAGTGTTACTTGCCGAACTGATATTTTTGGTGTCCTCTTAATATAACTATATGTTCACTGCATTTACTTGAATCCATGATACCCTTTTGTTTCATTGTTGTATCAACTATTTTCTTCTCGATGTATATGAATATTCTTTTAATGTGTGCTGTTATGCCTTGTAACGGCTGGCTGGGGCCTCGTCAAGCTGTTTACGCACAGCTTTTAGCCCAGTCAGCCGACCAGAAGCTTCTGGGAAATAAATTGAATTGAATTGAATCAGGAGCCTTCCACAACCTTCACATTCTACATAAGATGTATCCGGAGCAGTATAGGGGTACATGTCCGTGGTGCGGGGAAACCCCCACGCTGTATCATATCACATGGGAACGCATACACAATGTAGCTTTCCGAGGTAACAAAGAGCCAAATGCGGAGCAGTGGGAGGACCGGCTAACCAGCAGCCAGCTCAAGGTCCAAAGAGACCTAGTGGGCCGGATGGCCGGGGACAGTGGTGCCTTGGACTAGGGGCGCAAACCACGCTCAGCTTGGAAGACATCGGCAATCTTCAGGCAAGCAGCAAGACTCCTTTATTAGAGCAATAAAGTTTATTCGCTTACTTACTGTGTACGACTTAAAATGACAGCTCAAGTGCAGGTTGTGGCTTGCTACGTTTTCATTCAAGAATGTAGGCTAACTTTGTTATAGCTGCTCCTTCGTTAGATCTGTATAGGCGACCACAGCCCCAACTGCTCATATCCCATCGGGCTTCTGGCTACAGTGTAGAGCGAGGACACATATCTGACGTTTCATCAGCCGCAGATGAGTTCTGAGGGAGCCTTTAACAGGCACACCAAACGCCCTCGACGTAACTGAATATGGTGCATTAAACCGGATACCTCAGCCTCGCCAACTCGCGCCCGTTTTTTTCCACAGCTCATATATGCTGCACTGCCTAGGAAATAGGTTTTTCGGGAACAATACTGTTAGAAACTGGGTGATACATGCTCAGTATGTTCAGCCTCGTTTTCTGAGCACTGAATCCGATACGAGACGCGGTAAAAAAATGTGCGCGATGAAGGCTTCTTCACGCCCACTCGTTTTGGCAGCGTTTCTCCACATGACGCACGAGAATGCCAATTACAACAATCGTCCGCACGACAGCAGTGTCCAGTGAAGAACAGCATGGCATAACAGTGTCTAACAAAAAATTATTGGATTGTAAAACTTTTATGTCCAACAGTTTGAGGTTTTGTAGGACCTTCGCCTAAACGACGGCCAGAAGGTCGTGGCTTCTGGCTGCCAAAGTTGTCTCAGCCGCATCGAAGCTAAGGGATCTCTACTTCATTCTTGTTCTTTTCATCCCGGAGCGAGCGGCATTAGTAATTGGCTCTTTGTTGCCGAAAATTGTAGACAGCTTGTTCCAAGCTAAGTAAAAGCGCCTACCTACCTGCCTCTTTGCACCCGATGCAAGTTTTTTATTTATTTATTTATTTATTTATTTATTTATTTATTTATTTATTTATTTCATAATACTGCAGGCCACTGCTTGGCCCAAGCAGGAGTGAACATATAATGTTACATAACCAAAAGAATAAAGTTATTCAATATTAGCAGCACACGGAAACCAAAAGAATAAAACCAAAAGAATAAACTTATACAATATCAGCAGCACACGTATACAAAACATACATATAATCAATATTAGCAGGTAAATAGACGATTTAACGCATCAGAAAAATTTTGCGAGGAAAAAAACAGATTCCGGTAACGAATTCAAATCTTGCACTGTTCTAGGGAAAAAACTGTATTTAAAACTGTTAGTTTTGGCGAAAAGGGTAGTAAGTGAATGTTCAAGAACGTTCCGAGTCCTTCTCACTAGAGGACGCTTAATGCACTCCGGAAGCTTCAGTTTATTTTTACCTGTTAAACTATTAAACAAGAATACCAATCTATTAATCTTTCGGCGGACTTCTAGTGTAGGAATGTTATTTGACATCATTAACTGTGATGGAGAGTCTTCCCCTTTGTATTTTCCGTATATAAACCTAACCGCTTTCCTATTTACTTTTTCACGGACCATTATGTCCTTTTTCGTGTACGGGTCCCAAACGACTGAAGCATATTCAAGTAAAGACCGCACACAAGTTTCGTAAGCCAATTTTTTCATGTGTGCTGGGGCAGTTTTTAGCTTTCTTCGTAAAACCCATAGCTTTCTCAATGCGGCTGTAGAAATATTAGTAATGTGTGACGACCATTTTAACTTACTGTCAAGTGTTACACCTAAATATTTATATTGCTCAACTTCCAAAATCCTATTACCGCGAATAAGGTAAGGCTGCAAACTTGGAGACTTTTTTCTAGTTATACGTAAGACAACAGTTTTTTCACTATTAAGTTCCATAGCCCATTTAAGACACCATTCTTCAATGGCAAAAACTGCTTTTTGTACAGAGCTGTGGTCATATTCGGATGAAATTTGTTTAAACACAACACAGTCGTCTGCGAATAACTTAACAGAAACATCTTCAGGTACGACCGCAACTAAATCATTAACATATATTAAAAACAACAATGGCCCAAGCACACTTCCTTGGGGGACTCCTGATTGAACATTAACAACACTTGAAGCGGTCTTATTAATTTCTACATATTGCCGTCTGTCTGTAAGGCATGCTTGAACCCACCGAATGATAAAAAAAGGCACACCCATACATTCCATCTTATAGAGAAGTTTACCATGTGGCACCTTATCAAAGGCCTTGCTAAAATCAAAGAAAACCACGTCCGTTTGCCCGGACATATCAAGCACCCGCGCAAAGTCGTGCACAGCCAGAACAGTCTGAGTAACTGTAGATAAACCCTGCCTAAACCCGTGTTGACAATCAGACAGAAGATTATGATCGCTCAGGAACTTTCGCAGGTAGCCGGCTACAATGTGCTCCAACATCTTACAGCAACTGCATGTTATGGAAAGAGGCCGATAATTTCAAACTGACAGTCGATCACCTTTTTTATACACAGGAACCACACTTGCTATTTTTCAATCTGAAGGAAGTTTTCCGCATGCTAATGATAGTTTAAAATTGTCTGTTAGGCAACCTGATATTTGTTCTGCGTATCGCCTCAAAAATACATTCGGGAGACCATCGGGTCCAGCGGATTTTTTAGTGTCCAGTTTCAAGAGCATTGCCAGGACACCCTCACGAGTCACTTCAATGCCCTCCTCTGGTGCAGCCGCTGCTTTTATTTCATATTCATCTAATTCTGAAAACACCTCGTAGGAATACTGGTTAAAATTCTCAGCTATTTCGGCAGCGTCCGTGGTAATCTTGTCTCTAACTTTTATTTTGGTAAGTGCATCTTTGGGTCTTCTCAAGTGCCGCCAAAATTTCTGCGGATCAGACTTTAGAAACTCTGCTAAAGTGTGCGAAAAATATTTAGTCCTGGCGCTGCTCACTTTTGATAACAGGTCATGTTTGATGTCTTTAAACAGCGGCGTTGACGTCCCATGCTTTTTACGACATCTCTTAAGTCTACGCTTAATGTGTATAATTTCACGAGTAATCCATGGATGTTTCCGCTTTTTAAATGTTTTTCTGTCTGGAACATAATCTTTAATACAATGCCTAAGCACATTAGCGAACCGTTGCCAAGAGCTTTCCACATCACATGTAATCACAAGATTTTCTTCAATATAGTCAATAAGCGCCACATCGTCAGCTCGACTAAATTTCTTAACTGTAGCAATATCGAGCGCGTGTGTTTTTGATTTTTCAACTTTCCAGGAAAAAAAAAACTAACTTATGGTCAGATATACCGCGTTCAATTGTAACCGTTCCTTCTTTAAATTTTTCGCTAATGAACAGCAGGTCAAGAATTGATGTTTCGCGAGTACATTCAGTAATTATTTGATCAAGACCAAGAGCAAGCATAACATCAAGGATAATATCGCTCGTTTGCGATAATCCAAAAGACAGATTGTTCCAATTTAGTAAAGGCAAATTAAAGTCACCCGTTACAATCACATTCTTGTTTCGTAACAACAACAATCGATCATACAATTTACTCAAGAAGCTTTCATCAGCATCTGGGGCACGATAAACCGCACACAAATCAAACGCTGTTTCCTTCACTTTGATTTAAAAAAAAAGGCTTTCATGCTCAGCAATCTGGCTTTCGACGTCAACATCGACACAGGATATAACAACAACAGCAACACCACCCCCTCTAGATCCTCGGTCCCGCCGATATAACCGATAACCTGGTGGGACGATGTCATCGTCACTGATTTGCTCATGTAGCCAGGTTTCAGTTATGATGCACACGTGTGGATCCAAAGAGAGCAAACATTCTTCCAGTTTTTCTGTTGCGTTCTATCAATCTCCTAGAGTTTAGAACAGCATCCCATTTATAGAACCGCCAATCAACCTTCAACTTGTCATAAATCAAGGAAACCTTACTTCCAGCCTTTTTTTCAAGTTTTGCACTTTGCCAAAGATGCTTGCGTTTGCACAACGTTTCCGCGCAGTAGTCATTATCGATTTTAATGTTTTCTCCTTTTAGTTTTGACACATTGCTCCAGACTGCTTGCTTTTCCCTAAAGTCCTGAAAGTACATTATGACAGGGCGATTAGAAGAACTTTTCCCCATTCTATGAATTCGAGCTACAGATGAACACTGCACTCCCAATTTAGCGGAGAAAACATCATCTATAACTTTCCTGCGCAAATCCGACTCTGATTCAATAGGATCTTCCTGTACGCCAAAAACAATCAAATTTGACCTCCGACTTCTATCTTCTAGATCTTCAAGCCTGGCTTGATGCCGTGCAAGTGCATCCTGCACACCATTCAAAGCTGTGCTTATGTTATCAATTTCATCTGTTTTTATCCGCAGCTCTTTTACGTTTGCCTCTATGTTACATAAGCGATCACCAAAGTTGCCCAGTGCTCTTTCTGTAGCCTCTAAACGAAGCCTAATGTCTTTCTGCCCCTCAATGAGTGTCTGAAACATTTCATCAACTGTTGGACCTGAATTTATCTCTATATCTCCACAAATTAGCAGCATACATGAACAATAGCAGCTATAGGCACAGTTCAGACATGTGCGTGGGTACGGCAAGAGAACAAGAAACCGATCGTCAGATCGTATGGTGCAAACATAACTAACCTGTACCAGGAAAAGACTTTGCATATTGAGCACCTTGCTTGCAGCGCTTTCGCCGCACCCACTGAAGACGGACGGGTGTGGCGCCGAATTTATAGGGCCAAGGGTTGATGACGTCACGGTCGACAACGTCCGATATCCATGCACCTGTGGTGTCCCCACGGCGACGGTGCTGCCCGATGTGTTATCTTTGATGACCAATTCTTCTGTTGTGACTTGATGAAGCTTGGCGATAGTCTGCGAAGGTGCATGCGTACTTGACAGCAGCAGGACCTGTACCAGGAAAAGACGTTGCATATTGAACACCTTGCTTGCAGCGCTTTCGCCGCACCCACTGAAGACGGACGGGTGTGGCGCCGAATTTATAGGGCCAAGGGTCGATGACGTCCCGGTCGACAACGTCCGATATCCATGCACCTGTGGTGTCCCCACGGCGACGGTGCTGCCCGATGTGTTATCTTTGATGACCAATTCTTCTGTTGTGACTTGATGAAGCTTGGCGATAGTCTGCGAAGGTGCATGCGTACTTGACAGCAGCAGGACCTGTACCAGGAAAAGACGTTGCATATTGAACACCTTGCTTGCAGCGCTTTCGCTGCACCCACTGAAGACGGACGGGTGTGGCGCCGAATTTATAGGGCCAAGGGTCGATGACGTCACGGTCGACAACGTCCGATATCCATGCACCTGTGGCGTCCCCACGGCGACGGTGCTGCCCGATGTGTTATCTTTGATGACCAATTCTTCTGTTGTGACTTGATGAAGCTTGGCGATAGTCTGCGAAGGTGCATGCGTACTTGACAGCAGCAGGACCTGTACCAGGAAAAGACGTTGCATATTGAACACCTTGCTTGCAGCGCTTTCGCCGCACCCACTGAAGACGGACGGGTGTGGCGCCGAATTTATAGGGCCAAGGGTCGATGACGTCACGGTCGACAACGTCCGATATCCATGCACCTGTGGTGTCCCCACGGCGACGGTGCTGCCCGATGTGTTATCTTTGATGACCAATTCTTCTGTTGTGACTTGATGAAGCTTGGCGATAGTCTGCGAAGGTGCATGCGTACTTGACAGCAGCAGGACCTGTACCAGGAAAAGACGTTGCATATTGAACACCTTGCTTGCAGCGCTTTCGCCGCACCCACTGAAGACGGACGGGTGTGACGCCGAATTTATAGGGCCAAGGGTCGATGACGTCACGGTCGACAACGTCCGATATCCATGCACCTGTGGCGTCCCCACGGCGACGGTGCTGCCCGATGTGTTATCTTTGATGACCAATTCTTCTGTTGTGACTTGATGAAGCTTGGCGATAGTCTGCGAAGGTGCATGCGTACTTGACAGCAGCAGGACCTGTACCAGGAAAAGACGTTGCATATTGAACACCTTGCTTGCAGCGCTTTCGCCGCACCCACTGAAGACGGACGGGTGTGGCGCCGAATTTATAGGGCCAAGGGTTGATGACGTCACGGTCGACAACGTCCGATATCCATGCACCTGTGGTGTCCCCACGGCGACGGTGCTGCCCGATGTGTTATCTTTGATGACCAATTCTTCTGTTGTGACTTGATGAAGCTTGGCGATAGTCTGCGAAGGTGCATGCGTACTTGACAGCAGCAGGACCTGTACCAGGAAAAGACGTTGCATATTGAACACCTTGCTTGCAGCGCTTTCGCCGCACCCACTGAAGACGGACGGGTGTGGCGCCGAATTTATAGGGCCAAGGGTCGATGACGTCACGGTCGACAACGTCCGATATCCATGCACCTGTGGCGTCCCCACGGCGACGGTGCTGCCCGATGTGTTATCTTTGATGACCAATTCTTCTGTTGTGACTTGATGAAGCTTGGCGATAGTCTGCGAAGGTGCATGCGTACTTGACAGCAGCAGGACCTGTACCAGGAAAAGACGTTGCATATTGAACACCTTGCTTGCAGCGCTTTCGCCGCACCCACTGAAGACGGACGGGTGTGGCGCCGAATTTATAGGGCCAAGGGTCGATGACGTCACGGTCGACAACGTCCGATATCCATGCACCTGTGGCGTCCCCACGGCGACGGTGCTGCCCGATGTGTTATCTTTGATGACCAATTCTTCTGTTGTGACTTGATGAAGCTTGGCGATAGTCTGCGAAGGTGCATGCGTACTTGACAGCAGCAGGACCTGTACCAGGAAAAGACGTTGCATATTGAACACCTTGCTTGCAGCGCTTTCGCCGCACCCACTGAAGACGGACGGGTGTTGCGCCGAATTTATAGGGCCAAGGGTCGATGACGTCCCGGTCGACAACGTCCGATATCCATGCACCTGTGGTGTCCCCACGGCGACGGTGCTGCCCGATGTGTTATCTTTGATGACCAATTCTTCTGTTGTGACTTGATGAAGCTTGGCGATAGTCTGCGAAGGTGCATGCGTACTTGACAGCAGCAGGACCTTTACCAGGAAAAGACGTTGCATATTGAACACCTTGCTTGCAGCGCTTTCGCCGCACCCACTGAAGACGGACGGGTGTGGCGCCGAATTTATAGGGCCAAGGGTCGATGACGTCACGGTCGACAACGTCCGATATCCATGCACCTGTGGCGTCCCCACGGCGACGGTGCTGCCCGATGTGTTATCTTTGATGACCAATTCTTCTGTTGTGACTTGAAGCTTGGCGATAGTCTGCGAAGGTGCATGCTACTTGACAGCAGCAGGACCTGTACCAGGAAAAGACGTTGCATATTGAACACCTTGCTTGCAGCGCTTTCGCCGCACCCACTGAAGACGGACGGGTGTGGCGCCGAATTTATAGGGCCAAGGGTCGATGACGTCACGGTCGACAACGTCCGATATCCATGCACCTGTGGCGTCCCCACGGCGACGGTGCTGCCCGATGTGTTATCTTTGATGACCAATTCTTCTGTTGTGACTTGATGAAGCTTGGCGATAGTCTGCGAAGGTGCATGCGTACTTGACAGCAGCAGGACCTGTACCAGGAAAAGACGTTGCATATTGAACACCTTGCTTGCAGCGCTTTCGCCGCACCCACTGAAGACGGACGGGTGTGGCGCCGAATTTATAGGGCCAAGGGTCGATGACGTCACGGTCGACAACGTCCGATATCCATGCACCTGTGGCGTCCCCACGGCGACGGTGCTGCCCGATGTGTTATCTTTGATGACCAATTCTTCTGTTGTGACTTGATGAAGCTTGGCGATAGTCTGCGAAGGTGCATGCGTACTTGACAGCAGCAGGACCTGTACCAGGAAAAGACGTTGCATATTGAACACCTTGCTTGCAGCGCTTTCGCCGCACCCACTGAAGACGGACGGGTGTGGCGCCGAATTTATAGGGCCAAGGGTCGATGACGTCACGGTCGACAACGTCCGATATCCATGCACCTGTGGTGTCCCCACGGCGACGGTGCTGCCCGATGTGTTATCTTTGATGACCAATTCTTCTGTTGTGACTTGATGAAGCTTGGCGATAGTCTGCGAAGGTGCATGCGTACTTGACAGCAGCAGGACCTGTACCAGGAAAAGACGTTGCATATTGAACACCTTGCTTGCAGCGCTTTCGCCGCACCCACTGAAGACGGACGGGTGTGGCGCCGAATTTATAGGGCCAAGGGTCGATGACGTCACGGTCGACAACGTCCGATATCCATGCACCTGTGGCGTCCCCACGGCGACGGTGCTGCCCGATGTGTTATCTTTGATGACCAATTCTTCTGTTGTGACTTGATGAAGCTTGGCGATAGTCTGCGAAGGTGCATGCGTACTTGACAGCAGCAGGACCTGTACCAGGAAAAGACGTTGCATATTGAACACCTTGCTTGCAGCGCTTTCGCCGCACCCACTGAAGACGGACGGGTGTGGCGCCGAATTTATAGGGCCAAGGGTCGATGACGTCACGGTCGACAACGTCCGATATCCATGCACCTGTGGCGTCCCCACGGCGACGGTGCTGCCCGATGTGTTATCTTTGATGACCAATTCTTCTGTTGTGACTTGATGAAGCTTGGCGATAGTCTGCGAAGGTGCATGCGTACTTGACAGCAGCAGGACCTGTACCAGGAAAAGACGTTGCATATTGAGCACCTTGCTTGCAGCGCTTTCGCCGCACCCACTGGCCGCATCATGGCCGCCTTCTGGTCAACCGAAGTCATCTCGCTCTTTCGCTTTCCGTCGCTGTAACTATTGGGCGACTTCGATGCGAAGGTAGGCAAGAAGAAGGCCGGAGACCAGGCGGTAGGCGACAATGGCATAGGATTCAAGAAAAGCAGGAAGAGTTAATAGTAGAGTACTTAGAGAGAAAAGATTTACGGATCACTAATAGCAAGTGGGCGTGGAAGAACCGCAAAGGCGATAATAAAAATGAAATAGAGATCATACTAAGCACTCTATCTTGTTCCGTGCACAGGATGTGGGGGTCCTCGAAAAGATGTGTTTTAGAGACCACAGAATGGAAAGGTCTCGAATTCGCATAGACATGATGAGGAAACGGAACAAATTAGTAAAGCGGTAGTGCATTAACGGGTTATCGGTAAAAGAAAAATTCAGGAGTTCGGGCGGCTACTGCTTCGGAGTTCCCGGGTTTTATCCCGAACGCGGCGGCTGCGTTTTTATGGAGGAAAAAAGCTAAGGCGCCCGTGTGATGTGCGATGTCAGTGCACGTTAAAGATGCCCAGGTGGTCGAAATTATTCCGGAGCCCTCCACTACGGCACCTCTTTCTTCCTTTCTTCTTTCACTCCCTCCTTTATCCCTTCCCTTACGGCGCGGTTCAGGTGTCCAACGATATATGATACAGATACTGCGCCATTTCCTTTCCCCAAAAGCCAATTTAAAAAGGAGTTCGATATATCGCCGCACAACAGTTGCTTGGCTTCAACTGAGGGAGACGATCTTCATGTTCAAACAATGAAACATAAGCTCACACCTTTCATTACGCAGTGCGCAGTAGAAGTAGGCGGTAGGATGGTTGGACAGGATACCGGCAAGATATCTCAGGAGACAAAAAAGCTGATTAAGAAACGTCAAAGGAGGGAAGCGTCTTACCATACGGACAGAATAGAACTGGCGGAGCGATCAAAGTTAAGCAAAATAGCCGACATAAAGAATTTTAATAAGGGGAAAATCGAGCACGCTCTAAAGAACAGAGGGAGAATAAAGGCAGTGAAGAGGAAACTTTGCATAGGTAAAAACCAGATGAGGAATGCGCTTAAAAACAGAAAGTGCAATGTCATTAGCAATATGGATAAGATAGCTAATGTAGCAGAAGAGTTCTACATAAATCTATACACCATACAATATAATAAGAACGTAAATGAGAGAGACAGTAGCGCACAGCAATGTGTAATCAAGTCAATAACGAAAAAAGAGGTAAAGAAACCCGTAGGAATGCAAAGGAGGAAAGCAACTGGTTAAAGATCAGGTAACAACAGATCTGCTGAAGGACGGAAGGGAGATAGTGCTAGAATGCCTTATGACCTCGAGCGTACCACAGTCTTAGAAGGACGCTAACATTATCTTAATTCATAAGAAGGGCGACGCCAAGAACTTGACAAATTACAGACCGGTCAGCTCACTGTCCGTTGCCGGCCAAGTGTTTATTAAGGTAATCGCTAAAGGAGTCAGGGCAACCTTAGAATTTAATCAACCAAAATATCAGGCAGACTTTCGTAAATGATGCGCAACAGATGACCATATTCACACTACCAAACAGGTGATAGAGAAATGTGCAGAATACAACCAGCCCCTATAAATTTGTGCACTGATTACGAGAAAGCATTTCAATCAGTGGAAACCTTAGCAGTCATTCAGGCTTTGCGGAATCAGGTTAGAAGAGTCTTATGTGATAATACTGGAAGATATCTCTAACGACTTCACAGCTACCACAATCCTTCATAAAGTCAACAATAAAATTCCAATAAGGAAGGGCATCAGACAGGGAGACACGATCTCGCCAATGCTGTTGACCGCCCTTTTACAGGAGGTATTCTCGGAAGGTGTAGCAACCTTTCAGTGCACGTAACTAGTAAAAAAAAACAAATTTTGTCCAGCCATTGCGTCGATGGTAATCTCGTTTTCTAAATCCTAAAAACTGATATGGCTTATGGCTTTTACCAACTTCCGGCTACAAGCATCTAATTGCAACCTTTAGCCTAACGGTTAGAGTTAAACAATTAATATCGGAAATTATTAAGCGGCTAATTTGTTTACGTGTTTTTTAAAGTCCGCCAAAGCAGGTATTATAGTGCCGCAAAAGCCGCCTTCTTACCTAAAAAAGCCTATTTATATAAAATTGTAGTTAACCTTGGCTGAATAACCAGGATGACATACATTCATGACATATGTCATAAAAAAACCCCTATGACCCTAGGTTTCGCTGGCTGTTGGCTTCCGCCATATACGTCATAACGAGCGTCTCTTTAGCCTTCCCTTGTATGCTTAATAATTTAATGAGGGCCTAGAATCTGGCAGCCTTGTTGCCATAGCTTGCATAAGAGGGTATTCGCACATCTTCCGCCCTCACCGCTTGACCACGTTCCTAAGTGGCACTCGCGGTAATACAGGACGTACTACTCCCGCCGCTATGGACGAGGGTGGCGCTGGTGAACACCTTCAAGGTTCCGCTACACTGCATATAAATACCCAGGATAAGCAGAAGATTCGTCTGCCGTCAACGTAGCGCAGTTGGTAGAGCACTGGACGGGAAATTTGTAGGTTCTGGTTTGGATCCCAGCGGCGGCGTGTCGTTTTTTTCCTCTTTTTTTTACCAAATACCTAGTGATTGAATATTTAAACTATTAATCTCCCATTATTTACACCACAATTTGTAGACAAATATTCCCTATGCTCCTAGACTTTGCTGCTGTTTTGCTTTCGTCATGTATGTCATCACGAGAACCTCTTTTGCCTTCACTTGTATGCTAAATAGTTTAACCAGGAGCTCGAATCTTGCGGCCTTCATGCCATAGGCAGAATAAGAGGTAACGCATAACGACTGAAACCGCAACAGACACAAGACGGAGGCAGGCGACAACACAGGGCGGTACTTGAAAGTGAAAATCTATTGAAAAGCATCAGTCAGTCAGAAAAACTTTATTTCCTACCGATATAGGAGACACGCCTACCTTCCCAGCTCAGGTACGCAGACAAGATGAACACATAAAAACCAAATCAAAACAGCACAAGATCTTCAGCAAACCTTAAAAGACGAGAACCCGCACATGGAAGTGAAGAAATAAAAGGGCTCTGCCAAGAAAGAAAGCACCAGGAAATAAAAGCTCCTTTTTAAATAAAAGAACACTAGGTTTATTAACACAATCGCGTTGCTCCGTTGCGATAACATTTATCCAAAAAGGAGCTCCTACTTCACCGTGGCTACAGTTCTGACAGCAAAGCCACCAATCTTCGCAGGTTGCAGACATACCCGATCGTTAGCCATTCTAGATTATCACTCTGTACAGACAGATCCGACCCCGCCTGCCAAAATTGTAACTATGGGGAAATCGCCACCCAGGCTCAAATCCTCAGGGGTTGCGCTTCAAGCCCACCACCGCGAACCTTACTGCCAGCTCCCTCCGAGGATGGATGAAACCAACTCCTCAGAAGGGCTGAAAAGGCCATCCAACAGACACTCGTTTCGTAGGTTGAGGAAGTCGCCCCCACCTGGGGTCCACACCAAGCCCACCAGACCTAAATCGCGACAGTCTATGGCAGTAAAGCTGTTTCTCTCTAGCAAATTGAGCGGCGCGCGCACGTTTGTTTTGTTTTGATGTTTTGCCTTATTTCACGTGCTATACCTTTCGTTCATTCTTTATATACCCCAGGTTTTATGAATAAAGCCTTAGTCGTGAGTCAGCGCTCGTTCTGTGTTCCTCTTTCTTCTGGTCATCTCTCTTTTGCGCTTTGTTTTTCCATTATGAAATGATGCCAACTCGCCGAACTGAACGTTCCACTTCGACCTTATAGTACTCTGCCAGGATAGATTTCCTGAAGAAGGGCACAAAAACTAAGCGCTGAAAAGCTTTCATCTTTCTGAAGTTTACTGCGTGCTGCTCCTTGATGTTTTTTGTTCGTTCATTTTTTCATCTTTTTTTAAATCCACATATGAATCATTCCTTGTTACCCATTACTCGCTTAGGCCAACCCAGTGAAAGTAGATAAAGAAGTGTGGGACGTGACTACAGCAGGTGTACAGCCGGCGCCGTCCCTTTGTGCGCATATGGTGTAATGTCTACAAATGAGGTCCCTGGAGCGAAACACAAATCAGTTATTAGTAGGGCTCTTTTTTGTGTCGTCCTCTCTGTGTGGTCTGCCTAAGAGTGCTACATCTAATATTTAAGTAATGAATGGTCAGCTAGCCCAGCAATAAGTTAATTATAATACGAGGACGGTGACCTATTTCTGAAATGTAATTATGAGGCCTGAATGTGGCCTGGTGGTGACCAATATAAAATGCTGCTGGTTTATAGTATACAGCCTAAGAGCGGCCCGAGCTATTGATC
The DNA here is from genome assembly GCF_052857255.1 of Amblyomma americanum. Classification (NCBI taxonomy): domain Eukaryota; kingdom Metazoa; phylum Arthropoda; class Arachnida; order Ixodida; family Ixodidae; genus Amblyomma; species Amblyomma americanum. The sequence continues at coordinate 96,420,464 of NC_135504.1, read as the reverse complement.
GCAACACAGGCAGTCGGTTGGGCTTGCGCCAGCACAGCTGTCTTGCAGAGCTGGGACACGGGACCCGGACCCCAAGGAACGGAGGCGAATCTCACAGCAGGAGTGGTAGCGATGGTCGACATTTATTTGACAAGGACGCCGATATTTATAAAATTAGCCCACGTGACACTAAATAGCCAGTAAAAAGCGCACATACACAAAGACTAGACACGAGGCAAAACACTAAACTGCAAGCACAACCAAAACGCACAATACAACATGTATCTTGGTAATCGTAATCAACAGTCTTCCACCGTCCTCTCCTGCCTGCAAAGAAGACCACCCAAAGCCTTCTTGAACGGCCCCCATGCGAAAACAATAGGGGACGAACGGAGCGCCGAAGAAGGAAGGAGGGAAGCTCGTGCGATAGAACAGGCCCTGAGTTGCGAAAGGTTTCTAATAAACTTTCCCGGACAAAAAACAAAGGAAGAAACTTGGAGTTTTTATTATTTTTATTTCGACGGCTTCTCATATAGCTCCAGATGGGGCAGTCAGTGCACTATAGAAGGTCGTGGAGGCTATTTTCGCCCTGAAACTTGAGCACGCTTCAGTTCTTTATTGGAGATCAGGCCGCGTTTTTTTTTCTTTCGCGTGCGCTGTTTTTCTCCATCATATCGTCTTCTTCACCCGAATATTTATTCCGCGTGCAAGCCTATCACATTTGCTATTATGTGTTTGCTTCGTTTAGCAGCTTTCTGCCCATTAGAAATATGAGCTTGCTTTATCATCTAAGGAATTCGGTTTTTATGAAACCACATGTTTTTTGGATTCCCTGTATCTTGTTGTAATTAGGTATTATATCTTGTTGTAATTAGGTATTATATTCTGACCTCCCCAGTTAAATTGAACAGCCTCTCTCCCTAAGTCACTATCAGCGTCATCATTTTCTCTTTTGTCGGTCCCCGAGAATTACTGCGTGGTTGTTTTGCTCAGATTGCCATTTCTCTCAATGGAAACCATTGCAGGAAGTGTAAAGTTGAAGATATCTTTGTACGTTCTCTTCCTGCTCTTCTTCGTAAGTAGCGAACGCCTGCTTTTTATTGCCTATGCGATCATCGAGGCTTCCGAGTTGGTAGTGTGGATCAGTGCAACGCAATGCTGAACGTCGTTATTGACTTTATGGTGGGCGGGCGAACTGAGGTTACAAGTGATTCGTTGACTGCACAAAACAAACTACCTTTGTTAACGAATAGATATAGGCTGCCAAATTAGAAGACCGACAGTGCCATTTCCAAGTTGGCGCGTTCACTGGGCCTCCAACTTCTTGGATACGCAAGTGGAAGAATCAATTTGTAATTTCGTCTTCATGCTAAATCTGCAGCTCGTGCTAACTGATCAAAAGAGAGCTCCCACAGGCACTGGAAAGCAGCATCACACCACTGCACCAATAATTACTTCAATCCTAGGAAACAAGACTTTGTTAAAGATCGCAGGTTTCTGTTTGCAGCTGCAAATTTATCATGCCAACAAGAGGCAGTTTAGAGAATTGGTTGCTTTAACACACATTTATAGCACGACCAGGACCTGCATGCTTTTCTACTGCATGATATCAAGGCCGCAGCTGCGCCTGCACCCGACAATTTACGCCGAGTGCAGAGAACGTGTTTTTACAAATACCATTGCACCGGGTGCACTTCAAGTCATTACTTTTTTATTTATTCGGTCGTCCGCTCTTTCATTTACTTATCCCATGAATTGGGACGGCGCTAGTGATTTGCCTAAACGTAAACGCGGCTGAGTGAACAAGGTGGTTGGAGGGGGCCTGGTCTCCGTTTTAGTGAGAACGATAAATGTTCCGCTCTGTCCTAGTCCTGCGCTACGGAAGCCGCAGGTTTTCATGTTTGCTCATTCTCCTTCTAGGGTCAGAGTGGATACCGTCTCTCGAGCGCCATTGCCGACGTTGTAGAGCGACAGAGGACGAATAGTTTGGGTGAATATTTTTGCTGCATGATAATTTTACATAGATTTTACCTCGTGCAGTGGTTTGTTCGATACAATGAAGCAGTAACTACTTTGATGAGTAGTACACTGAACAAAAATTGCATACGCGAGCAAAATAGCATGTGATCCTACTCTCGTCATAATTATCCCTGATAAATTCGTAGCGGCTTACTTGATATTTCTTTTTCAACATGGGAGCTGTAAAATGTTCGACACTTAACTCTTATACTCCGTGTGCACCTCAAATAAGAGGGGATGATTGGGCTGAATTATTGTTCGAGCGCCAATGGTTACGTTTTTTCTCATAGTGAGAAGCTTGTCACTGAAATTTAGCAGAGTACCTTCTATACTGTTAAGAAAAGTCAGTGCAACACAGCTTGTATGCTATGAATATGTTTTTACGAATGCATTTTTAATACCTTCTTCGGGACTACCTGGTATTTCTATACTAAACAAGCTTAATAATAAGTTTAATTGTTTATTCAAATTTTAAAATTAGTTGCGTTGGCAGCGGAGCATGTGTGTTCTTCTGATAAGTTATATGCTGCTGACGTAAAGGAATGCGGTAATTTATCTTTGTGTGTACTGCTTAAAAAACAAACTAGTCGAATAAATGTAGCATAGTTGGTGAGTGTCCAGATGTGCTATGCGTTTCTTGGTAGTCATGAAAGGCAAGGGAAGGCATAGAGGCTAAACAAATTCCTTACGGAGTGAACCTAAGCCAACGGGAAAAAAGAAAAGAAAAACGAGGCACTAGGGATACTGATGCTTCGATGTCGTAGGAATAAGAATGCCAGAAGTTTTCTGCCATGCTGCATTTAGTTATGACTTTGAATTTTCTTTTGTGTGTGTACATCGTCATCAACTGTGCTGAGTATCATATCTTCCGTTCGTGTATGCGGACTCACGTCAAAAAATCTTCTAAGCGAGCACCAACAAGAGAACTTGTCCCATTTGAGGAAAACAGTAAATGGCCCTTCAACGTGTCAGCGGCGGCAAAAGACAGCCCGCTAAAAAGTTAATATGACGGAAATGTGTGAAAATACAACAAAATGAGTTGCACGTATTCTTCCTTTCTCTATCACAGATTATCCCGTTGGGAACATAGTCAATATCCTTGGGTTCACTGCCAGTGTCCTAGTAATTCCTTCCATGTTTGTTGCGCTCTCCAGGGTGAGTATCAGAACTTCGATTGTTGCTCTTATCCAAATATAAAAAATGAAAACTAAGAATAAAAATAGTTTATTTGATTGAATTGGTCTTCAAGAAGTATAAATGTAACGTAATAGATCAAGAAAATTCCTACAGATGACGTAATTTTATTCTTTTAATCTAATGAATTATTTTAATGAAAGCGTAGAAGGGCAGCGGGTCTCAGCGAGCGGAGTAATGAATCAAAACCACACCATAAAAAGAAAAGATTCTAAGTTATTTATATTTTATACAAAAGATCTTAATCCTAGAGTGATGAGAATGTCAATTCTTAGTATACAGTAGCAAAGTGATCGCTGATGGAAGCCATTAGCTTAAATGATTGATAACAACAACGGCTGGCAACCAATGAAGTTAGGTGACGATGCAAGACGGCATTCAACCCAGATCAGTGGTCACAACTCCGGCGTGGCAGAATACTCGTTGAGAAATGCTCGAGATTTCTCTAGTTATAAAAGCACTGTTCGAGAGCTGTGCTACCTAAAATTACACGAAAACATTTAGGAAACGCAGAAGCAACGATTAGCTTCATTGTAAGAACATGTTGCTCTTACGAAAAATTTGCGAAGGTTTGCTACAACGTCTTTTCGAGGAGATAAATGAAAGTCAGAAGTTGTCACGGTTTCTTAACTCTACATACAGAGGTGGCGCCATTCTGGGTGATTATTGATGCCCAGGGTATAGTTCATGGGTGCGTTGCAAAGTTTCTTTAGAGGCCTTTGGGCCTTCTTCCACATGGTTACCGCATGCTGCTAGAAACTGAGGACAATTTTCGTTGTTTCTGCAGGCTTCTGGCTCAGAGATGTCCTTTTCGGTAGTTCTCAGAATCCTCTCGCGTAGATTCCAGAAAGGGAAGTTATATTTGCTCTGGAAGATGTGCATAGACACTTTTGTTACGGCGAACTTCTAGAATAAATACCGTGGGCGAGATTTGCGTGACGGTTGATGACCATGGTACCGGGAATGGGTGCGCTGCAAAGTTTTTCTAGAGATCCTACCGTTTGGTTCTCGCATGCTGCTCAGGGACTCGGATCTTGCGTCGTTCCTGCAGACTTCTGGCCCCATGATGTGCTCTTCGGTACATGCCAGAAACCTCTCGCGTAAATTCTACAGAGTGAAGTTATAATTGCTCTGAAGAAGTGCATAGACACTTTTGGTGCGGTGAGCTTCCAGAACAAGTACGGTGGGCCAGTTTGCGTGACTCTTGATGACCAGGGTACCGGGCATGGGTGCGTTGCATAGTTTCTTCAGAGATCTTTGGGGCTTCTTCCGGTTGGTTCTCGCATGCTGCTCAGAGACTCAGGAGATCTTGCGTCGCTCCTGCAGGCTTCCGGCCCCGAGATGTGCTTTTCGATAGATGTCAGAAACCTCTCGTGTATATTCCATAGAGGGAAGTTATATTCGCTCTGAAGAAGTGCATAGGCACTTTTGGTGCGGTGAGCTTCCAAAACAAGTGCGGCGGGCCAGTTTGCGTGACTGCTTTTGACCACGGTGCCGGGCATGGGTGCGTTGCATAGTTTCTTCGGAGATCTTTGGGCCTTCTTGCGGTTGGTTTTCGCATGCTGCTCAGGAAGTCAGGAGATCTTGCATCGTTCCTGCAGGCTTCTGGTCGCATGATGTGCTTTTCGGTAGATGTCAGAAACCTGTCGTGTATATTCCACAGTAGGAAGTTACACTTGCTCTGAAAATGTGCATGGACACTTTTGCTACGGTGATCTTTCAGAACAAGTACGGTGGGCCAATTTGCGTGACTGTTGATGACCAGGGTTCCGGGCATGGGTGCGTTGCATAGTTTCTTCAGAGGTCATTGGGTCTTCTTCCGGTTGGTTTTTACACGCTTCTCAGGGACTCAGGAGATCTTGCGTCGTTTCGGCAGGTTTCTGGCCCGTGATGTGCTTTTCGGTAGACATCTGAAACCTCTCGCGTATATTCCACAAAGCGAAGTTATATTTGCTCCGAAGAAGTGGAAGACACCTTTGGTACGATGAGCTTTCAGAACAAGTATGGTGGCCCAGTTTGCCTGACTGTTGATGACCAGGGTACCTGGCATACGTGCGTTGCAAAGTTTCTCCAGAGATTTTTGGACTTTCTTTTTGTTGGTTATTGCGTGCTACTCAGGAGATCTTGCTTTATTCCTGCAGGCGTCTGGCACCGTGATGTGCTTTTGGTAAACGTCGAAAACCTCCCTGCAAAAGGAAGTTATATTTGCTCTGGAAAAGTGCATAGGCACTCTTCGTACGCTACACTTCCAGAACAAGTCCGATGGGCCAGTAGATCGGTCTGAGGACGTATTGCACGCTTACATTCAGTCACTTTGTGTCTAGTGTGAAAGCTCATTTATTGCTCAAAAGGGATGGAATTTTTATAGGATATTGCATTACGTCTCACCTAAGTAAGTTTGTCCAGAGGCACCGTACGCTCCCCTAGCAAGTAAATAAGATAGATGGCGTGGAGTGCTGGAGCTATGTCGATTTCCTTAATTTTTAAAAGTACGATGCTTATTTGGAAGCTGAAACTGAAGCTGTCTTGTTTCTTTTTTCCACCCGCCCACCACTGGCGTCAGTTCGTCTGGAAGTGCCCCTAGGACTCGGAGCTCTAGTTTTCAGAATGCGCTTAGTAGTGTATATATGTCGTCGTTAATGGTGTTCATGTAGTTGCAAGCAGCGCGGCTTTGAATAAGCCGTATTCATCAGTAGGCAGCCGCTATCGGAATTATTAAGAAACATGCCACTCTGAAAACGCTCGGTTATTCATCTGGAAGAACCTTGCTGCGAAAGGAGACGCGAGATATGCTGTGAATCTCCCTCATATGTGCATTTAAAAATCGGATGATGCTTCTTTATGCGATATGGCAGCGCATCGCTCGGACACCAGTGCGTGTTCCTACACGCTGCTTTCCGTCACGTTTATTCTCCCTCAAAAATTCATTGAAGGCATAGGTGCACGAGATGGGCAATGAGCAGGAAAGGACAAGGCATTACGCACCCGAGCGTAGTGGGGATTGTCCGCACTCACATTATGTTGCTGCTCCCTTTGAAGGAATGGAAAGCACTGGTCAGTGCGTCGTATGTACCAGGGCTTGCTTCTCCTTTTTATTCCTCCTATATTTATTTATTTATTCAGAAATACTGCCAATCCCGATCGGGATCATCGCAGGAAGAGCAAAAACAGTATTCAACAACGCAGGTACATAAAACCCAGCGTTGAAACTATATGTGAACAGAGGCTGTTAGGTTGAATAGCAATAATAATAATCGGTGGGAAACAACATGGGAGCAACAATACAAGAAAAAAGAAACAAGAACAACATAAATGCATTACATATTAGAAATAACAATTTTCGTTAATTCAACTAGAGTACTGGACCTGACGAAATGGTGTTTATAATGCACATTGTAAAGCTAGTAGGTGCGCTTCATATGTATCTAAAAATTTTTCTAAAGATGAGCTGGTTACACTTGATGGTAGGTTATTCCATTCTCGAATGGCTGACGGAAAAAACGAATGTCTAAAACAGTCTGTGTTGAATCGATATTCTTTCAATGTTTGTGAGTGCTTATGTCTCGTTGTTTTTGTTTCTTCCCTGACGGCACGGCTCCTCTTAGCATCCTTGTGGAGAAAGTTATTGCGTTTCTTTCTTTATATGCTGCGTGGTTTGTTTTCGGGAGACAGTGACGACACCTGCGCTGGAGTAGAGTTAACCTCACGGTGGTACCGCCAGTGGTTTATCCACTGCAGCATTTCCCGCGTGAGTTGATATTTCTGATGTCCAGTAGTGCGCGGTCAGAATGCGAATAATGAATGTTCTGCAACGGTTTTGACACGAAACTACCAGCGAAACGTGTAACCGCCAGAGTTCTGCTGACTCGCCTAAGAAATCGCATGCTTTCTACATCTTTGGAGTCATGTTTCATCAATCTGGAGTGTGCCTAAAGCTGCACCTTTATGAGTAGCTGTTTTACGCACTCTCGTGCTTTTGCGTGTACCGACCTGTGATCGTGTCAGGTTTTTGCTGTAACAGAAGACCCAGATGTGAGAGCTAGGTTTACAATAGCTGCCCTTTACTTGAACAGCATGCCATTAAAACAGGCCAGTGATCACCATGCTTTGTGCGGATTTGCTAACCTTAAACATGTTTCGATACGCTTTGATCACTGTTCCGTATTTTCCCTGACGAATCTTATTTCCCCGCGTTCGACAAGTACGGATTAGAGTACTTTTTGTAATCTGCTTGTCTTGGCTTTCTGACGAATTATCTCCGAAGAAATAAAGTGGCAGCTCCTTTTGAGACCTTAGTATTTCTGCGCAAAGACCATACATAATGATCAACGACATGAAGAATGACGAGATCGTACTTGGGTTTAACTGGCTGCAAAACAGAGTTGCCGCAAAGACGTAAATGCTCTCTTTTGTACACAGACCACCTCGTTTCAGCAGCTGACGGCAAGGTGGTACAGATGTCAACATGTTTACCAGTAGAAAAACATAAACGTTAAGACTTGTGGAATCAAACAATACGTCGGCAGTTCTCGTTAGTATACGCTTCAACTCAGCTGCCGCCTTTTTTCGATACCGAGAAATAATTTATCACAGTACTGCAGACAAACAATACATCATATCCTTTTCTTGTGCGTGGTGCAACCTCAATATCACAATTTTCTTTGTTTTTCAATGCACTATTTCTTTACACCATGGTAATGAGCACATCCATCTGTACGAAGGGCAGAACACACGTCTATAAGACCGAGCTATGTGTACGACAGCTCCCAAGCCGCTGCGACCAGGAAGGCAAAAATGACAATGATATCCTATGAGTAACTCCACATGCTTGCATCCGGACATTTTTAACCACATTTTATCTCTAGATACCATGTGTTCATCCCGAAACACGCCCAGAACGTGTTCTAGGAAAATGTTTTGCACTCTGTACGAGAATTTGTTCGGTCAGTGTTGTTGACGCAGCAACTACTTTGATTTTAAAGTTCAGGTTAAAGGAATAAAACATATAATATTCTTAAAGCAAATGGAAAACTCGCTGCGTCTACCCTTCTGCCATTATCTTTCCTACAGGGCCTGAAGTATCTACTTATCATCGCCATTGCATTGTTTGTCGTCGTATCATCATTCGAAACTTTTGGCCCAGCGAACACTCAACCTTACTACGGTGCAACGAAAGACAAGGTGCGTGTCTTTTCTCTTTAAAAGAGCGAGCCTTTTAATTGGCTCTTTGTCCCTTCCACGTGGATTTCAATTTCGCGTTTAAGCATTTCAAAATCTTGTTCTCACTGGAAGGTGTAGTGACGCCAAGTTTGAAATTTTCTGCAAATCTGATAAACTAGAAATTTAATTCTTCCAAGCAGATTGTTATCATAGTGAGGGCTTTTATCCTCTGAAAAACATTCGCTCATACAGCAACTCAGGTCATTACGAATAAACGACAACGCGAGTGCGAGTAAGCTAGCCTTAATGTGCGATAAGCGGTTTTTTTTTGTGGTTAAGTTCTTGTGTCATTTTGTGACACACTTGTATTTTTCCTATGTTTCTGCAAACTACCGTTACAGTAAGCTTCTCATTTGCACGTGCACGTCATGCACACCGGTTATGATATTGCGTATTTAGTTTTTCTTCTGCCTGTTTCATGTTTACTATGAGAGTGAGTTACTACAGCCACTGTTCCATTGATCTACGTTGCTCGTTCAGTTTCAGAACCTTGGGTTGTTCGCAAAAGTCGCGCACCAGGTTGTTATCATATTAGCCAGGGTACGTATTACGCCTTTCCTAGTTTTATTAAGGCAATGCTCTGCTTGCATACATAAAATTGTTCTGAGTTGTTCTTGGGAATGACATCATCAGACTGGAAATAGTGCAATATATACGGTTGTGCGACTATCAAAGTTCATTACGATCCGAGCACATAAAGTTAGATTGAAATACCGAATCAAGCAGCGAATATTAATAATCGAGTGCATTGAATTATAAATGATTGTTATATCCGTAGACAGAGCGCTAAGTGTTCATGAAAATCTGCTAAGAATTAACAACGCTAAAGGTATGGTTATGACCAGTAAGTCTTTGACATAAAGTTCGTGCCTTTAATAAAAATAATTATCTCGTTACTTTCACAAATGCCTTATGAGTGACAAAAAAAAACTTGTTACAAGCGCGCAGCTGAGTTAGCATTATTTTTAGAAATTGAGAGAACATATCCTTACAAATAACGGTGTAAAAGGTCGCACACGCGGTCGTGGAAGCTGAAAGCTGCTCCGCGTGACCAAAGCAGCGGCGTTCTGCTAGGGAACTGAATTGTGCGAACGCTTTCTCGCGTGGCACCCAGATGATATGGTGCTCTAAGCTTTGCTAGGTTTGAATGTCCGAAGCCAAGCTCACCAAATTACGTATGTATAGGTGGCTTTATTAATGGAAGCCCCTGTTATTAACGGTGGTCTTATTAACGGAAGATTTTATCTCTAGCGTCGCTCGCTGCATATTTCTATAAGAGTAGTAGCAGTGATAACAGCACAGTGAGTGACAGCCATGTGATAGAAGTTCACAGCGAACAGCATCATGTCTCTCAAGTGAGCAGATGGCCGGAGAAGAGGCAGGCAGCTTTCGGTACGAGCCGCCCCGGTGGCTCAGTGGTTAGAGCGCTCGGCTGCTCAGCCGGAGTATACCCGGGTTCGATCCCGACTGCGCCTGCCGCGTTTCGATGGAGGCGAAACGCTAAGGCGGCCCGTGTGCCGTGCGATGTCTGTCACTGGCACGTTAAAGACCCGCATGTGGTCAAAGTTGTTCCACAGCCCTCCAGTGCGGCACCTCTTTATCTGTTTCTGCTTTCACTCCCACCTTCCTCCCTTCCCCTACGGCGCGGTTCGGGTGTCTATCGACATAACTGAGACAATTACTGCGCCATTTACTTTACACAAAAACCAATTTTCATTTTCAGCTTTCGGTACGATGTGAAGTAGACAGGGCAAGGCAATCAAAAGGGCGCTTCAGAGAATTCTTAAAATGAGGCTCTGAAAAGTGCGTGAAATCCACCACTGACATACGTTATGCGGACAATGGGCCAGAAATTAAGGGGATAGTAGTCACCGTCGGTCACAATTAACGAAAATATCTTAATGAACTTTTAACCTATTGCTGCTAGCGTGAATGATTGTAGCGGAAACATAGAGGTGGTCACATTTCCAGGCTTCTTCATTGCTAAATTCTTCGACAGCACGCTTGCTATGAGGTATTCGCCCGCAATGTTTCCACTGATTGCGCATTATTACTCGCGCAAGAGGTGGCCGACGCTGAACTTTTCCCTAGTGTGTCCCACATTTTACGTCGGGCGTTTCGTCTGTTACGATAGCCGAAAGTGAGATGGAAACGGTTACCGCCTTCACCGAACGATGTACGTTGTTGGCAGACGAAACGCCGCGTCACGCATGGAGGAGTTCGCGCAGATTGTCACCACCTTGTATGCACAATTACGCTGACCAAGATGAAATTTCGGAAGCGAATGTCTCGTATCACAAGCGTGCTAGGATTACTGCACGAAATGAAACTGCGCAAGAGATACGACTGCGACTATGTTTCCAATATAAACAAGCTTCCTTACTGCATTCACTAAATTTTATTCACATTTCACTAGTTTATTTAATTAGGTACCTGACGGAGAGAGTTATCTCGCTTTGTGCCTTCTGGCCACACTTTTCAAGTTGGGCTGATGCATCATCTCCGGGCGCCTGTGTAAAGATTGTACTCCAGCTTTTCTACTTGTATAGCTCAGTATACTGCTGGCGAGTTGTCTGTTTCGGGGATTCCTGCCGTCTTCCCACTTCACTGTTCCACTGTTGCCTTGACGACTTGCCGTTCGCGGTGATTGTTTCACGATTCTGCCTTGATTTACATGTCACATTTTGTAACATACCCTCCTACTGAAGTGCCCTCTGGCTGCAGTCTAGGACCATGAATGAATGAATGAATAAATAAATAAATGAATAAATAAATAAATAAATAAATAAATAAATAAATAAATAAATAAATAAATAAAGAAATGACTGTGCTCAGTAGATTTCACATACCTCCCACAGCCCAGTTTTAACAAATCTCTGAAGCCTTATTGTGACCACCCTCTATTGTGTATTGAGAGCGAAGTAAACAGTGCGTGGTGGTGCAGTCTTACGAATTTCTAATATTATCCACCTTTACGCGCCTTTGCATCTGGCCGTACAGCTTAAGAACTGAATACCAGTTATAAAACTCCAGACTCGTGAATGAATTCAGAATATACGCAAACAGCTAAAAATATACCTTTCGAAGAGTATGGCAACTTCCACTTTACACCGGCGCCTCATCATTGGACATCATTTATTTTTTAATGGTTTTTTAGGAACGGAACTTACACAGTCTTACATCTCGGTGGACGCCCTCACCGCGCGGTTAGGCAAGGGTTAAACGAGGGAGTGAAAGAAGAGAGAAAGAGGTGCCGTAGTGGAGATGGTCGGAATAATTTAGACGACCTGGGGATCTTTAACGTCCACTGAAGTCGCACAGCACACGGGAGCCTTTTGCGTTTTGCCTCCATCGAAACACGATATTGTTTGTGCAGTCGGTCAATTTTTGTCGACCGGCACACGTATAGGTGCAGTCACTGCAATAATCTTCGCCACTCCGATATATAACGCAATATAAAATATGCCCATGTTAGAAAATTCTTTGCTTCTGTCATCAACAAACAAAATGACCAAATCAGTGTTCACGAGCCAAGCACATAACTGTGCTATCAATATATCTAAACGCAGGTGTTTTTAATGAATCACAGTATAGTTTTACGTTGATGTTTAATAATACTTTTGTCCCTTCGTATTGTCTTTATTAGTACAGTTCTACCTTAAATACTTTCAGTAGGCACCGCATTTACTCGAGTATAGACCGCACCAGGTGTATATTACGCAGTTGCAAATTTCGTCTCAATTTAAAAAGTTTTTGCTTTGTTGTCCCGCACCCTAGGCCTAATCCGGAGGGATAATTTTCGGCTGCACATAACTTTATCACGCAAACAATATGCTAACGGTAATCAAAAATATAGCGAAGGAGCAAACCTCAGTGCCTTTTGTAGATCGTACAGAAATTCGTCCTTAAATACTCCAAAATCGCTTTCCCCGGAGCTGTCGCAATAAAACAAATCACGCCAGTCGGAATCGACGAAGGACTTGTCACTGCATTCGTTGCCTTAAAATTCGACTCCTGGGTTTCAGCAGTTCCTAGTCTCACTTTCATGATGCCGTTGACAGCTTCCCGGACACCGTCCTCAGTTGCCGAAGTTACCGAGGATATCGAGGTTACCGATTCGTTACTCCGTCCCCACTGTCGGTCTTACTCGAGTGTTTTGCGTGAGTTCTCACAAATGCAAGCCCTGAAAAGCACCCATTGCGAGCAGCATTCGCTTGCATTTAGGAGTTGATTGTGAATGGGAGCTGATTTCGCAATGTGCCTTAGAGCAATAAAATTTCGGTTTACTTTTTTCTCTCACAGCCGCGCTAGGCTTCCTCGGATCTGAAATAATCTTAAAAAATTAAACCTTGTTAACCGACATGCAAAGACATTCCACACCACGCGAAGGTTCGGCTTGCACACATATACAGTTTCTGGACAACTGTGCGGAAAATATGGTACTACCTTTTAGTATTAGAAGCGAGTATGTTAGTTTGGATTAGGCGTTTTTAGTATTTCTGTGAATTGTCAGTGTTTTCTTCACCAAAGCAAGGCTGTGTACTAGGAACCTGCGAAACACAATTTAGCGCTGCTTTACTCCTGGGAAATGACTGGAACCAAGTTACCTGAGCAGGCTCCGTTCATTCGCGACTTGGATAATGTCTTAAGCGTGGCCCGCATGGAGCGTTTTTTGCCCACGAGATCGTGTCGCGCGCTCGACGCCCGCGCCGAGCGTCTACGAACTCACTCCCGCATGGTCAGCAGCCGAGCGGCGTTTTTTTTTTTGCCGGCCAGTTGTGCGATGCGCGCGCCTCCATCCGGGCGCCTGCGTCGAGGTCGCCCGCACCTGGTTCTTCCTGTCGTCTGTGGGTCAAGCTGCAGTGCCCTCTCATGCTCAAGCGCCCGCTGTCTCTGGCGCGCAAGCTGTGCGTACGCAGTAAGCCTGCGTACGCATCTCTTACTGCGTTGGGCACGCTGTGAATAGTGTAAACACATTTTAGTTGGCCATTCCGTAGCGTCCCTCAATCGCATGCGTAAACAGTAACGCCATCTAGTGACAAGGCATCAAAGCACATCAACACTCGGTTGAAGAAAATTTCATCCGTGATTACTGATAACTAGGTTTACTACATTGCCATCATTTTTTGTGTTCTAAGAAGAAAAACTATGCAAACCGAAGAAAATGTAAGAACTGAATAAAAGCCAGAGAACTGCTTCGCCACGTGTCGCTGCTACGAAAAAAAGACTGCAGCCTAGGAGCTTAAAATCGCCAAATTATCTGAAAAACAGGGGCTAGTCACCGCTTTTACCACTATGTGTGGGTAAGAGTAGGCAAAATAAAGCGAACCGCTACCATTTGAACGAGCTATTGCGTCAGAGAATCCAACGGTGACATGCATTTACTCCGAAGCGGGCGATCAGGGCGGCGCCATCTTGTCATCGAGAACCACGCACCTTTCCTCTCGGCCGGCGTGGCTCTGTCCAGAATCACGTGACGCCAGCTCCGGCTTTCATTGGCCCTATGTCGCTGCCCTCTCCCGGCGTCGGGGCGGCGTCGGCGTTTTTTTTTCTATTCCTCCAGAACCCGACGATTTGGCAAAAACATCCTCTCCGGCGGCAAAAAAAAAAAAAAACATCCCGCAGCCGTCGACGCCGACGAATCGCCCGGAAAAACGCTCCATGCGGGCCACGCTTTACGTTGTTAACCGCTTATCTAAACCGCACGCAGCACTCGCGGCTGAAACGGGTAAGGGACCGTACTGTGGTGCATCTAGCAAACATGCGCTGCTAAAGGTATTGTTGCCCTGGCCATTAAAAGGAATTAGAGGGAAAGTAAGGCTACTTACGTGCTCTGAATGCAAAACCATTCGTGTGCCATCGTGGACTTCATGTGAATTATATTTGTTTACTAGCTGGTACTAGTTAGTAAGTAGTACTAATGTCAGGAAGGCCTTTTCGATGAATGCCTTTAGACCAAAGGCCTTAGGATGAAGGCCTTTAGGAAGGACCACAGGATATACGTGTACGTAAAAAACGTTGCTTTAACCGAGAAACCATGCCACTTCTGGTTTAGTTAACACCACTTCCTGCCTGCGACTTCACTTAATGTTTAACTTCCGGCCCTGTGGCATCACTTCCGGTTCTGGTACCATGATGACGCCACACTGAATTGTCGCGGCCCGGGTTCGGAGCCAGTTCTGGAGAAAGTGTATTTTTCTTTTTTTCCTGATCATCTAGGCACTGTCGGTGACGTCGTGAGGTCACGTGAGTTTCGGTCCGCTCCTAGCGGATGGTGGGTCAACACGAAATTTTGATATATGAGCCATATAAGGCTTCCGCCTTAGTAAGCTCCCAGAAACGACATGTGGGAGGAGGCTTGAAAACCTGCGGAAGCTACCGGCAGAGTTTTCATCTCTTTTCATTGAGTTAAGTGCAGTTAGATCACTTTCGTCATATTGGAAACCCTACAGATGTTTCTCGTATATGAGAAGTTGATCGTGAGCAACTTGAAGATGAGTGTGCCGTAACCAAACGAAAATTCTCGCCAGAGCTTCTGAACGGCGATAGATCTTATTCCACTAGAACTTCGAACAAAGGTTTGAAGAAAGAGTATTTTCGAGTACTATGTCTCATTGGAAGTATACCACTGATGAGTTGTCGCTTGCCCTCTGGACATAAGACTCTTGAAAAAATTAAAACGCTGCTTTTTAACCCGAAAGCAATATATGACCTATCAGCTTCGGAACGTGGCGGCGTTGACCAGGAACAGTGGCACGATAACCTCGTGACGTCACCATGGTCTCGAATGCCGTAAGCAGTAGACCATAATATAGTAATCTGTAACCATAGACAATTGAGCAGACATAAGTTGTTGATAAGTACAGCTACTCATAGTGATAGTTATGATGATAGCGGTAGTTTTGGAATGATAAAGGATGTTACTAAATGATGATGACAGTTATCAATGACAATGGAAGGCAGAGGCCTTTAGGTCAATGGCTTTTACGTTAAAGGTCTTTACGGTTAAGACATTTAGTGTAAATGCCTTTGTGGTAAAGCCCTTCAAGTAAAATGCCTTTAGGTAAAGGTAAGAGCCTTTAGAATGAAGGCTTTCGGTGTAAATGCCTTCCGGGTAAAAATATTTCAGTTGAAGGCCCTTTTAACTAAAGACAAGGACCTTTGTTGGGAATGCCTTTATGGTTAGGGCCTTTAATGTAAAGCCCTGCTGGTCAAAGGATACTTTCATATTCAAAGACCGTAGGGACCTTAAGTGCCCACCATGGCTTTTTTCTTTTACAATGCTAGGCCTTTTAAAACTAATAAGCAGTGTTTATAGTTTGTGTGTGCGCGTGTGTGTGTATGGGAGGCTTTTGTCCGTGCATGCGAGCATGTGT
The DNA here is from genome assembly GCF_052857255.1 of Amblyomma americanum. NCBI lineage: Eukaryota > Metazoa > Arthropoda > Arachnida > Ixodida > Ixodidae > Amblyomma > Amblyomma americanum. The sequence continues at coordinate 96,404,676 of NC_135504.1, read as the reverse complement.
GTGTTTGTGCGTGCGTGCGCGCGGGGTGCGTCAGCACTGGGAAGTTTGCTATGCTTCTGCAGTTAGTCTTCGTTAAAACCTAGTACCTCTTTTTTATTTCTGGTGTCCCGAAAGAAAATTTTGTTTCTGTAATACTTTGGCTTCCCACGATGCTTGAAGTGAGCATGACGGACCCTATGTGTATAAACATTTTCATTCAACTTGAAATAAACATCGATGTAAAAAGTAGTAAATAAGATTATGCTCTGTATCCTCCTGCATCATGTTCAACGAGTGCTGTATCAACCGGCACTTCAAGAAGAACCTGCGCTATCAAGAAGACAGAGCTTCTTGGCATGTCCTGTTCAGACATACCACCGACAGTTGTGTTCCACTTTTTTCCTCCTAGGCTGACAAGTGGCTTCATGGATTCAATTCAATACAATTCAATTTCGCTGCTATGCTTATTCTTGTAACTGCCGTCTTGTCCCGCGCATCTGGCTCGATAAATAACAGGTACTCATTTTTGTTTAATATATTTACAACTTCGCAATATAATTCCCAATAACGTTCTCAACTGTTTGTTCTTCCAGATCTACATAATATGGGTCTTAATGCTATGCTATCTGGAGATGTACGCAAAGAAAACGCAAACAGCCGAAGAAACGACGACGATGTCAATGCAGTGACTGTATTGTGCTGTAAAAACGATGGGAAGTTTCTTTCACCTTATCAAATACGAGTAATCTGCTGACATTAAGAAACGTAATAAGCAACAAAATAAAATCATTTAGCAGAAGTAGTTTCTGAAAAGCTGTCTATAGTTATTTCTGCTATTCAGTACTTTACAAGTGCCTGTAGTGAATGTCTGTGGTGGTATTTGTCACAGTTACGAAGACTTTAGCACGTTTTTCACAGTCAGGTGTACGATGCAGCTCACATCGCTGCTTAGGTAACCATAGCAGCGCTAAAAATGCTACTTGCACCCACATTCGCACATTTGCAGATAGCTGAACTTGAGTTTCGCAGCCGCTTTAGCTCCCAGGATGCCGATGGCAGAATTGTTGTGAAAAGCCTCGCACCTTTCACTGTGCGTCAAGAAAAGCGCACGAATTCATACACATTACGGGGTATGCCTAAATCACCTTAAGAGTGGAATGTGTTCCAAATTCTGCGTGTTTTGCGTGATTTTTATTTGCGCGTTTTTTATTTGTGATTGTCGCTCTATCAGCCGCCTTCATCTGATTTCCTGCTGCAGTAGCAGCTACCTGATCTTTTGTCATAGTGCCGATATTTGCGTATATCACTTATTTGTTTTTACTTCAATTTTCTACCTTGGTTGTTGTCTAAAAAAGAGGTTCCTTAAAACTTTTTGGGCAGTGCATGATGACGTCACTGGACACGTGACCTCTCTTCTGTCTTCACCAATGCGGATGGCCCATCAGGGCAGGTTGCGATGACGTGAAAAGGACAAGGCATCTGTCTCGACCAGGCAAAGAATTTCGCAACAGCGAACATCGCTGAGGTTATCATGTAACAAAATCTGAAGCTATCTCATACAAATAATATTGGAGTATTGACAACCAGAGATAAGGTGGACAAAGATGTTATGCACGAAAATATATATACTGCCCTCGAAGAGTATACTACGCTTTTTGTACCGCACAAAGTAGTCCCCAATATATTGCTGACTGATATACGGATTAACCTTATGATAACCAAGTAGCTGTAGGCCCTATGAGAGCCAGCATTGCAGGTCGTGGTAATGAGGGTTGGAGAAAGCTAAACGTACGTAATGAGTGCTAGCAGCAATTAAAAGATGAACGGATATGATTATCCGCAACACAAGAACAGTACATTAGGAAAAATTGTCCCCTGAAGAAATGACTCCTGATGATTCCTCCCTGCAAAACACGTCCCCGAAAAAAAATGTCCCCAAGAAAAGTTTCACCCTAACATTGCATTCTTCGGGAACCCACTAGGGAAAAAATTGCCTGTTTTATTAGTCTTTTTCTTGACTAAGAATAGATGTAACATGAATTATATTGCGGCACTAGATCGCACTATGGTCATGCAGTGCAGGTCATGCCAAGGAAAGGCACACCACAAAGCCGTTCTGCCGGTGACTTCGCTGAAGCGCCGAACGATCCGGAGACGCTTTTGCCTTCGTCCACTGCGTTTCCGCCACCGTATTTTTTTTTTATCAAAGCCCCGTGGTGTGCGGGTGGTGGGGGTGTGAATGTGCAGGCGGGATTAGACTTAAGTGGCCTGTCGGCTGTTGCACTGCCTGACTCACTGATTTAAATGGCTGTGGCTCCACCACAGTTCGATAAGGCCAGTGTCCTCTAGAAATTTCAAGGGTGATTGTGGCACTGATCACCACTCAAGTCGGGATCCCTGATTGTTCATGATGCCAGAATTTACGATTGTCACAGCTACAGTGACTGCTTTCCCCTAGGGAGCCTACTTTTTAAATCTAGTTAAAGAACAGGAAGGGCATGAACCCCGTCATTAGCGCAAGCTGGATGTTGAGGTATCAGATGAAAGCTGCTAGTTTAGTAAATTGAAACGCAATTTAAGGTAACAGTAAGTTCAATAATCCGCACGCAGTGAATAATAATAATAATAATTGGTTTTGGGGGAAAGGAAATGGCGCAGTATCTGTCTCATATATCGTTGGACACCTGAACCGCGCCGTAAGGGAAGGGATAAAGGAGGGAGTGAAAGAAGAAAGGAAGAAAGAGGTGCCGTAGTGGAGGGCTCCGGAATAATTTCGACCTCCTGGGGATCTTTAACGTGCACTGACATCGCACAGCAGACGGGCGCCTTAGCGTTTCTCCTCCATAAAAACGCAGCCGCCGCGGTCGGGTTCGAACCCGGGTACTTCGGATCAGTAGTCGAGCGCCCTAACCACTGAGCCACCGCGGCGGGTGCACGCAGTGCTCAGTTTCCAGTAACTGGATAAACACATGCTGGTACTGTGTACGTGTCTTCGCCAAAATCGAAAACAATGCAGTCGTTAACGAGGATGCGGGGATCAAGGGTTAACTTTATAGCTGCTGCGCCAATTTTGATCAAACTTGCTGGCAACAACACTAAAGAAATTTCGACGTTGCGTATTCAGTGTGACAAAAAGTTGTTAGCATCAGAATAGGCTTGTCAGTGCATGGTTACGAAAACTATTGCTCAAATATACCTGTAATTAGCCGACTTATTTGGCAGAGGCCCCAAGGAAAGCCTCTCATGCAGGACACAGATAATTATTATTTTTCTATGGCCACTTTTTTAAAATATCACACAATTTAGACGCAAATTCTCGCGATTACTGCAGCATAAAATGATGATTTTTGACATAAAAATCTAACTATTGAGTATCGTAAGTACGTCATATCATTGCCCAGTGGTGGTGGCAAAAACTAAATTTTCGTCAAAATTCATTCAAAAATGCTTTTTCGTAGATCCAGTGGGGTCTCCATTGCGCTTTCTTTCCCTGCTTCACTGCTGGTCGCTTGATGTGGCCAGGAGCCCTTGGCGCTCGGAGACTTCCAAAGCTCGGCTCACGGACCGGAATTGGGTTCTCGGGTCTGAGCTGAGCACCGCAACATCCCACTCTTCACGGTTCGAAAGCTGCAGGTCCATCGGCGGTGTGTCCCGTGGACATTCATGCTCTATATGTGCTAAGTCGACCTTATCTTGACCACATAGCTTACACTGGTTCGAGAATACTCCCGGATACATAATGGAGTTTTTATAAGGGTTGGGGAAAGTGTTTGTCTAGTGTTGCCTCCAGGCCACCTGCTGAGTTTTGGTCAAAGACTTATCGGGAGGGTGGGTATTCAAGTCTTTTATTACGATAGTGCATAGTTATGCAGTGATACGTGAACATGCGCCCCCTGGCCGACCTTAGGTTTGGGCAAGCCACAGCCCGGTTGACGAATCCTCGGGAAAAATCGTGGGCTGCTTCGTTCCTCAGTAGGGACGAGTGCGCAGGCACCCAGGTAATTTGAATTCGACGGCTAGGTGCTAGATTGGACTGTCTCTCAGGAATAGACATGGCGGCAGCGTGGACTCTGCCTTTTGCAAAATTTCACACGGGTGTCTTGGAATCGCTGAGAATATATTCAACTTCTGTTGAGGCGATGTCCAGGGCGATAGCAGCCTCCTCGGCCTCCTCCGCGTGCTTCACCTTAACAGTGGCCGCTGCAAGGGGGTTGCCCGAGTTGCCGACTATCACTATCGCGAAAGCCGCTTCCTGGTCAGCATACTACGCGACATCGACGTAGACTGTACCCTGGAATTAAGAATAGTTCTTGTGCAGTGCTTTTGCCCGCGCTTTCCGCCTTGCGCAGCCCGCAAAATGTCGCTCCAGAATTCCGCTTGAAAATTGATTTTTGAGGAAGGGTAATGGCGCAGTAATTGTCACACATATCTCGGTGGACACGCGAACCACGCCGTAAGGGAAGGGATGAATGTGTGAGTGAAAGAAAAAAGAGAAGAAGAGGTGCCGTAGTGGAGGTCTCAGGAATAATTTCGACCATCCGGGGATCTTTAACGTGCACTGACATCGCACAGCACACGAGCGCCTTTGCGTTTCGCCTCCACCGAAACGGGGCCGCCGCGGTCGATATCGAATCCGAGTACTCCGGCTGAGTAGCCGAGCGCCCGAACCACTTGGCCACAGCGGCGGGTTCATTTAAATTTTCTCTACGCAGTATGAAAACTAGAGTTGCTAAATGTGCAATTCAGTCCAGGGATCAAAACTGCAAAACGCTATTTCAGAGACGTAATTTTCACCGGATTCTTTTCTCAAATAAAAACCTTGCTGCATAGGGCGTTTTCCTTCGAAGCGATCCTGCTTTGTTATTTTGAACCGTCGGCTGACATTGTTCTTTCTCGGAAACTTTCCGAACTAAGCTGTACTGTAAACACGAGCAATAAAACAGAAATTTTATGACGATTAAAGGCTAGAAATATGTCTTCAAATGTCAAGTGCTATGCTTTCGCTAATCATCAGTTTTTTTTTGTCTTGCTTGCCAGCCACAGCTCCCAAGTACAGGATTCTACAAAGCTTGCGTCTGTTTTTGATGTATAGTTTGCTAGAGTCTTGAGAAAATGCTTGAACAGGCTATAAATAACAAAAACAAACCATGATGTGATTATTTTCTGCAGTGAAGCGTGTCGGAAATAGTTTTTGAGCATTGCCAGCGACTCCTCCCCCGCCCCATTCTTCACATAAAAACACTTCGCTTTCTAAATTTATACTGCGCAGATCAAAATGAAACTTTGAAGGTCTTGTTCCGTATTAATTCATAAAGATTGAAGGTCAAAATCTGCAGATAGATTTTTATGCAAATCACTGGAGCCAATTCACACTTGCACGCTGATGACACTGCTACTTTTTATTTCTTTCACAAACCGAAGCATTAGCTGAAAAAATATAAGCACGAAACTGTAATCAATGAGTGTCTGGTTTTTGTCAGACTTCCAAAATTTAACAAGACAAAATACATCGTCTTTAAATTTGTCATAAACGCTCGAATATCCTGTCTGGCTTTATACACACACGTAATGATGATTTGCAAGCAAGTCTTATTTGCTTCTTACCTACACAACGAATTAACCTGGCGAGCACACTTAGACAGCGATCAAGACTGGAGCAGCTCCATGCCATGAGGGATTCGCTCCCGCTGCAAGCTGACCCGCTCATTTTGGTCAACATGTGAGTAGGCAGAGGCCACCCTCATACACTAACACCTGTGGGAACGCCCCCTACCTATGAATGTGGCACCTTTAGTTAACCCATTCTCCTCCTGATTGGGAGACCACTCTGCGAGTTTCCCTACCAGCAGAGGCAGAACATTGCTTGTGGACATTGCTCTCAGCGAAACACAGGCCCGTGCACTCTGCGGCAGGCAGGAGCCCAACCTTGAGGGCCTTCCACTTTTATTTTTTCGCTTCAAATGAAGTTTTTTACGCCACCTCCTGCTGGATTTCTTCCGCAGCGCCTAATCTGCGAAAGCTGGGAGATCGCTGAAGCCTGCACTTTGACCTTGAATATATAACTAAATATTGCCATGACAAGGATTCAAACCCCTGGCGGCGGGAACAGATCAGCTACGCTGGCCAATGTCCGAGAGCACTAGGCTATCGCCGCACTCTCGTGTTAAACTGACACACTCTCTCCCGCTGTGCATTGCGCATCATCTTCCTCGTCAGCTAATACTGCTATAAATCTATTTTTCACGTTTTGTGCTATGTGGCGGTAGTGACAGAGAGTTGGGCGCTGCATGCGTTGGCGTGGACAACGTTCTTGCAAAAACACGGCAGGAGAGCAATACGTGTTGGCGTGGGCAACATTTCTGCAGAAATGCAGCACTGGAACATAAGCCAGCGGAGTAAATTGGGTAAATTGGCGTTGAGGATGAAAAAGTTGAAGACGCGCATAGATGGCACCCTGGCACCTCCATCGCGCTTTCAGGTGCCTGGCAGTGGTGGCCGCCTCCAAAAAACGGTGCTTTCGCAAAACATTTTGTGTTTAGCAATTGTAACCCGCCAGCCATTTTTTTCTGAAATATCGTCTAAGGCAAATCTGAAGGACCACTTAAGGCTTCCTATTCGCCATTTGGCGAGTTGGCGTGGCATTCCTTTGTTGTGAAACGAAGTCATCACCACAGCCAACATCTATACCAGGACAACACTGCATAAACCATGAGCGTCCTTAGAAAAATGCGACGGAAGAGAAAGAAGGTTAAGAGACGCCATAGACATTTGCTGCGCGCGACCACCTATGTTCTTACGCGAAGAGATAGACATGAGGCGCGACGAAGACCAGTAGTATCCGTGAAGCTGTGCGCGATAAGACGCACCATGTCAATGAGCGAAAGCCTGAATACCTCCTGCAGCAAATCTTCGGCTGCGTCACCTTTAGCCTTTGTGTCTTCCCAAGGGTTGGAGTCGCCCGAGTGAAAGGAGGTGCGCTGGGACACTAACTACGAGGAAGAAGATGAGTGCTCCACCCCCCCACCCCCCCGAGGTCCACCTAGTCTCGGTCAAAGAAGAATGCCGCCCGTTTAGCGACGAACATCAAGAACACAGCCCGCGAAAAAACACCGCTGCTTCTCAAGGAAGCACCTGCACCACCGACCACGTTACGCCCGATATCCCGCGACGCCAGTACTGGACGAAACTTCACAAAGGCAAGATGTCCGCGAGGCGAAGGAGCAGTCGAGGCCTTCGCCGAAAGCAACGCAGTTGCCCCAGAGGATGTGCCCAAGGCTACGGAAACTCCAGCACTGCCACCGGATTACAGCCCAAGGAGTTCATCGACTCTCTTATAACAGCAATGCCACCGCTTTCGTTGTTGAGCCCTGATTTAATCTCAAAGGGCCCACATCAATACGTTGGCGGTCTGAAACCCAAGGAATCGAGCAGGCGTTCGTCACCGGGAAGAAAAAGCCTATGATGGTCTCCTCAGCGCAAACAACCTGTCGTCGTCCCCGGTGCTTTCCCGGACCAGAACCTTCCTCCCTCTCCACTGCTCTAGGCAAGATCGACGGGGCAATCGGTTCGGCGCCTTCTTGCAATCGTATGTTTGAGGAACATGGCAGACGAGCGCAACGTTTAATCCCAGCTGTGCTGCTGCAAACTCATAAAGAAAGGAGCTTCGAAGCCAGAGGTTGCACCTAACTTTACGCCAAGTGGGAGCAGTTTTGATGCCAAGGCTGACGTGGCAAACCGTTCAAAGATAAGGGCACTGATATTTCAGACACTGGTTGAACCAACCAAGGCGAGTTACGCCCTGAACATCACAGCATCAAACTTGCCGTCAGCGCCGCTCGTACATTCACCTACACTTTCCTGGCCGACGGCCCCGACCAGGGATGCAAGTTGTGGCACTGCACCTGAAAACAACACCTTCTTAGCCTTGCTGATGCACAATTCGAAGTGGTTGCCGTGTCGCGAAGAACCTTCGCCCAACTATCTCATTCAACTGGGCACAGTGGTAGAGATCCAGTATGTATGCGACTAAACAGGCATGTGGCGTGTGTAGAACGTTTTTTGAAGCCAAGTGACAGTACTAGCATTGTAGTGGACGTGCTTCTTCGCAGGGCAGAAAACCTATCCGGAAGCTACGACATTCCTGTCGACTCTGGTATGTAACTTTAGGCGCTCATACTTGCCGTCGCATTTGCCCTACGTTCGTTGCTACGAACTGAAACAAAATATCTTTTGTCAGTCGTGAGAAACGTTTTTTCTGTGATTGCCGGTCTACGTCGACAGAGCAGCGCGGAATACAAGTGCAGAGTCTCCTGTATGTCGGGCTGTTCACCTGACCAGTGCATGAAGCCAACTACGGCGAGCAGTGTTCATCGAAACTCAGCAGGGCACATCCTTAGGGCTTCTCATCTCACCACGACGCCCCGTGGTTTCGATCAAGTCCAGGATTTCGAGACTCGAAGGCATCCCAGCGTCGCAGCATCTGCTGGTCTAGCAATGCCAGGAACTTACAGACGCGTCTTCCCTGCACGACTACAACGTGTAGCGACGAGGCCCATCTCAAGCTAGATCTGGGAATTTGGTGCCCACTAGAATTCAAAAAAGCCTCTTTGGAAAGCTACCCTGCATTCAGCGATATATCTACTTATGACGGCACCAAAGTTCGAAAGTGTAATGCGCCCATCACGGCTTAACTGCAGGTGGCCTGCATGATGAAATGCAGGATGGGGACAGGGTGCATGTGCGTATGGAGGTGGACGACACAACTCGTAGAAGAGTGCTGATCAACAAGGACATCTTGCAGTGACTGCGCTCCCGAAGCCACTCCCATCTAATCCAGCAATGGCAAAACTGAAGGACCGCCTCATTTCAGTGGTGTTCCAACTGGCCCGTGCAAGTGCAATGTTCTCCGATAGTGTTACTGTGGCCGCATTTACTATAACCAAAGACAAAACACTCTGCAATTATAATGTTACTAGATATAAAGAATTTCATTCGTGAACAAAGCGCAGGGGCTTTGTATGATTCTTCGGCCGCCTCATTTGCACTGAGGGAGAAAGAAGAAAGCTGCGGACGGCGGTGAGAACGACTGAAAGCCGAGAATAAATGTAAGCACTTGACAGATTTCGTGATCACAGTCACAAGCTTACACCCGGCTACCAAAAAACGAAGTGATACCTGAACTGCTTGAGCTCTCATGTAGCTGTTTATGATAAAGAGGTCCGCCGTCAATTGTCCCAATGCTTAGAAAAAATGGCGAACGCCAGTGTTTCGAACGCGTGCCGTCTTCGCAATAAGTAACCAAATAACGGAGTCAGTTTCTAAGCTTTGTAGAGCAGAACTTATGAAACTCATTAAGTCATAAATGCTTGGAAAGTAGAGATTCCTTGTACTCACCTAATGGGACGTCTCGTCTTAAGAATGCCGTAAGGGCTGCACCTAATGGCTAAGAAGCAAACCTTGCCTTTTGTTTACCTTTCGCAAATACGGTACATGGCGCAAGCAGCAATGAATTGTGCAACAATTATAAAAACACCGCAGAAAGAACAGAAGGCACTTTATGGTAGCTTTAAGAGTGTCCTTGTAAACAGAGGCACCGTAAATGGGGGTATATGTAGAACGCTCGCGTGGTCGCGCTAAAGTCGGCGTTAAGCGCTAAGAATGACGTTGAGATCCAACTGTTTACGTCCAAGTTGTGAATGAGCCCTGTGCCCCCCTCTCGTACTTGACGTGAAGAGCAGGAGCAGGAAGATGATCTTTAATAGCAGAGATAAAACGTTCCTGGGAAGGCTCCTCAGTCCAGGAGCCCTCCTGCTCTCCCCTCCAGCCTAGCCCGGTCAATCTGCTCGCTGTTCGGCAGCTCGCGTGGCGAGAAGGGCGGTCTCCCAGATGGTTCGGGTGGGTGTGTGAACAGGCGGGACACAGATTGGATGTGGGCACTCCCATATGTAGTGATATACTGCGCGTGGATTGCCTTCGCAGATGGCACAGGAACAAGTTCGCAAACTGAGGAGATGCAAATGAGTTCGTTTGACGTCGTCGCCTATGTATGCTTCGTAAAGTGGTCTAGTGTGAAGTGGGGAGGAGGGTATATGATGCGGCTCTGCCTGTAGTGCTCTATGACGGTGTGGTAGTGAATGGACTTGTTTATGATATGAGCGTGTGGATGTTGGTTGGAAAGGCCATCACCGGCGCCCGGGCCCTACGTTCCCGGCCAAGCGCGTGAAAGCGAGGGAATCCGAAAATGAGTAACTGACGTGTGCTATCGAAGACGGAAGGTATACTAGTTCAGCATCTGAGGGGCCATTTTTTGCTTATGCAATACTCTGCTCTTTTCACTCTTCCACTCCATGTCAGAAAACCCACCCACACACCGGGGCACTAACTACCCAACCCACCCCTCACTTTCTCCACTTGGGATGCTGCTCTGTCTAGCACAGACCCACAATACCGGTGACGGTTTGATCGAGCAAGTGAGCAGGATAGCGACAGAAAATGGACCCCTGCAACGGAGTCCTGAAGCCGTTTCAGGGAAGACCGCTCTAATTTTTAAAAAGTAGGCTTTTTAAGATATGAACGAGGCGTTCTGCAGCACAATAATGATTGCGTTGGCGGACGTCAGAATAGAAGTCAATAATGTTAACTAGTTTGCAGGTTAAGTAATATATGATAACTTTTAACTATATACCTAGTTGAAAATTAGGTATTGGTAGCCAGTCGTTAGTAATAGCGAGACCAATTTTTAGAATTTCGGAAACACTTCTACCCTCAGCGCTGTTCGAAAAATTTTGACCATTTCGGCTATTTACGTGCACTGGAGGGGTTGCTTTTCCCGCATGTTTTTCGAAACCGCACGTACCTTGGAAAAAAATAGAGGCAAAACGCTAAGTCGCCCGTGTGCTGTGCGATGTCAGTGCACGTTAAAGATCCCCAGGTGGTCTAAACCTCCGGAGCCCTTCACTACGGCAGCCCTTTCTTCCTTTCTTCTTTCACTCCCTCCTTTATCCCTTCCCTTACGGTGCGGTTCAAGTGTCCGCCGATATATGAGAGATGCTGCGCCATTTCCTTTCCCCAAAAACCAATTATTATTATTATTCTTATTCTTATTTATCTTGGCTGATGTGCCCATAATTTATTAGACCACCGTGTGTTTACTAAATGCTGACAACTGATATGGCTGTTACTAACGGCCAAGTACAAATCTCAGATTGCAACCATTTGCCTAACTGTGATAGTTAGAAGTTTTTTTAGAAGAAATTAGTTTAGAGGATAACTAGTTCATTTTATTCACATTTGTTTCTAATGTCCGTAGACGTTCTTTATTACCTACCGTAGAAGCCGCCTTCATACCTTGTAAAGCCTAGTTTTAGAAATCAGGGATGGGTTTTATCAAACAGCTGGAATATTCACGAATCAGATAATACCGGGCAACCGCATTATTTAACGAATGCGCACGCAAAGCCAAGTTCTTTATATGGTATAGTTAGACTTATCACACTGCCGCGAAACTTTGCAATGTTTATTTGTTTGTCCTTAACGCCGTCGGCAGGCGGCTTTACCGCTTTATTTGTGATGCAATAGCGACCAGATTTTTCTTGATAGATCGCAAACAGGCTGAAGCAATTCTACGTTTTTCCAGACTGCTGTGGCTACTTTGCACACCGTATCTCGAAAGTTCTTTGTCAGCTTTAAATTGTGCACGGCTGAGAGCGCGGGGCATTCTGTTCAATGACCGCCAAAAACGGTTGTTTCTACACCGCCGTCGAGTCATGCAGTTCTTTGCAGGCGCAAATTAGCCCGAACAGTTTAGTTTCGAAGCCATTTTCGCTGCCTTCCTGCTAGACGGACTTCAGTCGCTACTACGTGACAATATTTGCGTTTATAAGATGCGTTCACAGCGTTCAATTGTGAAATCTAGAAAAAAAAAACCTAATGGAGAACACATTAGTGCCCTCCCATTCGTTAAAGGCATTTCCTTGCCAAGATTATTTCCAGCGCATCCAGTATAAAGATATCGCGACACAGCGTTTGCACACCGCGGGGTCATTACTATGTGGAGCTTGATGACATTTTCTTAGAAGCCAGCGCTTCGGGCTCAAAATGTTTGGCGTCACTGTGAGTTGCGTGGCGAAAACGATGTGCGAATGTGCGACTTCATTTTAGTATCCTATACTAGGTCAATAATAATAATGATAATTAGTTTTTGGGAAAAGAAAATTGCGCCGTATGTCTGTCTCATATATCGGCGGACACCTGAACCGCGCCGTAAGGGAAGGAATAAAGGAGGGAGTGAAAAAAGGAAGAAAGGGGTGCCGTAGTGGAGGGCTCCGGAATAATTTCGACTTCCTGGTCGAAGAAAAGAAACTGCAGCAGACAGCGGTCGACGCCCTGGCCTGCACACTCTGAACACGAAAGATGTAAATTGGAAGTAAGCTGTCCTGTAGTACACCCCCACTAAGTGACAGGATATGCAGCCCAAGCGCTGGGATATCAATAAAAATGCGGAATACTTAAGAGTGCCAAAGGAAACAAATCCCCTCTTTAAGTGATGAGAAGTTCTAGCAGTTATGAAGATGTTTCGTTTGGTTTGGTTTGGTTTAGTTTATGGAGGTTTAACGTGCCAAAAGTTACTGAGTGTATGCGAAACGCTGTAGTGAAAGGTTCCGGAAATTTCGACCACCTGGAGTTCTTTAACGTGCACTGACATCGCACAGTACACGGGCCTCTAGAATTTCCCCTCCATCGAATTTCGACCGCCGGAACTTGGCAGCATACTTTGTTTTTAAAGTGGAGTGCATTAGTAGATAACTCACTCCCTTTCGTAGCGAAATCCACACTAGGCTAGGAGAAGAGAGTTTCGCCGTGCCTGTCCCGAGGCCACAGCTGCGCCGTTCCACAGGTATTCCGCCGCTGCGCCGCGCCTTTCCTCAAAAACGAACTTTCAGATTTTCATTTCCTCTATTTTCCTTTCTTCTTTCTCACCTTCCTTTATTCCTTCCCTAATGGCGCGGTTCGGGTGCCACCAAGACGTGACGTTACTGCGGCGTTTCGTTTCCCCAAAAACCAAACAAACCCTCTGCGGATTTCGCTAACTTTTCCGCGAACTCGTTGGTCGTGTGTTCGCAAGGAAGGCCGCTCCAGTGGGGTCGGAAGTCGCCAACAAAGGGACCCGTCCGTCCCGGCCTCCCCTGCTTGCGGCGGACGTCCTTATCTCCTCCGCGTGGTCACGGGCATAGCCCGTCTTAAGAAGCTTAACCATGTACAGGTGTCGACATGTGTGCGTTGTCAAGGGGTTCCTGAGACTTCCGGAATGCACGAAATACGGCTGAGTATTAGCCGAGCGACCGGAAACCAACTATTCCCGTAACGACTGTCTTCTTCCCTTTCGGTGTGTTCTGTAAACAACTTTAGTGATCGTCTCGTCGGCATATGTTTGTCGCGTGTGCGAAAGAGAAAACAACTGTCAGGAAAGTGGTAATGGCTATGCCGTGGGTGCCGTAGAAGAGGGTGGTCGCGTTTGTGCTGTTTGTGTATTTGATTGCAACCTCCTCTTTCCCAAACGTTTAATCCATACTCTTTCCCCAATCTGTGATTAGTTGGCGGAAACCTCATTTTCCTTTCCCTAACCACTGATTGGTGAGGTGTGTCGCTTGTAATCTTATTGGTTGCTGTCCGCGCTAAGGGCGGAGAAAGAGGGTTTAAAAACAAGCGCTCTGGGTTGAACGGGGGCTGAATTCGTCTGATCAACGGCTTAGTCATGTAAATAGTTTTCTCATTGCTTTGTTTCTTCTTGTTTTATTTATGTTGTGAATAAATAGTTAACCTTCTCCTTTCCTCGAGTAACGTGAATGTTTGCGAGTTAGGACCACCGGGTCATGATGAAATCTCGATTTCGTCATCAACAAGGTGTTTCCTCTCATCGCCACTTGAAGGGGGAAGCTCAACTCCCTCGTTCATTGGGTTTATTGGCGCTGACAGCGTTGTAGAGGCCGTTCATTTTCACGAAAGGAAACGCGCACAGCTGGTTCCTCGGGTCAATGGACACCTCAATCTCGTTTTCATGTACGTGCGTTTGGTCTCCAACTGCAAAAAAACTGCTTTGATTGCGTTCCGCACGCTAGATAGGCAGCGCGCCCACCCTGCCACCCTGGCAGGTGGCAGTTATTGGGGCAGTGCCGCGTGTCTGCCACAACGTCGTCAGCGCTAGTTCATGAAGCCCACACCTATCTCTCACCACCGCCCCGTACCTCAAAGCGCAATTTAGGCGCGCACTGACCCAGGGAGCAAGTTATGCGCCCTTCATTTCCTCAAAATTTCGGCGTCTAGAACGTTGTCAACGCCAACGCCAATGAACACAATGAATGGCGGCAGCTTTCGCATGGCATTTTTTCCCAGCTCATCCACATTCAGTTTAAGCGAAAGCTCAACTTCACTAGATAAAGCCGTTCTTCGCATGTCACTAAAGTTGACTCTCCCAGAGCCAGCGGTCATGCTTTCGCGAACTTGAGCGGTCCACCGAGATGTCGAGATTCGAGAGCTACTGCGTCCTTTCTTTTCCTCAAAAATGTTTCCTTATGCTTTCGCATTCCTCCACGCAAGGAGAAAGAGTTAAGCACCCTCAGCTACGTTTCGCTTCCATCGAAACGCGGCCGCGGTGGTCGGGTTATAAGCCTAGTACTCCGGCTGAGTAGACCAGCGTCTTAAACACTGAGCCACCGTGCCCGATGCCTATCCAGTGTCCGGACCGCACTCAACGTAACAGACGCCAAGTCGCGTCTAGTTGCCCGATACACTACAGTTCTTGCTCTAGGTTCAGTAGTAGTTCAACTTCAGCAATTCTTTTGCTCCTATATAGGCCTACTCCTGCGTAGCGTGTACAGCGGTGTGCCGTTGCCGCAAACTATCAGGCGTACTATATGCGCTATGCGCTTCCTACAATGCACTTCCCGCTCACGCCTATTCTCAAAGACGGAATAGGCTGCTCTTATAAAGCGTATTTTTAAAGCGAAACTTGCGATTTCGCCGCGGCGGTGCTCCGAGGAGGCACATGACGTCACAACGCGCGCCTCGCCGCGGAGCCGACCCGGTCAGGCCGGGCCGGCGGCGGCTGGCGCACTCGGCGTGAAATAGAGATGTGCTCCAAATGCATTTAAATATGCATTTCATAAATATCATGTAAGCAATCATATTCAACCCATATTTGTACTCCCACCCCTTATGTAACACCCCCAAAGTGGGGTCTTTAAGGTAATAAAGTGAAGTGAAGTGAAGTCTCCGCCCGTGCGGTCAGAGTGCACCCAAG
This sequence comes from Amblyomma americanum, assembly GCF_052857255.1. Taxonomy (NCBI): domain Eukaryota; kingdom Metazoa; phylum Arthropoda; class Arachnida; order Ixodida; family Ixodidae; genus Amblyomma; species Amblyomma americanum. The sequence goes on along the minus strand of NC_135504.1, from coordinate 96,389,399 downwards.
CCTCCGAATGCGCCGGCGGTCAAGCGCAGTTGGAGTATAAGGGTCTCGCTTTGGCCGACGTGACGTCGGCGTGCAGCGCACGAGCGCGCGTTATGCCGGAGTATAAACGCGCCTTAACAGAGCCTGCGCTTAACAGCTAACCAACATATTCGGTGGGCATCTATGGGAGCCACTGAAACTCGCCGCACACTCACCGAATAAAAGAAAACCTGTGCCGAGGCTCGGTATTGAACTATGGCCTTTGGCGCCTGAGGCGGAGACGCTATACCACTCCGCCACGACGGCTTCTTTCGTTTTGTCTTTATTGCCTGTTTCGACAGTCTATAACAGATCACAAACATGTTCTGCTCTACATTCTCAAGCATCAAGAGTGGACATGCGTTTCACTCACGTGAGAAAATCATAACAGTTTCAAAGAGCACAACTCTCCCATCAACTTAATAACTTCATCTCCTAAACATATCTTCTTGTACAGTTCACGCAGCTTCAATATGTTTTCTTTGAAGTAATCTCGGACAGACCGCGCATCTTCATCGCAGTGTCGTACAGCCATCCTGCTTCGGCAAATGCTGTTCAGGCCAAGAAGGAAAATTGCATCGTATTTATAAAGATCCGGCTCACCGTCCTTGAATCGTATCCCATACACCGTCAGTCGTAAGTCTTTCTTTATTGTACGCTGGAGTATGTCGCAAAAGAGCAGCGCAGCCCAGCAATCAATAAAGACGTGTTCTACTTACTCTGGCTTGTGACACAAAAAGCATTTAGCACCCCATATGCATGGTAAAAACAATTCATTCTCCCCCTTCCATGATTTAACGGGCAACGTACCAGTGTGCGGCTTGAAGAAAAATGGCTTCACACCCGCTGGCACCACCATTTTCCTTACTCTTTATAAAACATTTCCTGCTTGGCCTCCACTAAACAGAGATCGATATATTAGCTCGGGAAAGACACAGTCAATCAAGTGTTCTAGCAATTTGAAAGGTGTTCCAAACTGAACCGAGCATTTAGAAACCGGAAAGCAAATATCATTTCTTTCAAAAATCTTCTTACACTGTATAGAATCCCGTCTACAGAGAATATAATATAGTTTGGAAGATCCGAAGAAAGCCTCACCTGAATAAAAGTCCGCAGGAAAGGGACGCTTTGATCTCGAAGAAACATAAACCTTGACACCATCTGCCTTAGATACAAGTGTGGCAAGGAAAGATCCGTTTTTACTCAAACGCAGAAATCAATTATCACGTTTGCTCCTCTCCCATGAGGACTGCCAAACAAAAACTGCGAAGAGACGATGAAACTTGAATGCTAAGTCGAGAGCACGAAAGGACCTGCAACAAATAGCACACTTTTGAAACTAGGTATACACTACATATGCTTGCGCGCGTGAAAATGGACAATTCCTTTCCCGACCACTTCTGTGTACGCGTGGACAGTTCTTCAATTTTCTTCTTCCAAAAGTCATCGTTATCTCGATACTTGTCAAGAGGAACACCTGAGTATTTGGGAGGAACATGTGAGCATTTTACACTTGCATGAAACAAAGGTGCTGATGCCCGATCCCTATCCCAAAGGCCCGCACATTTGTCCAGATTAACAACGCTATTAGCTTCATCACAAAACCTGCGAACAACCGACATCGCATGTACTATGCTGCTGTGGTCGCTACAAAATTGCCACATCATCGGCATAAGCCAATACTTTAATTCCAAATGTTTCTAGTTCAAAACCACGAATAGAACCTCTATTTATCACATTCCGGCAAAGTGGTTCTAGGTACAGAGCGAAAAGTAGCCGTGACAATGGGCAGTCTTGCCGCACGAACGCTCTAACGGCAATTCTGTCTGTGAGCTCTCTGTTAGCAACCAGATTCATGGTACAGTTTCTATAAGCAATTATAACCCCTTTTAAAATTACTTCCTTAACACAGACATGTTCAAAGATTTTTAAAGAATGTCATGACATACACGGTGAAAGGCCTTCTCGAAATCAATCTCCAACATTGCGACTCGCCTAAAGTCAGCGCCACAGCATTCCAGTACACTCCGAGTGACATGAAAATTCGTGAAGATGGTCCACCCTTGAATTCCACACGTCTGGTGGCAACGTTATCAAACTAGTTTCTAGTAGCGTTATTTGGTGGGGGGCAACCAAGGTGTCCTTAGCTGACTGTAAACGTTTGGCTAATACTTTCACAAAAATTTTATAATCGACATTAGCAATTTTTATCGGCCGATAACCAGTAACTTGCTTAAGTTTAGCAGGATTGCCAGTTTTCGGTATAAGTACTGTATGCGCACGAGAAAACGACGGTGGTAAAATACCAATTCTAAATTACTCTTCATAAATGCTCAAGCTCTAACCATGAATAAAGGCGCATCTAGTGAATTCACTCTTCCGATGCAGAAGCCTCCGCGCTTTCGCTACTCATATCCTGGCCTGAGCTAGGCCTTTGTAATTTTTAAAGCGAAAGCTTTACTGGCCGCGAACTTGAGATTTCGCCGTTGCCGTGCTCCGAGGAGGCACATGACGTCACAACGCGCGCCTCGCCGCGGATATTTCTCTCGCTCTCTAGCCACAACTGCGAATGCGCCAGTAGTAGCCCCGAGCCACAATTTTTCCGTCGCGGCGCAGCGCCGCGCCTTTCCTAATAATAATAATAATAATAATAATAATAATAATAATAATAATAATAATAATAATAATAATAATAATAATAAAAATAGTTTTCTGGGGAAAGGGAATGACGCAGTACCTGTCTCATATATCGTTGGACACCTGAACCGCGCCGTAAGGGAAGGGCTAAAGGAGAGAGTGAAAGAAGAAAGGAAGAAAGAGGTGGCGTAGTGTTGGGCTCCGGGATAATTTGGGCCACCTGGGGATGTTTAACGTTCACTGACATCGCACAGCACACGGGCGTCTTAGCTTTTGGCCTCCATAAAAACGTAGCCGCCGCGGTCGGGTTCGAGCCCGGGAACTCCCCCATCAGTAGCCGAGCGCCCTAACCACTGAGCCACAGCGGCGTGTGATGTGAACAAACTACCTGTTCGCTTTTCTCGCTGCGTGTTTAATGACAAATAAAATAAGTGGAAACATGCGTTAGCCGGGACTGAAGAATAACTAGGAAACCCTGGGAACAAATACCGCATATGACGTTGGCGGTGATGCCAAATTAACGCAGTCGCTCACTGGGCTGCCAGAAGAGCTCGGGAATTGAAATTTTCAGTGCCAAGACACTACTTCACCACCACGTGCGACCATTGAATGTGTAATGGACATGTGCGAGTGCCGCTCGCAGTGCTCAGATAGCTCTGCACAAGGGAAGAGCTGGGAGAAGACACGAAGACGACATATGGTTACGGTCTGTGTCTAAGATAACGTCTCAAGCAAGCTGTGAGAGTGGCACATCAAAATTTTTTGCCCGCCCGAAACTTGGAATTATTGTATCGCTCCGCTTTTGTTCGCATATAGAAAGGTACCGCAGGCGAGCCTGGGGCTTTCTTCTTTAGAGTTATTATTTGGACGACATGTGCGAGGATCGCTCGCAGTGCTCAGATAGCTCTGCACAAGGGAAGAGCTGGGTGAAGACATGAAGACGACATATGGTTACGTTCTGTATCTAAGAGAACGTCTCGAGCAAGCTGTGAGAGTGGCACATCAAAGTTTGTTGCGTGCCCAACAGTATCACAAGAAATACTACGACAGTAACATCAAGAAGCGGCATTTAAGGGTTGGAGATCTTGCACTCATTCTTTAGCCGAGTAGCCACAATAAACTGCTAATGCAGTGGAACGGTCCATTTGTGGTTTGTGAAAAAAGAACGACTTGGTTTAATGGATCCACTTGGGCCTCATTAAGAAGCTATTCCACATCAATAGGCTGAAAAAATAAGAAGAGCGTGCATCCCAAGAGACCGTGCAGGCGTCTTCTTTGGTCGTACTCGAAGATGAAGACTGGCTTGCAAAACGTATGCGTTGATTGCACGAGTCGTTTATAAATTGCGGGAGGGAGATGCCCAACGTATTGTGCTACTATCGGGTGTTTGCCATTATTACCTGTTCAAATGTAGTCTGGCAGTGTTGGTGCGTTATTTTTTCCCTCGTTTTCCGGCTATGGGTTCTTCAGTGTGTACATATTCACCTTCATGGTAAAGACATGTTTTGATTTTGTGTCTGATCTTTTGTTCTGTTTTTATTTTCTCTTTTCTAGATGTATAATGTTTGACCACATGTTTCCTCTGTGCGAGTTTCCATGTGCCTCCATGTGTCACTGTGTAATGTGCCTTCGGAGACTTCGGCAGCGTTTGTCTGTTTACCACATGAACATAACTGTTTTGTGCACCAACGGCAGTTTTATCTACGTGAAAAAACCTTTTAGAAGGGGGGCATACGTGAGGTGCACATAAGTTCCTCGAAGGATTTGTGGACGCGGTGCGTCGACAGTGGTGCGTCGGACAGCGGAACGCTGCGTGTGCCAGACCAACGTTGCGCGTGTGCGCTTGCGAAGGGTGTGTGCGAGGCGACGGCGACAAAGAGCGTGGCGAGCACGAGGAGCGGTGTGCTGACTTGTCAGAAAAACGAGGTGTGAAGGAAGGCAGCGCCGAGGAAGTCGGGTGATTCAAGCATGGAGGTGGCAGCCGTTGGACGTTGGGTCCGTGCTGCCGTGGACCTTCTTTGGATCACTGATGCAAGCCTTCTTTCCCTTTCAAGCTTGGAGGAGGCAGGCGATGGATTGAGGGTCCGTACTCTTAAAGGCACCCTTGAATAGCCTGCGTTAAGCCTCTGGCGCTTCGGGGCCGCCGTCGACGGGATGTGGCTACGATTCTCCTGCTGCTGCCAAGTTCTTCGGCCTGTTTTATGGGAAACCACTGGCGTCTCCCCGTGTTCTTCTACGCTCATACCACCACGTGGCTTCCTTGCCCCGCTTTCTTTACGCCATGCCAGCGACGCATCGCACTACAGCCACCTGCGTCTGCCCATTCTGCAAGGCATCCCCGCTTCACCTGGGAGGCTCAGTACGTTGTGAACTTTCCTTTATTTCTATAGTGAGGTCCGCGTGTTGAGTGTCTTTTTGGTGTTTTCGTTTCGTATCTTCTCTTTTCCTTTAGTAATAATAATAATGTTCATTATTAATATAATGATGCGTTTTGTTTTCTTTCATCTTTTTGTTCTCTTGTACTATTTTTCGAATCTGCACGCGATAGTGTTCCCCTTCGTAAAGCCAGGGATGCTCTACCAATTCGCGACCGTATTACACAAAAGCATTCATAACGTCAGGATTTCTCGAATTTGCTTTCGCACATTCCCCATGAAGAATGCGCAAGACAGGGCCGATCAACTGGCAGCAGTTTTTTTTCCCAGACTTTTTTATTTCACGACTATTACTTGCATGGCACTGGAAGTTCTTGTATCCGTACTAGAGATGCAGGCTGCTCACCAGGACACGTGTTCCACTTTTGTTCTTGAGTTTAAAAATCACTTAGCAGCAATAACGCCAAACTGCCGCATGTGCATGACCCGGATTAATCGATGACAAAACCCAATCGGCTGGAGGATCATGCCTGAACACGTAAAGACAGCGAGCATGAAAGCGTTGACGCATGGTAGGAAATGCGATCTGGCTGATTCACCAGCCGCCATCAGCGCCATGGAGTTAGTTGGCAGGCATTATGGCACGTGACGCAGGCTTGGTATTTTCGCTCTGGTTTGACGGAGATCGCTAGTTAGACGACATCATAAAAATGACGTAGAAATGAGGAAATTTCGCGAGTGATCTCGAGAGTTTCATCTCCGATTTTCTCACGGATGCTTAGAAAAAAAAAAGTCTACATTGCTTACAGGCAATACTTTGAAAACCTTTAATTTTTCTATTTTCGCTTAAAATCTCTAGTTATTTCACAGATACAGATAGTCTACCAGACACACAGCAGCGAATGGCTCGAGAATAATCTAAATTCTTAAACACGCAAATAAATCGCACAGCACACGGTCATTTTTGCAATGTGACTCCGTCGATATATGGCCGCCAGTGTCCGGATTTGAACTCGTGACCTTGGGCAGCGCTGCAGAACGCATGTTCCCTGTGCCACCACGGCGAGCCTGATTAGGATCGACGGAATGGGCATTGCAATGCAAACGATGACAGCCGCACCGCCGGTTGGTGCTGCTTATGCTGTGGCCCCGCTTGTCCACCAGTAACATAGGAACTGTGCCCTACACACCGCAACCTACTGAAATTGTATTGCAAGGCGCCGGTTGTAGGCCTCTTCGCTCCCTCCTCCCTCCATGCTCAACAAATCGCAAGACGTAGTACTTCGCTCTGTTGCTCCCGTTCCTTCCTCTACGGTGTTTCCTCCTCACGCTAGCGTTTCAAGCATGCTGCAGGGTACACGATGCGCTTTGCGTGATAGCCCGTGCAGGTGTCTACGTAGCTCGTGACTACTTGACACAGCATTTATGTTTAAACTTACATTGTTTATGTATCTATAGATCTCGTGAAGGATGCCGCATCTACGCCTCCAGTGTCGGCTGCTCTATTGGTTAGCAGGGACAGGGGCAGCAGCATGAGGCGCTACATGGAAAGCTGAGGATTATGACCATCTGAAGAATTTCGCACTCATAAGGGTGCAAATCACCTTGTTCCCAGTCGAACACCCATTAACACTTAGTGGGAGCTAAGGAAGGGTGCAGAGATCAGCACCATTGAGGAAGGCTGCACAGCATAAACATTTAGAGGCTGTGCATTTTAGAGGGGGTTAATCGGGCAGACATGGGAGAGGCCTTTGCCCTGCAGTGGGTGTAGTCAGGCTGATGATAATGCATCACTTCTCATGGGTAAATTAATGTGAAGCACCCTTTCAGCGTGCACTAGTAGAGGTGTCAATAGTTCCCTTGAATTTAAGCGGAACCAATACACCTTCTAAAGTTTTACGCTGTGCACCATTCCTTGATGGTGCTGATGTCTGCACCGTTCTTTAGCACCCAGTAGGTGGCAATATGTGTTCATCTGGGGACAAGTTGATTTGCACTCCTTTGGGTGACTAATTGTTTAGTGTGTACACAACGAGACATCGAGATTGTCCAGAATGTCGAAAGCGATGCCATCATGTCTCGGGGCATGAAATTATCTGGCATGCAAAAGCATCTTGACGGGTCCATGGCTGCCAGTACGAATGGCGCACACCACCGCCTCTGCTCGCTCGACACTGCTGGTGTTCGTCTCCGAGAGGGACTTGGTGCGCACTCTTCAGCTGTGTAGCTCCATCACCTGAGGTCCTTCAACGACGATAGACTTCTAAGCAATCCTCTTGTTATATTAGCGGGTATCTAGGCAATGCCCTGCCTGTTTTGGCGGTAACCCTAGAATGTCCCCGCGCTCGCTAAGCACGATCTATAGCGCGACCCGACATACTCCGCAAACGAATCGAAAATGATTAGTCGTGATGTGTCACTTCTCGTTGTTAGAATGTGACTCGGGCCGCTAGATCGCGCAGCACGAACGAGGCTTCCGAGAGCGTCACAGCGCACGCTAAATTTAGCGGTGGAACAATACAGCAGATGCACGTCTTGCTAGGCGAAGTTTATTGCGCACATCAGCTCTGCGAGTATCGAGATATTTAAGCTATCGCTCTTACCTGCTTGCCTGCTGCTTTTCGTATTAACGCAGTAATGCATTTATCGGCGGCAACTTCAACTCCAATTTTCCGTCACGGTTCCGTCCACGAAGACTGCAGGCTTCCAAAAAATCAGTTTCAAAAATTATCCTGCGTTGTTGTAAATGTTACTTGAAATAATGTCAAGTGAAGCAGTACGAACTGCAAACGGTTTTTTAATTAGTACCTACAGTAACGACATTGCGAAGGCACAAGCCTGTTAGTACTGAGTTCCTAGCGCGTGCGTCCGGGCGCCAAAAATTAGCGCCGCAGCGCGGCAGACAGCCGTTCAAAAAAGAATCGCGGTGGTGGCTCCATATGGCGCCACTTCTCCGCGAAGTGGCCAAAATACCAGTAGATCAGGACCAATGAGCGCGTGTGCACTATCTTCTCAAAATTCTCTGCTCAGCTAACCTGGAGCTCGTGCTTGAACGACCGTATCAGCACAGATCTTCGAATTAACCGAGCCTTTGCAAGCTGACAGCTCGAAATATCCAGTAAAATTCAGCTTAGACAATAGAGCGTTGCAGCCTTTGTAGGAAATGACAGTGATTTCGGATTATGCGATATTCAGTTATATCCTCATTTACCTACTCGCCTATCGGAGTCCTTCGTGAGATTAAAAGGTACGGTTGCGAGCAACATGACAGGGGACAAGCTTTTTGGTTAAAATTTCGAATGTTATTTCATCTATTTGTACAAAATTTCTAAGTTGCTTTCAGATATTTTATGCCAAGAAAAAAATTATAGAATGTAATAAAATGCAGTTTTAGGTGTGATTAAGGAGTAATAAATAATTAGATGTTCAAACTTCCTTCCCGCTCGCGTTGCTCGCGACCGCTCTTATTCGATAAATTAATTTCTGAAAAAAATTATCAGATTATGATTGCGCGTGGTGCAGACTTTCTACTTACTGCCTTTAGCAAAAAAATTTCAGCTACATAACTTGGACTTAAATACTTGCTTGTTTACAAAGTTTAACGGCCCAAAGAGACACAACACATGCTATAAGGGACGGCGTTGTGGAGGCCTCTGGATAATTTCGAATACCCTGGTTCTTTAATGTGCACTTACAACGCACTATACACGGCAAGAGTGGCAGATCGGGCTAGTTGGTATTTTTCCATAATGCGATACAGCGCGAATAAAGACGGGGACGAAGCGACGGGACCTCTAGCATTTCGACTCCATCGAAATTTGACCTCCGCAGCCTGGACCCAAGTCGTGTTTTTCGGGCAAGAAGCCGAACACCATAACCACTGAGCCAGCGCGGCGGCTCGGACTTATTTACTGACTTCTTGGTGCCAGGGATAAAGCTTCAAAACGGAATATAGGTTTGAAAGATATTGATTCTTGAGCGCATAGTACAACCATCGTGTACAAAAAGACGGACTTTTAAGCATGCCTGCAGCCACGTGAAGAAACTTCTATGCCGCTCCGCTCTATTTCATTCATTCAGCTCTTTACGAAAATTAAAGCATCCTCGCAATCACAGTTCAAGGTTTAATTGCTAAGCACTTCGTAAACACTTACCGTTTATCACGTGTGGAGAGCTCTTATTACTGCATGTACGCTTCTGGCCCTGACGGAAGCCATGACGCATCCCGTAACACTGCAAGTGTGAAGACTAAGAGGAGATGTTCTCAATGTCCAGAGCATCAGAGAATCGACAGTATTACAGAAACTTTGCCACAGAGGTTGCTTTAGCTTTCGTCTCTTTAGCAGTGCTCTCTGAATTACACGCGGCGCTCTTCGTTTTGCATTGCTCATCGCCCCACACTAAGGTGCTGTGAGGTTTATGGAACGCAGTATTGATGCATAAGCTTGACATTATCAATGCTTTTGAATGCAGTCCGTGACAGAGATACCATGTAAGCGCGGATTGCACGAATTACATTGAGTACCATTAAATCTGAAGCAAAATAATCTTGGTGCTAAAGATATATTCGCGAATGTTTCATTTCAGAAACTGATCACGGCAGGTGTGCGCCAGTTCTATGGGCATGTTAGGACGTCCATCAGAAAATGGCGCTACGTCAGAGCATAAAATCTTTCATTGCTAAAACGAGAGGATCTTGATAGTAAGGCTGTTCAGCTTTCTGTACAATAGTGGCGCTTTAAGATTTCCGCTGAAAGGCACCAGTCGAAGACAAATCATTCTGTCAGTATGGTGGCTAGAGGGTTAGCGTTTTTCTACCTCCCTTTTCTATTTTGTGCAATGAATGGCCCTATCCTTCCTGTAATTCTCTCCGTCGCAGATTGGTACAGAGGTATTACACAAGGAGATGGCAGCTTCTGGACCGTCTGCAATGCGCATATCCGTTGGGTGCGTTACGCCGAGGGAAGGTGCGCCATCAATGGACACAAGAAAAACACTGAATAACCGCAAATGCAGGTGCGTCTGTCTACAGCGTCATGCAATTGCGAAGGTTGTAGTTCTGCTAACTTTACTGCCTGGTTTTCTCGGCCTATGTCGAAATGCCGCGCTGTAGCACAAATGCTCGGTTAACAGAACCGAATACAAAGCGCTGTCTCTTTGAAAAAGCTGATTTAACACTTGCGTTACAAAAAGCTGAACGGAATCCCACGAACGCATTTCACCCACATGCAAGTGCGCAACAGCAATCTCCCTCTTAAAATCATTCTGCCGCAGATCCTTGTGTCCTGGCTATAGACTTTGCAGCGGTAGGGCACCTGATAGGCCGGTGTCCGGAGAAAGTACTAGTTAGAAGGCAGAGAAACGGGAATGGCAACAAAGAAATTCTTGTGGCTTAGCACTGCTAAACACAGAATATTGTGCGAAAACAGCTCTTTTACTGGAGGACACCAACGTGACGCACTTGAAAGCGCAGCTTTGGTGTCCACGAACCCAGGGAATCAGTTTTTCGTTTTACCTTTCTTCAAAATAAGCAGAGTTCCCCCTTTCTTTACAGCCTAATGATGATGAATCAACATTTATTAAGCCCGAAATAAATCGGTGGCGCAAGCAGGTACAAGACGGGGTTTGTCTCTAGTTACGGGATCCATATGTTTCGAGCAGCTCCTGGCCCCTGTGCGTCAGTGCGAGCTGAATCGGTAGGGCGGGGCTTGATAAGGAGGTCTCCCATCGCTCAAGGGTTTGGGGATTGGGGGTGTTGGCGGGAAGGGAAGGAGGGGGGTCTTTAGTTTTGTGCATTCTGCCAAGACGTGCGGCAGGGTGCCCTTTTCTCGTTTGCAAAAAAGGACCGATCATATCGTGTTCCGCAGGGTACATGCGGTTCATCAGTACGGGATGCGCTAGCGATCCCGCCTGCGCTCGACGCAGGATCGTCGTTGTTGCCTGGTGAGTTTGGGGTGCGGTTCTGGCAGTCTGCACCTTTCCTCGCGGTACAGTAATGTCTCGAAAGCTGGTGACCGGGGGCGGTAGCTCTTCCGGCTCGTGCTCGGCCCGGATTGACATTTCTCGGGCATGGTAGTCGGCGATGATGTTGCCTGCTACCTGCGAGTGAGCCGGGACCCACACGAGCTCTATGGCTCTTCCCGGAGGCTTGCACGTGGATAGAATGGCTCGGGCCGCGGAGGAGATCACCCCCTGCGGACGCTTCCATAGGCTGCCTTTGAGCCGGTGACCACGGTGTCCACGCTCGGCTCTGCGAGTGCAAGTGTCACAGCCGCTTCTTCGGCAACTGCGGGGTCTGTTGTCTTCAGGGACGCGCTAACGATCAGCCTGTCTTTTGACGTAACCACCATCGCTGCACGGTCACTGTGTTTTCGGAGCGAGGCGTCCGCGTAGAGGACCCTGGGGTTCTCTTCCAGCTTCTGGGCTATGGCTTTAGCCCGCGTGGTGCGCCTCTCGTCGTCCTTGCCCGGCGTCATGTTCCGGGGAGGGGGCTTTGTCTGAATGGTCGTCTTCCAGTCCTCCAGAAGGGCCGCCTTGATGGGTGCTGGCTCGATCTGCCATCCTATCTTGCTTAGGACTGCTCGTCCGTGTTCCGTGTGACTGAGCCGGATTCTATGATTAGAGAGGTGGGCTTCGATGAGCTCCTCCGCCGTGTTGTGGGTGCCCATGCCTAGCAGTCTCTGCGTGGACGAGTATATGGGTATGCCCTGTGCTTGCTTCGTTGCCTCACGAAGCATCGTGTTTAGGGTGTCTCTATTCGCCTTCGTCAGTTGGAGATACGGGGCGGAGTAGGTAACCCGCGACACGACGAACGCGCGTATCAGGCGCATGGCATCGTCCTCTTTAAGGCCTCGGTTTCTGTTAGGTACCTTCGGAAGCATACTAAGTATCTGTTCGGTTGTAGTATTGATCTTAGTGACGGCGGCGTGTGCCTTCCCGTCGCTCTCAAGTAGTAGGCCGAGAATGCTAATCTGCTGTATTGGCTTGATGACCGTTCCGTCGATGGTGATGATCACGTTCGGCGGCAGCTCCTTCTTGGGTTTTCCCGGTTGGGTCATGAGTAGCTCTGATTTCTGGGGAGCGCAACTCAGTCCCCACGACTGTCGGCCGAGATATGTACAATTAATGCGCCATTTACTTTCCCCCAAAACCAATTTCAGTTTTCTACAACGATGCATACACCAATGCCTTTCAGCCAAATGAACGCCAGCGGCGTATTGAACAATAAAAAAATTGGAATGGCTTTTTGAGAAAAGGAAATAGCCCATAAATTTTCTCACTTCTCGGAGGACAGCGAAACTGCGGCGTAAAGGAAAAGGTAAAGGAGGGAGTGAAAAAAAGGCAGAAAGTGGTGCCGCAGTGGAGACCTCCGGTTTAATTGCGACCACCTGGGGATCTTTAACATGCACTGACATCGCACAGCACACGGGCGCCTTTTGCCTCCATCGAAACGCGGCCACCTGGGCCGGGTTCGAATCCGGGTACAACGGCTCAGTAGCCGAGCGCCTTGACCACTGAGCCACCGCGGCAGGTGGAGTTCCTTTTCCTTTCGTGACTTTTGTGCGCAGAGGGAAGGTGTTATATATAACGACAGGAAATGCACAGCGCGAGAGTGCGTTGCACGTTAACGCCAGGCGTCACGGGCTGCGGCGCAGCCTAGTGCTCTCGTGCAGTGGACAGCGAAGCTGTTCTATTCACGCCATCTCCGGCCCGAAACCCAGTAGCGGCAATATTGAGTTTATTTCTTCAGGTATTATTGAGGCTTGAGACTGACATCGGCTTTTCAGGGTTGCTTGTGATGTAAATATTTCACATTAAAAAAGATCAACACTGCAAGCTTGTTTGTTTGTTGTTGCACGCGCCACTAGGGCAATGGACGAAAAAGAAGACTTGTATTCACGCGCGTTCTGGAAAACCGCCTTTCTCTCGCGCCAGCTCTGACCACCCAGAAAGAGACGTTTGTAGCCGTCACTGTTCCTCCAGGTTGCGAAATAAGGCAGGTCAGTTTACGATGCGACGGTCAAGTTCGCAGAGCAAAGAGCGGAAGACCAACTCCAGCCAGTCATCGGCACCCCTGCCATTGTCATCATCTTCAAACGAAAGGTTCGAGACTCCCGAGTTGGAACTGGCGAGCCCCGGAGCCTCTTACAGATTAGAAGATATCAGCTCCGCTGCCAAATACAGCGCAGCCTTAGTCCAAGCCGAAGGTCGTACCTTCCGCGAGGATCTGCAAGATGACGTCGAGCGCCAAGGACCCGTTGCTTCTCCAGATAGAGCCTATGGCAGGGGTCGCAGTGTGACCGACGCCTCGGAATGCCACTACGGCCTAAATGTTCCAGATGGAGACACGGAACTCGCAATGCAAAACGACAGTCTCAGATGCCAAGGAAGACAGCAGGTAAGCCCCCTGGAACTTGATGACGACTCTATTGCCCCCACCCTTTCAAAGGCACTGGACTTAATCGATGAAGGAGCGGCGTCACCACTTTCAGTGCCACTCGCCCAAATCGAGACAATGGACGCAGCAGACTACAAGGACATACATGACGAAGTTACCGTTTCTTCGCGATCGGACAAAAGGAGGAGCGTGAGAGCCTCCTCACCGAAAGGAAAAGACCCCCATTTGAGTCGTTTAAAAAATTGTGAGCTTCCCACCTGTACTGCACTCCTTGGCCAAAACATTAGGATGATCGGCCCGGAAAGTTCAAGGGCGGATTCATGTGGTCGCCAGTGTGAGGAGTCCAGCAGTCCGCCCAAGCGCCGACTGACGCCGTTAGGGTGGAGATTGAGAAAGGGAGGGCCTACTGAGGATGAGACTTCGCCTACCGTTGCTTCAGGCGAAGGCCATCCAGAAGACAGCGATGCCACTTCTTCGAAGAGTGCGTTAACGCCATGCAGCCCGCAGCAGCCTCCAGTTGAAGTAGAGAAGGCCAGTTGTTCTCAGAGTCAGACACCGTCTCCGCCACCAACCTCTGCCGGGCATTCACCGAGGCGTTCGTGGACCTCAGTATTGACCAAGCACGCGAGAGGTCGCAAGATGCCGAAGGCCACCACCTTGTTTGCCCTGCTGAAGCGAGCTTCGAATTCACCCTCTCGGGAGCAGCCGGTGCTCAAAAACATCGGTCGCCTGAGTTCAGCTTCCGACATGAACTGGGCCTGCGAGGAACCGCAGCCAGAGTCTCCATCCGTTGGGATTTCTGCCGCCCTTGTTGATCCCAACTCGCACAAGGATCGCAGGGACGTGTACGTTCACGGCGAGGGGGACGACACCAGCCTGCTCCAGGTTCAGCAGGTTCAATTGGCTGCAGATCCATACGAGGGTAAGCACTGCAGAATTGCGCAGGCAGCAGCAACTATTTTTCTTTGGCTGCAGATCCATACGAGGGTAAGCACTGCAGAATTGCGCAGGCAGCAGCAACTATTTTTCTTTTATAGTACGAAATTACATTACTTCTTTCGACTTCAGAACAGGTGGCATAATACGGTCATCTGGGCTGTTTTTCTTACTGAATAGGCCACCAACCTCATTAGAGGTTGAACACTTACAGTTTTTAACATTGTGAATTGTTCGGCTTAACATCCCGAAGCGATGCAGGTTCTATGCTATGCGAAACAGCTTGTTCAAGGACTAGGAATTTAGTCTGATCTGCCTGGAGTTTAATTTGCGCTGACGTGCATAGCACGCGGGAATTTTTGTACTGGGTCTCCAAAGCCATAGGTCGCCGCAGCTGGGACCGAGCACGCGATCAGGGCATTAGCACACGAACGCCAGCGTCCCCGAGCTTCGCGGTTAGGCTTAACATTTGGCTTGCTGCTTTGACGATACTATGGTGAGAAGCAGCTGTGCTGGAAAGACTGCAAAAAGAAGGGTTAAGCACTAGCGCTGCTAGTCGACTGAAATTTTTTTACGGCATCAGGCAATAATTTGAAAAGTGTTGTGAGCGTGTCTTCGCCTTGAAAGCCAAAGTAAAACTACAATAAAAGAATCTCGCGCCTGAAGACATCTGTAGCTGGTTTGGGGAGCATAATAGTCATCCTCCACTGTTCATGGTGGCTGGTCATTCTACCATCTGCTGCTCATTGAAACAGAGTAGGATAGACGTACGTTAGACGTAAATAAGGCCTTTTTTAGTGAAATTGGAGCATCCCTAAATTTGCGTCGGAGGAAGTTTAATATGGGGCTGGCTTTAGCCGATATATAATTGACATGTGTATTCTACGACAGGTATGCAGAGAAAAAGACCCCCAAACAATTATAAGTTTTACAGAAGGTATGTCTTCGCTTCCAAGAAAATAGTCTGCTTGGAGAAATTTCTTCCTTTTCGTAAATCGGACGAGATTGTATTTGGAGACAATTAGCGCTATATTCCATTTTTTCACCAAGATAACACGGAGCTGAGGTCATGTGGTAGAGTAGCTGCATTGTTTCCGAAGAAATGTTGCGGTAGATACAGCATTGGTCTGCATAAACTGTGATTTTACTTCAAATGTTGAATTTTACTTGAGAAGCGAGAAACTGCGAGGCGGCAGTATGTATGCATGCTGAGCGGCTCCGTCTCCCTTTCAAGCGAACGGCGAGTCATGTGGTTAGTCATATGGACACAGTTGGCGAGGCGGTGCGGGGCGGTAGCTGCGGCGAATCACGTGGTACGTCACGTGGCTGACACATATCCACTCCGCCACTTGAATGCCAAATGTATCGCGCCGGTGACCTTGGCTCGAACAGGGTAGGAAAGCTTTCGCTTTAAAACACTTCTGTGTGCAGTCAGCTGTTCTTGATCTCCTTCGTCATTGTTCTGTGATCTACGCTGTCCTTCATTGCTGTAAGTGTTAAATTGCGTTTGATGAGATGAAGCGGTCGCAAAGAATCCCAACGTTATGTAAGATTAGCTGCATTTGTTATGGGTATCTTTGTTTTGCCTACAATATACTTTAGGGGTCGGAGTAATATCATGCTCAACAATTTGCTACGCAAACCTACATTGATTCTTCAGTCTAAGGATATCCAAGAGCTTGAGGCATCGATCGCCAGGAGCATGTTTATGCGCAATTAATCTTTGAATATGTTGCTCTTGCTGATAACGCCAAACTGTTTTCGCAGAAAAAATATTTTCTTTTTGAAATATGCAATGACGCATCAAAGGTACTAGATTACTGATTATTTAAATGAGACTCAATTAATCAGTTTCTCAACGGCCTGTGGACATCGAGTGTTTTCTTCTCGCAGTTCAAACTTCAAAACCGCCGAGGCTCCTACGTCTAAAGGAAAAATCATTCGCCACCCGCTTCAGAAAGTCCCTGAAAGCGATGCTCATTGCATCCGCCATGATATTAGCAGGCGTGCTCATCGGCGCCGCCGTGCTGGCGCAGTCTGTCGCCTTTCGGCAGCTAAGATTGATGCGCCTAGCCGAAGACCTGAAGCAGTTCTGCACGGGTGGCGCCAAACCGGAAGAGGCAGGAGGCTGTGTTGCGGCCGTGGAGCAACTTTCACTTGCCATGGACTGGTCCGTTAACCCGTGCTCGAGCTTAGACCAGTTCGTGTGCGGACACTGGAGCAGGTGGAACTCACGACGACGCTCTTACAAACAGGTATTCATGTGGACAACTGTCCTTGTAGTTTAGAAGCGCAGCCAACGTGTGTAGTACGATGCACGCCCAGGAAATAGGGCACTGTGGTCTTGAAAACGCGCAAGCCTTTATATTTAAGGTCGAAAACTGTAATGAGCGACAATCATTCCTCTTTTGAAGGTAATGCTTTGTTTGGTCAAAGCGCCCTGGCAAGCAGTGTTTTAGGGAGCTGCATTTTAAACGCATCAGGTTATGTTCCTTTACGAAGTGCCAGGTTTGAATTTAACGAACAAATTCCTCGTGGTATGCAACCCATAACGTTTGCTTTGTGCATACGCCCACACTTAGGTTGAACGAAAAGCAAAGGGGCTGTGGAGGGTAAGACACAGGCACTCAGGGGCTGATTTATGGGTCACTGTGGAAGGAATTCTTTGTAAAGGCTTGAAGCGAGGGTGCAATTTGTCGAAGAAAAGCCTTCTTTGTAATTTTTCTCCTAAGTAGAATTTCTTGCTTGTTGAGGGGGGGGGGGGTGCTTGATGAGTGCACAAAGCTCCGTCGAGACCATTCCTCCGTATCTTAAAGCATTGTAATTCAAGAGACAGCGTATCTCGTCAGTGAATGCTGGTTACTGTAGAGCCTTATCAAGCTCCGGCCTAAGCGATGCCAAATGATGGTAGGGGTCGTATACCCATGTGTGACCAACATGTCGTGATCAACATAAACGTGCAGACTGCAATCAGCCTGCGTTGACCGAGGGAGTCTTTTCAGATGTATCACAATAACACTCATTTTACAGCGAAGAAGTTATTCGTGTGTACTCGAAGCCACACACTACTCCCGCTGAACGGCGCACAAGGGGCATGGTGGCTAGTAGGAAAGGGCGACAGGCTCTGCAACCGGTGCGCGACGTATGTTTCTCCATCGCAATGGTTAACAACAAACACTCTTAACTGCTTGAGAGCACGGTTGTCGTTTTGCGTTGTATTTCGTTGCACACTATGTACGGAACCATGGACTGACCCGCCTAGTATTCTTGCAATTTTAGTGCAAATCCGAGCGTGACCAGTTCAACTTGCCTCCGGAGCTTAACCACTAAAGCCCCAAGTTGTTTCCTGTTAAAAAAGTAAACTATTTCTTAGATTTTTAGGCGCTCACTTTTTTGGTCATGCGTATTCTCAAAATATTTTGTCTGATTGCTTCCTGATTGCTATGAATCCAAAATAAAAATAAGAAATCTGTTTCGAATAGCTTTCCCTCAGTAAATGTAAGTTATGAGAATACGGGTTCTGAAAGGCGCGGTAGTGATTTCCATAGACTAAATGGTACGGAATATTGTCACCAAGTGGTGACTGGAGTCCAGAGAGCAGAAAGGCTGCGAAAAGGGTGTCTAAACAAAATTATTTATTTAGGCTCACTTACGCCCACAATGGACTGAATCAGTTGGCGGAGGCGTAGCAACAAGCGTGCTCGGCGGTCGTCGAACAGAATGCCCGCCGCTGCCGGCCGCGCTCAATTTAAAGCTGATAGCGAACTTTCGAGATAAAGCGTGCAAAGTTACTAGAACATTCTGGAACAACGTACAATCAGCTCTGCCTGGATGCGATCAATCGAGATAAATCTGGTCGCGTCTGGATTCGCAAACAAAGCAATAAAGCGGCGTGGCGGCAGCTTTGAAGAATTAACAAACAAAACCCTGCAAAAATTCACGGCAATATAATGGAACCATGCAGGCTGATGAAAACGCCTATCCGGCCATTGGTATTGATAGGAAAAGAGCTTCGGCCTAGGGGAATTTGACTTGTCATTGAAGGTACTGGTGGTAACGACGAGCAGAGCACGGGCATGGAAGTTTAAAGAAGACCTTCTGCTTACATAGAAACGGCGGTGAAAGCGGATGCTTTCAAGGCCAATTTACAGGTGTTGAACAAAAAGAACTTCACTTGCCGCGATGAAAAATATTTGTGAATAAGTGAGAAAAGGAAAATTTGGGAAATATGTTTTGCAGAAGCACTGACGTCGTGGACAGCTAAGTCTCCTTAACATACTTAGCCCATGGAAAGGTATTGAAAGTGGGGCGTGCGCCTTCTTTCGGGCGTTGCATTTTTCATAAATATGTCGCTTGTTTTGGTAGGCTAATCTGTAACGTTTTCCTGCTTCGGCTAGAAAACATGTCAAGCGAAATGCGTAACAGTCAAAGCCGCCTTGGACATCCCGCGCAGAGCATCATCATGAGCTCTGCTGCAATTTGAGAAATCTTAAATAATATGAGCAAACTATATGCAACCTAGGTAGTACATTTTATATTGAAAAGGTACAATGTGGTCTCTATATATCTAGGAGAGCACGGCCAACTTGACAGCCAGCATCCATGAGACGTTCCAGCGCGTCCTGCACAATCTGGACCTGTACAGCCACGAAGAAAGGATCATGGCCGTCTTCTACAACAGCTGTCGCCCGTTCATCTTTAGGAGGAACGAGCGGATCGCGACGGCTGCAGATGTCATATCTGCGTTGGGCCTCCGGCACATTGCGGTGACCACCAACGAGCCGCTGGTCATGGCGGCTCTTGTCGACTTCGTGGTGGGGTCCAGTTTGCGGTCAGGGCTCTGCTCCATGATCAGCCTGTCTTCCAGGGCAGGGAAAGTCCACGTAAACATGGGACAGAGCCTGCGTTCCTCACTGGGCGATGCTCACGTTGTTCCCTTCCTTCGTGAGGCACTCGCTTACATGGGTCTCGGAGATGAAGCTCTGAACCCGCTTCTCTACGTCGACGTCGACGTTCACAGGTGAGGCAAACACACCTATGTGTCCGCGTGTAAGGGACGCACTGCGCTGTGAAAAAAGCATGCTTGGTTTTATCGAAATTATTGCTCAAAGGCCGTCAATATTCAGTTTTGTCAGTGTTTTTAAATGCAATCGGTCGCTATGTGCCCTGATTTGTGCACAAAGCCTCCGCATGTGGCACAAGACATAGCAGAGTTCACAGTGCTAAGTTAGTGGGAGGTAATCTAGCGGGCAAATAAGAAAATAAGCAATGCACCCTGGCATTTTTCACACAAGCTATTTTTGTATTAGCGAGATAGTGTTTCCGTAGCTCTAAAATTGGTACAGTTTTCTAACTATGCATCATTTACGATGGCAAAAAGAACTTCAAATCAGTTACAGCTGTACCTGCCATCATGTATGCGGCAGTCGTTGATTCTGCTTGTACGAGGCTGACACCGAAGGTGTTGTACAATTGTTTTAGAAATTATTGCCCCTAATTACTAGAAAGAACATGTTATCTTGGTTTTCCAGTTTGTTTTTATTTTCCTACGTAGTCCAGATTACTACGTATACATTTTCTCGACCGATCTGGAAGCTTGAAAATAACCCTATGGTAGATCTCTGTTCTAGTCATATAGACACACTACTGTAAAGATCAGCTTCGATGTCTCAGATTGGTGGCCCCGCATTTTTTTTCTGCGTCGAAACTACTGGGAATCCGCAGGAGCCAGATCAGGTTGTTAAGGTGAGCTGAGAAAAAATTTCGGCCCCATTTTGTAAGTTTTCCCCACTTCTAGACAGGCAGCTTGAGGGCATGCTTTGCCGGGTTGCGACGTAAAATTTCTTGCTTGAAGCATAACGAGGAACGGGCGACTTAGTTTCTTTGATTTTTGAACGTATTGAGTGAGCATCAAGCCGAAGCTAACTCGCGCAAGAGGCTTCTACACGAGTCGTGGCACATCCAACAAACAGGGAAGAATGTTAATCGCTCTCCGTAGACACTTCCCCCTTCTTACATCTATACTTTGCGGCCACTGACCCGGCAGTCCTCCACACGAGGGCTTAAAAAGCCAAGCGGCGCCTCCCCTGTAGTCACACCACGCAGAAGGGACCAAGCCGGTTTCGAAGCATCCTGTTTTTTTCTGAAAATTCACTACGTTGGCGTCACTCATCTTCCTACTAAAATAAATTTCCCAACCAGACGAACTTCTGTCAAATGTTTTCTTTTGAGTATTTTTTTAGAATCTTCACAGTTTCAGCATTAAATCCAGTGAAAAACAGCATGGCTGGCACTAATGGATCTGCACCTCCCAGTGCCGTGGAAAGAGTGCTCAATCTGGAGCGGTTCGTGAACGTCACTGCCGGAGTCCTCGGGAGGCGAATCTTCTTCGGTGCCAGCTTTGAGGAAGCTCTCAACCGCGCTCTTCCCAACGGCGTTCCCGTCCACACGGCCGACACTGTGGTCTCCGCGAGGTCCCTGTCTGAAATGCGGGCAACCATGACTGCAGTGGCCGCAAAACCCCACACGGCATACGTCTACACCTCACTGGTCCTGGTCGCCCAGGTGAAGAATACATGCCTCTATTGAGCCCCACGGTTGTAAATTGACTCCCCCTTAATGAATCGCAGCCAAGAGCGACGTTCTCAAGTTGCCCTTCTGGACAGTGTGAAGCTTTAGAGGAAGCTCTGCATCTTATTCGCAAACGCGGTTTGGCATACCTTATTTTGACGCATCATTTCAAGGTTTATTCGCCATTGATCGATCCTCAAAGAGCTTATTTCAATGTGGAACGTATATGGAACTCATCATTACCGCGCACCGGCTTGGTTTCGGGCTATAATAACTTGGTAAGTACTTCAAATACCGAGACATGTGGACAGGGAAAGTGGAAAATGATTGTAATCCCAGCACACAATAGGCATAATCCCCCGGTCTTTTTTTCGCAAGCGTGTATTATTGTTGCTTGTGTTTCGTATCTCAAGTTACTTTTAAATTATATTTCCTTTCAGGTAAAAAAGAAAGAATCAAAAACAGCAGTACCGTCCTTTGATACCCTTATTTTCATGCTGCAACGAAACGCGGCATTGACCCCTGCACTTCCCTATTCTCGTCTGCGTTGGGAAATATCTACGCTAAATTAGCAGAACAAGGGCACTTTAGAATGATCAATAAGGGGCAGAAAAATAAAAATTCACGAGGAAGAAATATCCTGCGTTAGTATGGAGCCTGAAAGCATATCTGTGCATATGGACTAATCGTGCACCGATGTCTGCTTGTTTAACGAGGAGCCCATTGAAAAAATCAACAATTGCAACTAAAATCATTTAAAAATATTTCGGTTAGTGGTGGCCTGAAACCGATTAATAAGTGCCGTTCTTTATTGCTTATCTTCGCTTATAGACAGTTCCCAGGGACGTATCATACTTTTTTCCGGCAACAAAACAAATACAAGCAGTAGATGATGTTACCAGTAGCAAGAGTTACCTTCTTAACAGCTTGATATGCCGAGCGCTACGTCACAAATAAGCACGTGTGCTACGAGGGGCGCCGAAGTGCAGTGCTCTGGATCGGCTCACTTCGGCCAGCTTGTTTTCATATGCCCTAACATTGCACGGCGCATGTTTATTTTTGCATTTCGCCTCTACTCAGTTGCGGCCACGACTACTGAAATGCGATCCCGCGACCTTGGATTCTGCAGCAGAGTGCCCTTGAAACCGTTCCTCCAGAACAGGTACAAATCGCAACGACGACATAGTGGTTAAAACCTCGAGAGAAAAAAAGAACAACTGCCGATGTGGTTTCCCAAAGTCCTGAAGACAATCTGCCGGAGTGCAGAAGCGGGCCGTTCTGAACTCTACTCATCCGACATCCTCTCACTGTAGTCACACCTCTGACTCTGTCATTGTCGCGCTTTTGTCACTCAGGTCATGAAGTACGCCTATGTTCTTCCCCACGGAGACGTCGTGAACGACCAGTATTACATCACCAAGACGTGCGTGGAAATAACGGGCAACCACTTCAAGGCCCTGTTCCCGCACTGGGTGACTTACACGCTGGTGGGACGGACAGGACTCGCCGAGTTCCATGTCATGAGGGAGTCACTGCGGCGAGCTTTCGCCCGTAGTCCCACCGCGATGGAGCTGCGGCTCAACGAGGCTGACTTGGATGATGTACCAGTTAAAATCATCGGTAAGTATTCTTTTTTGTCCTCCGTCGCGAGGAGCTGTGATTGTGCCTGACAGAAATATTCAAGCTGGTTGCGAGTAGTAATGTGATTTTACTGTTTTTTTCTTAAATGGGGAAGACATAACAAAGACAAATATGCATGTCATACTGACTGCGCCTGTAATCGCATTATCAATAAGAATGATGGATTCTTCTGAGGTACGTATTATCCTTGAAATCTCTTAGGTCGTAGAATTGGTGGCTCACAAGGTGTGAAAGTAAAGTAAGATTAGCAGTTGCAATTTCGCAGTGTTAAGAGAGATTTCTTCCATATAAGCATACTACGCTACACTTTAGCCTCGTTGTAGCCAAGTCGGAAGGTGTCCGCGATCCTTCCTTATCCCCGTTGACTTTTTGCGTTGCGACCCTGCAGCCGCTACTCTCGCATAAGGTGACAAACTTACGTTCCAAAGTGTACTGGAGCGGAGGTTTGTAATGTTTGTTTATTTATTCTCAAAGCCGCTTACGGCTTTACCATTTAGCTTGTGACAGAATATGCAGCCACATTTGCCTGGAGTGATAACAGCCACCCGCAACTACTTGTACACTATTGGAGGTTGTTGTAGCTGGTATCTCTAAATTTCTTCGTCTGCTTCCAATTGACAACGGCCGAGTGTATCAGTGGTTCTGTTCATCGATCTCCACCGAGCCCGAGTACTACTGTCTCCGCTGCCGCGTTCTCTAGTTTTTTTTTTTGTGGACGCAAGTCACGTCAATAAACGCTTTCTTTTTGGAAGACTTTCGGTGCCTTCCTGCCTGCTGAAGTCCCGTCACCGCCACGCGTCATCTTTCAGTACGCCTCCGATGTTTGTTGAGAGAACCTTCAACAGGCGCACCGCACGGCCGTGATGCGCGCGAAGATAGTTCACGAAACGGGCATGTAAGCCTCGCCGAAGTGCGGTTGTTTCTCTCGCGGCCGCGACGTGCATTCAGCGTGAAGAAAACGACTTTGTGTTCCATTCGGCCAATTTTCGCCTCTTCAGAGATGTTCAGGAGTAAAATTGCGTGATAAGGCAATTGTTGTAGATTTGCGAAAAATCCAAGAGCCAATTTAAATTGCTTCTTTTACAAATGGACCGATTGCCCACTCTGCTGCTGAAGAAAGAGCCGAGAAATCGAGATTTTTCGTCTAAGTGAGATAAATGAAAAACAATCCTTGGAGGAATTATGCCGTAGGTCAAAGGAAGAGACTATTTAGACATAATAAACTCTGTTTTCGTTGCAGTATGCCGATATATGCAGCTGCTAAAAACAGTTTGTGGCCGAAATTTCCGCGGGATTACAGGTTTGGTCGGCTTACTTGGAACACAAACGTGCAGGCCGGCGAAAACACTTTTGAGGACAGTGTGTTGTGAAAAATGGGCTCGCCAGATCGAAGGTTAACGCAAAGCCCTTTGAAGCGGACTCATGCTGGTCTATACAAGGAATCTGATCGTTACACAGCGTTAGCTCTTTGGCAGCCGTGCCTGGCTTGCGCGTCGCCGTAGGCGTCGACGTAACCGCACCCACCGGTTAAAGCACCAACCCATTGGTTAATGCACCCACCGTTAATGACATGCACCCATGGGGTGGATGTCATTAACGCACCCACCGGCCATTAACACACTCACTTTATATTACGGTTTCGTTCTTAAGTGTCGTAGAAGGGCGCAAACCTGCATCAAGGTTCTTCGTCATATAGTGTTTCTTAGCGCGCGGAGGAACTACTTTGATTGTGTCCTGCTTCTGGTCCCCAGAAATTGTCTTCAACTTCAGTTGCCACCACTGTCACAAATACCGAGTTTGGGAAAACAGTGCCGCGCTGCTTATCGGCCATACCATGTGACCACGCCGCGAGAACGAAAACTGTACTGTATACGGCTCCTGAGAAGTGTAGTGAGCTTATCGCAGGTTATGTAGAGCGAAGAGCGCCGAAAACATAGATATTGATAGAACACAACAGTGCAGTGCGGATTCTTTGTTCCGCATACGATTGAAATCACAAAATAACCACGGGAACCCTCGTACGGCAGCATAACGCAGCGAACAGCCAATACAGATCAGTGCGCTATTGTTCAAAGAAGTGCTTACATAAGTTGAGAGGAACGGTACGCCGTTATCGTAATGCCCGCTCGCTGACAAATCATCTGGATAAAAGCACCGCGCGGGCTCCCATTCAGAGGGGAAATGTTTTTTTAGCGTTGTGGGTAGTGCTAGACAGAGTGTGTTATGGGCGGTGACGTCAGTTCACCGCGTCGATAGGGTTCTACAGAATTGACCACCGTTAGATATCAATATACTGAGGACAAAATGGACGCTGTGGTTCGCTCGAGGTTTGTTAGAGCCCGCTGGAGCAAGATTTGTGTTTGTGAAATAGAAGCATCCAATTGGACGCCTTCTATTGCAGCTTCGAATGGTAATAACCACTCCTAAGTAACTTTAAAACAAAGCCTGTTGCTAGCTTTAGGTTCTCCGGTGCGCGGTTCTTTCGTGTGAAACTTAGCTAATGTATCTGCAATTTATCTAAAAAGCGTGCCAAAGTAGTTTGAAATGAGGAGAGCCTGCAGGTCTCATCACTCATTTTCCACCTGCCGTGAGAAGAGGAAGATCTCAGGCCCTGTTAACTCAGTCTTTATAGCTAGTGTAGTCCCCTGTACCACGCTGTCTTTATATGAATAATAAATGTACTTTAATTAAGGCTGCAATTTATTGATTTGGTAGTCATTCGTTGTGAAAAACAGTTCGGGAAGAAGGGACACAGAAACACAGACACGCAACACAAGCGCCGTCTTAGTTTTCGTGTGTCCCGTCTTCACGCGCTGTTTTTCACAGTGTATTGAATGAACTGCATGAGTTTTTTTTTCATTCCTGGAGCGTGTTATTCCTTTCTGTTGCGAAGCCTATTTGTGACTTCACCAACTAAGGCTGATGGTGGCTCATGAAGATAAAACAACCCAACTTTTTCCCCAGGTGATCGCAACGTATCGGCCTGGCCTCCCACTGCTCCAGCGGGACTAGCACCCAAAGACTACGACCACCACTTCCTCCTAAATGTCGTCCGAGCGAGCCGGGATGCCATCGACACCGACTACGAGGAAGATGCCGTCGAACGCCTACTTGCCGGGGAGATCGTGATCGGAGTAGTCAACCACCAGATGGAGGTTCTCGTGCCGGCCAACTTCCTCGCGAAGGACATGGCGTACGCCTCTTCCGGACCAGCAGTGAACATCCCAACGGTCGGCGTATGGTTCATGACCCAGTGGGTCACGGCAGCTGTTCTGAAGAAACAGTTGAGAGACGGTGTCTCGTTATCCCGGGAAATCTCGGCAGCAAGAACGGCTCAGGATGACGAACTCCCGAGCAACCGAGAGAATGGAGGATGCATCCCCGTCAGCGCGCGAGCTGAGAACAGCATCGAAGGGGTCATTAACCCACAGGAGCTGGACCTGGTGGACGTAGTGGACGACAGAGCGGAGTGCACCAGACAGGAAGCGTCCAAGGTTCTCGAGAGGGATGTCTCTGCTATAGAAGCAAAGTTTCTCTTCTTTGTGAACTGGGCTTTGGACGTGGCTTTCCTGGCTGTGGAGGCCCATCACCGAGAGCTCTATCCGTGGTGGGGGTGGTGGTGGGACGACCGCAGGAGCAGGCAACTGTTCCTCATGCGCTTCTGCCAAACACTGTGCGGTGATGAAGCCGATTTGGACACATGCAGGTACCACGCCCAGCGGTCTCAACAGCTGGCCCGGGCGTTCCACTGCGACGGGCTGCCCGTGATGAAGTGTTAGTCGCAGCGAAAATTTCTTAGCAGGCAACTTTTTCATTTGTTTCTTTTATATGTATATATACACAAGTCTCATTGGTATGCGCGGGGACCATTTTTGTATACGGAAAATTATAAATTTTCGGAGCCTTGATAGCATCTTCGGTGTTAGGGCACGAGTTATGAAAAATCGTCTCACATACTGTTTTCATTTTAGTCTTTTCCAGTTTCACTACCTTTATGGGCAAGTGCTGCTCTCAGCTTTGGAGCTTCGATTTTCTCCTTGAGCTCATTATCGACAAAGAATCAGTTTCATGTCTTAATGTGGACAATTGCCAAATTGGGATTGCCTTGATACGGTTTGTCTAGGAAATGAACCAACTGCAGATCTGAGCTGTCGCTCAGATCTGCAGTATTTTGGCTATCTGCAGTCTAAAGTAAGGAGAACACGTGTTAAAGTTGTTGTTTTTTTAACTTAAATTCACTCTCAGTTTTTATTATATATCTTATTGTGTCGTCGAGGTAGACCAGCAGTGAATGACTTAGTATTTGACGTAAGTTAATAGTTTGCTGAATCAGTTTATACGGCCGAGATGATCTGACAGCCATTGTATACAGCGCGTTGTTAACAGCGTCTTGCAATGTAAGCAGTTTGTAATGAATTTTTCATGATTCTGTCCAAGCATAATTGAAATATAAATGGGTCAACTGGACACCTTCGTTTTACTACTTGCCGTGTAGTGCCTGCTTCACTGCGTATTTCAGTGTTCACTCTATAAAAACATTGACATGCAATAGGCCTTAAGCTCACTGCTCGTGCTGGATATTTATTGTGTTCGTGATATTTTCTGTGAATGCTTAACGGTCATCCCTTTGATTATTACAAAGAATGCGGCGAAGAAGTTAGTCCGACAGCACCGGGCAGACAAAAAAGATAACCTCAATTACACAAAGGATAACGAGCTTCGTCTGGCCAAACAAGTCGGCCATCGGTTTGCTTTCCAACAACAACCCATACGCAGCAATTCCGGACAAAGCATTTTCGTGCGGTAAACAGTTTGTGGACGCAATTTTTTGAAATAATGTAAGATTTTCTTGTAACAATATATGTGGAGATCACCCGATTTAAGTCGAATTTTTTTTCGATTAACGTTTTTGCAATTGTCAAAAGCGTACCCAACAGGTTTGCGGTGCCAAGGACCACATGGCGACGTTCAACGAACTTACACAGTTTCACCGCCTGGGTCGAAGCACTTTCCCACCCCCGCACCCGGGGCTGAGCCGAGCGGCGGCGGTGCTGTTCAGACAGTTACAAACTGGTTCCTTACCCACCTCAGTGTTAATGAATCATGTTTACCCGAAGGTATACGAGAGTGCTGTGTGCTGCGTGTGCCAGCGGGAGAGGGCCACCCTGACCCACATCCTATGGGATTGCACCAAGTTCCCCGACAAAACATCGAGAAGTACAACGATTACGCCGCGATTCGCGGTTGCTGCTGAATTCAATTACCTCGAAATCCAAACCTGGGTCGTAAAGCAGGTCTCGGCGGCTCTAAGAGAAAGGCAGGGCGAAACCGATGGTACGTTGCGCCTCAGGGCGACCGACCGCGGAAGTAACACGTGCTGGATTTGAATAGGGACCACCCGCTGAGAAGGCGTCAGGGCTCACGTCACGGCGCCATTTAGTCATGGAGTCGTTCTGCAGGCGACTTAACAATGTTGCTTCCTCCTCCTCCTCCCAAAATTTCTGGATTTTTTCTCACATAAACCACGCCTTACGCTTAATGGAGGTGACGTTATTGTACCCTGCCTACACAGCCTAGAGATTCGCCGCAGACGGCTACAGATAAAGATCTCGACTGCAGAGCACTGCACCACGAGATCGCATCCCGCGTTCTTGGCCCCATCTGCTGTTTGTTCCAGGTCGCTTCGCCAGCGTGATGTGCCTGTTTTCAGTCGTACCGACGACCAAGATGTTAATGACTATATCTCGTCTTACGACTTCCTCAGCACACATAATAAGTGGGAGGACGTGCTTAAGCTCAACGACGCCATCTTCTGACGCGAGTCTCGACACTGTGGTATGACATTTACAGTGCCGACGTGTCAGCTTGGGCACCCTTCGAGGTACTCTTTGAGGATGCCTTCGTTCTCCATGCCGTCCGCAAGCTTTGAGCCGAACACCCCTGCTCACATGAATATTTTAATGAACATTAGACTTTATGACATGATTTTACGTCCGGAATTTGTCATAAAAGGCGCTGTTTGGTCAAGAGGGCGATGACGTTACAAGGTTGCATGTCCATGGCGCGAAAATTTTAAAAGTGAGAAACAAGGCGAGTGAGGCGCAACCAGGAAAGCGGGAGACAAGCAAGTTGGAATCTCATCTTAGTGACGGTGGAGGCTGCGACGCCCCCACGTCAGTGTGCAGCTGTCTGTCGTTGAGTGTGGACATGCCTCAGGCAGCTCCAGTTAGCATGGAGGTTTGCGGTCATAATGCTGTGGAATTGTACTCTTGTGGGGATTTTAGCGTGCCCATAATATATCCAGTGCCAAAGCTTGGGCCAGTTAATAATACCAACTCCCCGCTAGAATGTTCAAGGAGTGGTGTAGAAGTGGTGAACCACGCACGGCTAGTAGGAGCACTTTCACGCTTCTCCTGGCATTACTTTCTGAAGGTGTGTATGGCACTGAGTGCAGTCTGCTTTGTGGTAAGTGATCTAAATGGAAATCTTATTGCCCTCAGACCGTGTCAGCAGTAAAATCATTCTTGTGCGTTTGTGCTGCGCAATCTGCTGCACGAAGTGCCACATGTGGTGCATTGCATTTGTGCTTGTGGAATGACACTTGAATATTATATGTGCAAGGAGTTAAAAGTGGTTTTAACGTAGTTGCTCACGCGGGAGGCTCAGACGCTTTTCTCATAGTGAACCTTGTCTGTGTGTGCTCGCGAAGGCTTCAAAATCCTTGGTCCAGGGCAAGATCAGCTCTATATGAAAATATAAGGAGGGGCAGAGTTTGAACAAAACAATGGAGCTCCAGCAAAGCTCAACTAAGATGTCAACAAACGATGGAAGCTCGTCCAGTGTCCGTACTAGAACAGAAGAATAATGATGAGTTGGATGTAGTCGATTTTGGCGATAAATTCAGCGCGAAGGGACGAAGGACACAGAAAGGGGACAAAACAAGCGCTAGCTCGCAAGTAGGTTTTATTAAGAAGGAACACAAATATATACATACAGAAAAACGACATAGGTGCGATAGGCACGTAGTACAAAGATAGCGAACAGGGCACAAACACCTACAAAGCTCAGAACCCAAATACACTGCGCCACAGATCAAAAATGTGGTAAGGTGATAAGAAAAATAAGGAGGTGGCAAAGCTGGTTTCAAAGAAACTACCGTGTTGTACCGGCATCGCGATCAGCGCACGCGAGAGATTATAGAGGCGTATATTATCGAAAAGAAAAAAGATGTCTGGGTCAGCACTCCCTCGGTCACGTTATTTGAATGAGATAGGATTTTTAGTTACGTCATAACGTATTAACTTTTTGATCTGCGGCGCAGTGTATTTGGATTCTGAGCTTTGTAGGTGATTGTGCCCTATTCGCTATCTTTGTACTACGTGCCTTTCGCACCTATGCCGTTTTTCTGTATGTATATATTGGAGTTCGTTCTTAATAAAACTTAGCTGCAAGCCAGCGGTTGTTTTGTCTCCTTTCTGTATCCTTCGTCCCTTCGCGCTGAATTTAGCGCCAAAATGCCGTACTGCAAGACGTGCACTAGCCTGGATGCGCCCAGAACTATCAGAAGCAATGCTTTTGCTGGAGACAAGGAGTGCCTTCTTTGTAAAACTATTACATTCATTAGACTTTCCAGGAATTCCAGTCACATTGCCAAAAAACACGTCCGTTGTTGTTGTTGGCCTCTGGTGGAATGGCACATACCTACAGTGGGCGATTGGCCAGGGTGCCTTGCACTTTCCGTTTTGATGGAATGGAGCGCGTTGCTCTTCCTCGACTTCTGCAAACCGATGTGCACTGAAAACGCGATGAACTCTTTCAAAGTGGGAAGCCGTGCGTGTAATGACGGGACGAATATTATTGCCTTGTTTACCTTGCATTTGGCGCATGATGGCCTTAGCCGCCTATGTGCCATAAAACCCACCAAAACACAATACACAATATTGCCTCGTTGTTCTGGCCGAAGCCCTGTGATGAGCTTTACTTTGCTATGAGGCAAGTCCAACGCGCATAATTGGATGGAGGAGCACAATGGTAAAGGGTGGGGATTGATCGGACGATTGGTTCTGCCCCGCGCGGCTGGCTAATGCTCGAGCTAGAGAGTTTTTTCTTTCTTCTTCTCCAGTCCCGCTTGGGCCGACATCCACATGGTTTGATGGTATTCTTCCAGTTTTAGACCCAGGATCTTAGCCGCCAGCAACGGTCTTCGTCCCTCGGTAAAGTTGCGGCATGCCTGTTGCGAGTCGGTGACGACCCCACCCTGTCGGGCTGCCTGATGACTAGCGCCACGCTACGGTTTCAGCCGCAGGTAGGCTTTCTGCCCTGATGAAGGCTGCGAGGGTCAAGAAGTTATGTCTTCCGTTTACTGCGACTACCGCAAACAAACCCCCTTTTGAGTACTACGCTCCGTCCACGTACTGGTCGCCCTTGAATCGAGTCGGTACCTAGCGCCGTAACCGCTGGTTGTATCCTTCCCCTCCCAAAAAGCTCAGGACGGAAGACGCCGTAGGTCAAAGACTTATGCAAATAAATACATTCCCAAACCTGCAAAGATATATCAAAATGTAGCCACTAACATATCGTGGTGTCTGCCCCTGGTGCGTCGACATACGTCCCACACCATTCCGCACCTCGTGGGGCGCGAGTGCAAGCCCAGCAGCTAAGAACGCCAGCACGTCTTTTGAGCGGTGGGAACTGCAGCTGTTGGCGACACCCTGTTAGGACAAGAAGCGATTTCCCCGCATGTTGGTCGAGCAGCCACGGCTAGTGGAGTCCTGGAATGAGGAAGCCGCCCTGTCGACCACTTGCCCACTCGAACGAGATCGATAATCTCGTTGGTTTCAATAAATGTTTCTCCTCCTAAGCGCGCACAGCTCGTAGATCGCTTGGCGGGAGGTATAGATTTTCCTACTAGGTCAAACGAGAGAGTAAGCACTATGCTTCAATTATCGCCTCAAGTTAATGTAGTGACCTAGCACGGGATTGGACAGTTTGACCTTCAACGTGGTAACGGAGTGCTGGACACAGACTCTTGTAGGCATGCATTATGCCATCCCTTTAGAAGCTTACAGCTTGGATCCTGGAGATCATAAGATCATACCGCCATTTGACTTTGATGACGCCGTGAAGATGTTGACGGAAGACAAATGGCCGGTCAACGCAAACTATTTATTGAGCCTGTCATGCTCTCGGACCACCCAAGCCAGAAATCAGTTGCGGTAAAGAAAGGCCAGAGCCTTGGAACGAAACTTCGAGAATTAAGAGGACGCCGATCCTTCTCCATAGCCTCCGTAGTTCCCATCCCTGGTTACTTATGGCTTTCGGATATTTAAAGTAAAAATATAGATGTAATTAAGAAACACAGGTGGCGTAGATAGCAGAAAGTGATTTTCAGTGCCTTTCCAAGGTTAGAATGCCAGTTCTTCTTGATATGATTGCATTATAAGACACAAGCAAACTTTAGGAAAAAGTTTTGAAGCACCGATAGTTACAGCAGGCATTGGGCTGGCACGAACGCGTAAACATATTTTCTTCCAGACAGTTGTGATTAAGTTGATCGCTGTAAACTTGGCAATAGGGTGATCTATGCTGGTGATAATCACAGAAAGCAGGCCGAAAAAATCGAGGGGACACCTAGCCTCTGCCTTAAAGAGTATGACGTGATAGAGGTTATTTATTTATTTATCTGTAGAAACTGCAATCAGTACACGGTGATTTAGCAGGGTGGTAGAAAAGTGATTTAGCACAACGACTTATACAGAAAAAAATGCACTGAGCACTGGTTATACAATAGAAAGGGAAATAAACACACACGGCACAGCTGCGCTTAACAAGAACAAATAAATAAAAAGGTCAAATTCTCACACACACGTTTACAGCAAAGAACAAAACTAGCAAATAACACAAGAAGTAAACTTATTGTAAACTTGATTAAAACGCAGTTAACGTTGGTGCAGAAACTGCATTGGCTTTCAGCTGATTCTAGTCAACTATTGTGTGAGGGAAGAATGGAAACTTGTAACTGTCGTCACGCGAGAAAAAGGGGGTAATAGTTAGATTAAAGGTATGATATTTGTTACGTCAGTTTTATAGTGTCCATTAATTAATTGGTACAAAATCTTCAGCGCCAAGGGAGCAAGATTCGCCCTCTTGAAAATACCTGCAACAGAAGTTCTGGTAAATGTGTTAAAATAAAAACCGGACCCATTCTCTGCACTTCTTCTAGCTTAGCAATATTAGGTTTTGTGGAAAGACCCCATATCATGACAGCGTGGTCTGATATAGGTAATACAAATGATTTATAAGCTAGGAAACGTACAGCGGGAGTAGAAAACTTGACCGCATGCCTGAGTATAAAAGTTTTCTGCTAGCGTTTGCGGTTGCGTATTTAATATGGGTAGTCTAGTTAACATCCTTCGAGATCCACAGCCCTGAGTACTTACAGCTGAGTATTTCAGAAACAAGTTATTATTAATACTGTATTATGAAAGCAAAGGTTTCTTCTTAAGAATTATTCTCATGAAAACAGTTTTCTCAACATTGATGACCATCTGCCACTAATGCCATCAAGAAAAACTTTTTGAAGCACACTGTTAAATAATAACTGGTCCTCTATGCCGCTAATTTCAGAGTGCAGAACACAGTCGTTGGTGCAAAAAGTTTAATGTTAACTGGAATATCCTTTACTATATTATTAATATATAACAAAAACAAAAGTGGCCCTAGCACAGATTCATGGGGTACTCTCGAACCAACCGTTGCTCATTCGGAGAAAGCGGTATGAAATGAAACAAATTGTTTTCTTGTTAGATACGCTGCAGTACATTCTGTTAAGCGATTACTACGGAAACTTTATGCAATTCATGAAGTGTCTTTCTGGGAGAAACTTTGTAAATTGCCTTCGAGAAATTAATGAATATTGCGCCAATTTTTGTACCTTTCTTATTGAAGTGGCAAAATTATGGATTATTTAAATGAGCTTAGTATGTGCACGTCGGAAAGCATTTTCTAAAACCGTGTTGATATTTGGTTAGAAAATTGTGTTTATTAAGAAATTCCAGGATTTGATTACGAATAATGTGCCAGAGCAATTTGCAGGTTATTGATGTCAGCGATAATGAGCGATTGTAGTTACTGAAGTCACTCTTTCCAGTTTTATGTAAAGATTAGATCAAGGCCGTAACCCAATGATTTGTTGTTAACCATCACGTAAAGATTTTCTAAATAAAACTTGAAAACTCTTGGAAACCTACTCCGCATATCTTTGAAGAAATGCATTTGGGATGTTCTCGGGTCCCGGAGACTTTTTTACATTAAGTTTTAAAAGGATGTTGAAAATACTTTGTTCTGAAATTGTGAGGTCATGCATACGTGGCATCCATGGAGACATCTAAAGTCGGTAGGGCACCATCATCTTTCGTAAAAACAGATTTAACCTTGCCATCCAAAGCATACAGATAAAAACGCGGTTCCCTCTTTCACAGTTACAATAATTATGCGAAATACTACACGACATACCTACCAAGCCCCGCTTTAACAATCCAGTATGAATGTGGTTGCGAGGCGTAGATTTAACGTGTCTGACTCGGAACCCACGGGTCAGGAGATACTGCTCTGCGCCTATATGAGGGTGAGGAGGAAGACGTCGGCAAACGGTCCATGTGCTTGGCGTGCTGCTCGCGGTTGGTTCGACCACTGAAGATCTGATGGCTCACTGGTGTGTCTGGCGCCATCTATACGTGCCTCTTGTAACAGCAACTTTTTCAAGCAATCCGGGTTTTTAGGTAACAACGGGAGCGCCGACGGCGATGCGGATGCCTGCTTTCCTGCAGAAAGGGGCTCTTACGCTATCACGTAAAAGCAAGGAAAAACAACGAGCAGCACTTCGCACGTGCAACAGCTCGCAGTATCAAGCTCTAAAATTCTTAATTTCGGAACAGAAATCTCCAGCACCTGCCTCGTATATTCTGATTTGTGCGCAAATAGGTATCTAAATATTCATTAATTCGCTGCGCTTAAGTGTGCATTTGTAGCTATTTTCGTATCTGGAATGTCCCTAGTTGATCGCATGCTTTGAAAAGTATTTTACGTGCTTTGATTAGCGAAAAGAAGATGGTGTCATTTTTTGCGCCATTTAAATGGTACAAGTACGATGTGTACCAGTTCCGGGCAGTAATATTATAACTGTCGGAGTGGCAGGGCTTCCAAAGAGCATGCGTGATATTTGCACACCCAAGATATTCTCGGACATGTCCACAAAGGGTACAATTTAGATGGAGGCTCTCGCCATCCGTTCACCGTTCGGGGCGGTCAGGGCAGCCAACACGAGTGTATCTGATGTACGTTTGGAGGATACATTTTCGAGGACACTGCTTTGCCCTCAGAGCGTGCTTTAGTGATCCTTTGAAAGTCCTCAACTGGTCCTATTCTGCGCTCCAACTGTACCCGAAGACCTTTTTCGACTGCTTCCAGCACAGAAAAAACAGATAATGTGTGTTAGTAACTTATTGCAGGTAACATGCAAGAAAATACGCGGGAGCGCTTCCTTTTGATTCGTTTAGGCGCTATCTTCCGAAAACAAAACTCGCGAAACGTTTTTCGTGCTCTGCTAGATTGTGACTGTTGTCGCCAGTGCAGGTGATCACGACTCCTTCTTCGCACGTTTTCAGATACAGACGGTCATAAAGCTACATCTGGACTTGAATTCTATAACCTTAGTGACGAAATCTAGGGGAAAACAACGAGTGCTTTTAGCATGCCCCAAAAGCTAACATCCCAGGCCTGCAGCAGCATGCAGCAAAAAAAAAAAATCTTTGTGCTGTTTGTTCTTTCACGGTAAAAGCCGTCGGCACGCGGCTTTATCAGTTTGTCTGTGACGCGAGACGCGACCAGACTTAGCTGGATTGATCGCTGCCATGGGCAAGTGCTTCCACATTTTTTCATATTGTTGTAGCCGCTTTTCATTTCTCATCTAGAAAGTTCGCAGCGCGCTTTAAATTGAGCGTGGCCAAGAACTGCAGGGTTTCTGTTTGACGACCGCAGGACACTCTTTTGGGTATCGCAGCCGCCGAGTCATTCAGTTCTTTGCTTGCACGAGTCAGCCCCAACAAGAACTTTTTTTGGGAAGACGTTTTCGTGGTCTTCCGGACTGCCTGGCTGTCCTCAGTACTACGTGACAATATCCTCTGGGTGTAATATTTCCTCTGTTTGTGTATTTCCCGCCATTATATCAGTGCAGTAGAGAAATTTCTTTTAATAAAATCTCCAGCTTTTAAAATGACGCCGTCTACGGTTGGTAAACGTTCACTTCAATTCTGGGCCAGAAAGTAGTCCTGCTAATTTAGGTTTATGGGATGGTTGCAACGTACGAAAGTAATGGTGTCCTTATGAGAAGCTTTGTAGTGATGAGCACAAAGCAAATTTAAAATGCCTTGTTTGGGATGAGATCATTTGGACCACTTGGTAATAACTCAAGACTTCAGCAATTTTCTATTGTTTCATTGTGAGAGGGCGCCGTCGCCGTAGCGGAGAAAAATGCAAGCTCAGTCGATATAAATGACCTCCACCAGCCTAATTGCGATGATGAAGAAGAATGAGCGCATTAACACTCGTTTTTTCCCGCTCTCAATCAGTACGGCATTGAAACATTAGAGGCATTGTATGCTATTATGCACATTAATTCATTGTCCCGTCTTCGATCTCAAAGTTAACAGGACCCCTGTCCTTGCGTCTTCAAATCAGCCTACATGCTATTACCACTCCTTTTCCCGTCAAAACTTTTCTGTATCCAGCAATAAACCACCTGTGTCTTGGCCACTCTCCGCAGTGGGTTTGTGCCGGCATTGTTTGAGGCCTATCTATCTACATACCTACGAACCGCTCACTGGCGAAGATCAAAGAATAATCTGTTAAACGGCTAAGGCTGGCGCCGAATCCGGGCATTTCAATCTATAAAAGATGCGACGCAGCAAGTCGATCAGCAAAACGTGTAAGACACTCTCGGACAAGTTCTGCGCCATGCTGCGTTTGCTAAACTTGCCGCCCGAATGTTTGGAGGAGTCGCATATGTGGAAGCAGGCGAGTCGCCACGCAGCTCACGACGTCGAAGATACGTTTTCCCCAGGCGAGGTCAACCTTGTCCCGATGCGGGACGAACACCGAATGTTTAGCGACAAGGAATGTGGAGAAGAGAGCCAGAGAGAAAGCGCCGTTCCTTCTCCAGCAGGCAGCTACACCACTTACTACATGACTAATCTCCTTGGCCTTCAGTACCGGACGAAAGGGAGCAATGAAGGCATGGTGTCCACCCGGCGTATTGACCGCCAAGGCCGTCGTCTAAAACAATGTGAACACTCCCTAGGACGTGTCCAAAGCTTCAACAACGCCAGGCCTGTCACCAGCTCCCTGCCCAAGGTATTCAGCGATTCGGACATAACCGAGTCGCTTTCGACTTCGAACCCCGGTATCGCGGCGAGAGGCCCAGGCCAATACTTATGCGCCTTTAAAATCGAGAAAGCGACCGTTCTGTCGCCACCGCTGAAGAAAAATACCACGGAGGCCTCTTAACCTGAAGCTAGAGACCATTACCACCGTCGTTTCTCCGGTCAGAATCTTCCCTAATTCAGCGTGCCACAAAGCGAAGACAACGGTGCCATAGTCTCGAAAGAGCGCCTGGCAGCTTTAATCAATCGTGGATTACAAGCGCAGACCAGGGGAACAAAGCATCCAATCTCTCCGTTGCGCTGTACGTTTAGAATGTAGAAAGCTTTCAAGCTGGAGACTGTGTCGACCGTTAGATCTAACTGGGACCTTTGCGCTACTGAAGTGGACAAGGCCAACTGCTCAACAGATGGAGCATTTATGCCACAAAGCATGCGGCCTCCGGTCGATGCAGCCACCGCAGAATACGTACTGAGCATTACAGCCTTGTTCTTGAACACACCATCACCTGGCCG
This sequence comes from Amblyomma americanum, assembly GCF_052857255.1. Classification (NCBI taxonomy): domain Eukaryota; kingdom Metazoa; phylum Arthropoda; class Arachnida; order Ixodida; family Ixodidae; genus Amblyomma; species Amblyomma americanum. The sequence continues at coordinate 96,351,873 of NC_135504.1, read as the reverse complement.
TTCACCATGGCATTCTTGGTGGTCGGCCTCGTCCAAGGGTGGGAACGATCCTACGTTGTGTTGGAATGGGAGCTTCTTAGACTTCTTGAAGCACGAGTCAAAGCGGACGCCTTTTCGCGAGAAGCCGATGCCTAACAGCTTAAATTACCTCGCTATACTGCCCAAGATCCGCTGTGCTTCCGACTAACCAAGCACGTGAGGTCGTTGAAGTTGCTTTTTTGCCGGCAGTATAAACATACTTGTTCTCTACTCATTGATGCGGCAACAATGATTGCTGTCTTCAAGCGCACTGTGGTGGTTGTGCTTCTTTAGGGCTTTTCTAGCACCAGCCGCTCAAACTTCGCTGCGCAATTCTCTCAGATCTAGTGCTACAAAGTGCCGAAAAGTATGCGCCTTTTCGCTAATCGTGGTCAGCGTTAATGGTATTAGGAGTGCCGGACTGCAGGGACAGGAAAGCCAGATGTTAGGTAAGGTGGTGCCACTAAGCGCTTCTCGCGTTTTTCGAGTCTCGTGCCAAAACTGAGCAATGCCCACCTTCGCCGTGACGTGAGTGAAGTTCTCATCGAAACTCTGCACAGTGAAGCCTTCGAGCCGCTGATTTCCCCTGTAGGCACCATGGTTTCAATCAATTCCAGGATTTCGAGACTCGAAGGCATCTTGGTGTCAGAAGGCTTTCTGCCTTGCTATTCCGGGAACTCCCAAGCGAGTTTTCCTTGCGCCACTGTATAGCAACTGCAAGATGTTATTCTCAAACTTGTACCATGAAAGTGCTGCCCATTAGGCTCCGTTGAATCTCCCTGGAGGAGAGCGCTAAGGTTTACGGTGCGGCCAAGTATCTACACCACAAAGACGACGGGGTACAAAGTCTCAGCGCTCCTAACCGGATAATGGTTTGTGATGGTTATGCAGGATAGGAATAATGTGCATGTGTATATCGCGGTGAATGGTGCTGCTCAGTCAGTGCAACACACCCTCTGAGCTGACTAATAGGACAGCGCCTGAGAGTACCGCAACTACCCCGTTATCGCAGCAAGAAGGCAGAACTATTGCCTCCGTTACTTCAGCTTGTTGAAATGGAAATAAAAATTACCATTTATATTTGGTACCTCGCTTTTATGAGTAAGATGCCACGAGTGTAGACAACAAAAATTATACGAAGCATTTGTTTGCACTGAAATCATGGAATGTAGAAAAAAGAGAATTTTGCTGTTCGAAGCCGGGTTCTGATAAATCCTGCAGCCTCTCCGTTTTTGGCAGCGAAAAGCTGTTTTATGGAGCTCACGCACGTCCGGGGTTTGGACCGTGATAGGCGTGCTCGCCGCCATTCTCGGAGTCTTACGCGCCGAACTGCAAACTGCGAAGCAGAGAAATGGGATGGCGCATTAACATGCAATACGACACGGGCTTTGGTCAGTTCATTATTGATAAACAATTTTTTAGCTTGTGTTGCTCTCATGCATACGCTGAACAAATTCTTTTCTATTTTTTATTGATTACTACTTCTGTATTGTTCAGAAATTATTTCGTTCTGTCTGCTGCTGCCATGTTATGATTTCCAGGGCATTCGTCAAGCCGTTCGTACATATTTTAGCCCAGGAGGCCATTCGGATACTTGCTGGAATATAAAAGATGATTTGATTTCATGATTTGATTTGATTAGCCGCAGTCGTGGCATCGACAAGGCCGGCGTGTCTCCGTATCTGCATTTCGAACTTAGCCTCTCGTTCCCTGTTTTCTACTCACGGGAGGATCGATGTTTTCGTGCCATCGTTTCGGAGAACGAGCACCTTTAAAAGGATGAATTCGGGAGGGAAAGGCAGCCCCACTGAAAAGGAGGAAACAACACGGCTGCTACTGCTGCTTTGCTACTACATTGTGGCTGCTGCTGCCTTTTTTTGCGGTCGAATCGCCGAAGCCGCTGCCAGAAAGCTCCAAAAAGGATGTTTAAAGGATCTGCTGCTCGGAAGGATGTGGGGGGGGGGGGGGGACTCAAAAGCGGCTGATTGCGCTAAGCATGCCTGTTCACTTGGGCACCAATATAACGGGGCTAACATGACAGCGTTCTTCTTGCTGTAGCGATATGGTTGTAGCGTTGCAGCCGCTCTTCATCAGTGTAATAAAGACTTGATCATCGTTTAAACCTAACGCACTGAATTTAGTCGGAGTCACTGTAATTTGTCTCAGATCTGCTGCGAATTCAAGCCGTGCGAAGAAGGCAGCGGGTCTCGGCCGACTCTTGGAGGCCGCGGACGTTATGCAGGTGCCGAACAGAAAAGGGAGCACCACCGCGGTGCAGCTTTTCGCTAAACTGTTCTTTCTAAGCAAAAGCTTTGGCCACGTAATTTTTCCGAAGAAACACATGTGCCTGTTTAGTGAGGTAGTGTAGTTGGAAGTTTGCGCTTTTGTTTTTGTTCTTGCTCTGTCCAGTGCTTTTTCGCGTTGTTTCGAAGATGAACGTAACGCAACCAACAAGCCCGCCAGAAATCACTTCTACATTATATTTTGCTTTCTAACTGCACAATAATAGAATGTAAATAGTGCGAGCGTGATAGTTACAAAACTTTCTATATTAGTATCAGGTTACTTGCTGCAACCGCACGATATCCTTGGCCAAAAATGTAGAATTATATTTGATATTATGCTAAAATTACTAATAGCATAAACAATCTGCATTGACAGCCAAATGTCGAGAGAGACAGCACTGCTGCCTGTACTGTAGCCTCCCCTCTAAATCACTTATTCTGATGATACTACTACAATTCCGTGTTTCAACTTAATTTTGATTGACTATTCAGAAGCTGTGATATTAAAATTTAGATTGATGAGAAAAAAGAATACAACTGTGCAAAATTAAAAATAAATGTATAAATTCTAAGCATTTATTAAAAAATATTCTAGGCTTATCTGTAGCTACTGCTCCTGTACATTAGTTTTGGCAAATTTATTTATGGTAGCTTTCATTATCCCGTTCTTTTAGCATATGTTATAGCAGCGACTTCTAAAATCTTTTCCCGACTTAATAGGCGTTTCCCTCAAGCTGTTTTTGCAAATTGAGCAGATTGTGGTGGTATATATTTTTTCATTTTTTTTGCTGTTGAATACATTGCGCCACACTGTGCTGTACGCACTGTAGCAGATTAGAAAGACGGATGTCGAACCCTCTCCCATCAGTTTCGTTTCAGGCTCTTCTGGCGTTGCTGGGATTACGTCATTTCTAATAATCTCAGTTGATAGTCCAGTCGTTGTGACGTGAACACTCCTTCTCTGCTCCCTTGTCTTTTGTTACTTGTTATATTCAATTTACAATGTACCAACTGACCCGCATTTCAACCCTTCACCATCGCTTTTCCTTATCTACATTACTGACTTGTCTGACCACATTAACTCCTATAATAGATTGTTCGCCGATGACTGCGTAACTTATTGAACGATTTATTCTGTCTCGGACTCCGCCCAACTTCATTTTGACATTAACAGTACATCCCACTGGTGTGACACCTGGAACATGAGCCTTAACCCTAATAAGTGCAAAGCAATGCGAATTTCCGGAACCCGCCTCCTGTTTCCATTGAGCTTTTTGACTACCAGATCGATGGCCTTTCCCTACAACAGGTAGCATCTTAAAATACCTAGGTGTTTACTTAACCAACAGTCTGTACTGCCGAACACATATAAAGTTCATTTTCAGCAATGAAAATCGCATGCTTAGATATTTAAGGCGAAAATTCACAATGGCGCCGTCCTCTTGAAAACTTTTACTCTATAAATCACTCGTACGCCCAAAACTGCAATATGCATGCTCGGTGTGGGATCCTGGTCCCCACGTTCACACCAAAATTTTGGAGTCTGTGCAGAATCGCTGTCCAAGATTTATACTTTACAACCACTCTCGTTTATCTAGTGTATCAAGTATGAAAGCTTCTTTGAACTCTCCACTTCTTTCGTTACGAATAAAAGTATCTCGCTTATCTCTCTTTCACAAAATTTATCACCGCAATCGTCATCTTAAAGAGGCGCTTCTCTCTGAACCTTAATACATTTCATCCCGTACAGTAGGTATTTCACTCATGAAACAGGTATCCCTTTTTGTCGCATCAACACATATTTTTCACTCATTTATTCTCAAGACAAGCAATGATTGGAACCGCCTGCCCACCTCTATTGCCACAATTACCGACTCTGTTTTGTTCAAACCTGCTTTCGAAGAATATGTTAACACCCAGTAATCTGCATTTTATACTACGAGTTATTGTTGTTGTTCCTAATTTTTCATTCTCTATTTTTCTGTACTGCCTGGCTGGATTCCTGTGTTATATATATATATATATATATATATATATATATATATATATATATATATATATATATATATATATATATATATATATATATATATATATATATATATATATATATATATATATATATATATATATATATATATATATATGCATGCATGCCGCCGGAACCCACCGGATCCCGCCGGATCGTTTGACAAACATATGATGGAAGCCAACAGTCACCGAAACCATGGTGCACAGGAGAATGTTTCTATTGCTCTCTTTAAATTTTTTTAAATGCTTCGATTAATGTGTCGCTTAAAGAAAATTAATTATAAAGCAGCAGAAGAAACAACCATGCCGACGGTGGAATCCGAACCCAGGACCTCAAGATACCGCGTCCGGTGCTCTACCAACTGCGCTACGGCGACGGCTGTCCAATCTGCTGCACTCGTGGGTATTTATCTTTATTGCGTGTAAGCGAACCTTGAGAGTGTTCACCAGCGCCACTCTCATCCATAGCGGCGAACGTAGCACGTCCTGTGTTAACGCCAATGTGATGTAGAACGTCATCTAACGGCGAAGGCGGAAACTGTGCGAGAGCTCTCTTATGCTACCTACGGCATCAACACTGCCAGAACCGAGACCCTCGTTGAGCTGTTAGCAGACAAGGTAAACGAAATGAGGGGCTCGTTTGGCAAACATTTCAAGGAAACCAACAGTCACCGAAATCATGGTGCACAGGGGAATGTTTCTATTGTTCTCTTAAATTTTTTTAATGCTTAGTTTAATCTCCCGCTTTAAAAAAATTAATTATAAAGGAGCAGAAAAAACAACCGTGTCGCCAGTGGGATCCGGCGGCATATGTATATATATATATATATATATATATATATATATATATATATATATATATATATATATATATATATATATATATATATATATATATATATATATATATATATATATATATAGCGGGAGATTAAACTAAGCATTAAAAATACCGCGAGTGTGACGTGGAACGTCATCTAAAGGCGAGGGCAGAAAATGTGCGAGAGCCCTCTTATATAAGCTACCTATGGCATCAAGACTGCCAGAACCGAGACCCTCGTTAAGCTATTAGCAGAAAACTTAAAGGAAATGAGGGGCTCGTTTGATAAACTTATGAAGGGAGCGACCAGTCACCGAAACCAAGGTACATAGGGGAATGTTTAATTTTATTTTTCATGTGTAGTGCTGATCAGTGGGATAATATTACTTCGATTAATCTATCGCTTAAAGAAAATTACATATAAAGGAGCAGAAAAAACAACCATGCCGCCGGTGGGATGCGAACCCACGACTTCCGACGTTCCACGACACACTCGCGGTAATACAGGACGTGCTACGTCCGCCGCTATGGACGAGGGTGGCGCTGGTGAACACTCTCAAGGTTCGTTTATACCGAATAAACATAAATACCCACGAGAGCAGCAGATTGGACAGCCGTCGCCGTAGCTCAGTGGGTAGAGCACCGAACGCGATATTCGGAGGTCGCGGGTTCGGATCCCACCGGCGACATGGTTGTTTTTTCTGCTGCTCTATAAGCAATTTTCTTTAAGCGATATATTAATCGAAGTATTATTATCCCACTGATCAGCACTACACATTAAAAAAAATAATTGAACATTCTCGGTGACTGTTCGCTCCCTTCATAAGTATATATATATATATATATATATATATATATATATATATATATATATATATATATATATATATATATATATATATATATATATATATATATATATATATATATATATATATATATATATATAACACAGGAATCCAGGCAGTACAGAAAAATGCAGAGTGAAAAGATAGGAACAACAATAACGCGTGGTAAAATGCAGATTACTGGGTGCAAACATCTTCGAGAGCAGGTTTGAACAAAACAGAGTCGGTAATTGTGGCAATAGAGATGGGCAGGCGGTTCCAATCATTGCTTGTCTTGAGAATAAATGAGTGAAAATTATGTGTTGTTGCGACAAAAAGGGATACCTGCTTTTTGAGTGAAATACCTACTATACGGGATGAAATGTATCCCGGCGGCTCATGACGCTGGCAGCTCAGCCAGCGGCAATGGCTTGCTTGGCAGGAAAGGCGTGCTGTATTATAGGAACGCTCATTGATACTAATAGCCGCACACGAGTTATGGGGAGCGTTGCTCCATGAGTCACTTTATTCTTCCTTAGATTTTCTTCACGAGTGATAGCGCGCCCGGCTTTTTTTCTCGCTTGTTATGTATGGCGACCCGCGCGACCAGCACTCACCGCGTGCCAAAGATAACGGGATGGGTCCAGCTCGTGCCAGCATTTGCCGCGAGCGGACGCCTCCGTCGCCTACCACATCTACGAAGAACAAAGTAGAGCTGGTCGCTGGCCATGCTGATGGATGGTGGCATGGAACTTTTGTTCTAGGGTTCGCGTGCATTAGGTAATGGCAGCAACTCACACAGGCCTGTTGCCTCGCTAATCTAGTGTCACCCGGCCTGCAGCTGCGCCTCTCTGACAGCAGGGCAGAACTTGGGCTCCTTCGCGCCGCGCGGTAGATTCTCCCACCACGGGACCACGAAGACGCTGTAGCTGACGCGTGCGCTGCTCCGGCGACAGCGCGGCTGGTAGCACTAGGGGATTAATTGAAAGTTTCGGCAAAGTTAGTTTGGGTTCGACTCCATGTTCTCCTTCCACCGTTGCGCCAGAGTCACACACGCGGCACGCTGACAACGGCAGCTAAGATGCTTAAAAGCATGGTTTTATCGCAGTGGCCGAAGCCGGAACCCAAGCTCTGTCAGTTCAGCTAGATTGATGTAGAGAACGTTCCGGGGCCTTGGTGGGTGGGAACTGTGTACTATGGTAGTAAGATTATTAGTAACTCAGAAAATATATTTGGAAGAAAGCATGGAATGGAGACTTAAAGCATGGACAATAAAATTTTGAAGGGCATGTCCAAACTCACTAAAATGGTGATATTTCTTGCTGTCCCTATTATTCCCAATAGAGAGAATAGCCGAACCGACGAGGCAGCGTCCGTTCACGCTGGCGCATGATGACATCCGTACCCCGGTTAAGTGCACGCCGCACCGAGAAGGCCAGCTACCGTGGACCGTTGCAGTTGCCTTGAGAATGCCAATAGCGCTTCATGAGGACCAGAAGTGTCGAGCAGCTGGCCATTTGGAGGGCAACATGTGGTCAACAGGAGGCAAGTGTCTGGCCATTGTTTCCTCTCTTGCTAGGCACAGTGTCCCTAAATATCTGACATCTTCACATCTCCAAATATCCTCGCAATGTGTCAAACCTCGCACATCCCCCCCCCTCCCCGCAAAAAAAAAAATAGCAGTGCCTGTTTGTGGGACTGATTGGAACAAGATATATCTGGACGATTTTCTGTGCCAGCAGCTGCAGGGGATGTTGTGGAAAATTGACCATTTTTATTTGACCTGGAAGTTACTGACATTTATAGATGTTAAATGAAGACTAAGCTGTGAGAATAAATTTTTATATTATGTTCAAGTTGCAAGCGATGTGCGGCTTTCAATACTAATGGTTCTTGACACACGAAATAACGCTCGTTTAGATCAGAAGATTTTCACGTCACGAATCGGGCATGCAGGCATTGAGTTACGTTTTTCTTCAAAACCATCAGAGCACTGGGACAGCCCTAGACTTTGAAGCGTTTTCACAACCGCACAATGTCGAGAGCTCTTTGGAGATGTTGACGGTGTTACGCACAGGTGATAAAGGCCATATTGGGAGGTTTCTGTGGAGAAGTCGTCGTGGCCTTCAGCTCTGAGCAGCGCCTTTACTGAAAGCGCTTGCTTGCATCAGCATTGTTATTATTTGCGTCAGCATTGTTATTGTGATCATCAAAGCAACGTCTTTCTTTTGTTGTCTTCCTTAGTACTTGTCACGTGTGGAGAGGCCTCATTGCATGCACGCTTCTGGCGCCGTTATAATTGGTGGAACGCAGCGCATGTCGCTTCCCGCCGCATTGGAGCTGCGTTGACTGGGAGGAGATGCCCAGAATGTCTAGTGAATCAGAGAATCGACAGTATTACGGAACCTTTGCAGCAGAGATTGCTTTAGCTTTCGTATCTTTAGCAGTGCCTCCTGCATTACACGCGGCGTTCTTCGTTTGCATTGCTCATCGCACCACTGTAAGGTGCAGTGAGGTTTATGGAACGCAGTATTTGTGCATAATAATGACATTATCACTGCTTTTGCACGCAGTCCGTGACACAGATAGCATGTAAGCGCTGAGTGCACGAATTACATAGAGGACCATTAAATCTGATGCAAAAACGATCTTGACGCTAAAAAATATTATTCGCGAATATTTATTTTCAGAAACTGATCACTGCAGATGTGCGTAAGTGCCATGGGCGTGTTAGGACGTCCATGAGAAAATGGTGCTACGTCCGAGCATAAAATATTTGATTGCTAAAACGAGAGGATCTTGATAGCAAGGCTGTTTAGCTTTCAGTACAATAGTAATAGCTTTCAGTTTTCCGCTGAAAGATACCAGTCGACAACTCATTCTGTCAGCATGTTGGCAAGAAGGTTAGCGCTTTTATCCCTCCCTTTGTTATTCTGTGCAATGAATGATCATGTCCTTCCTGTAATTTTCTCCGTCGCAGATTGGTATAGAGGTATTATACAAGGAGGTGCAACCTTGTGGACCTTCTGCAAAGCGCATTTTCGTTGTGTGCATGACATCGAGGAAAGGTGAGCGATCAATGGACCAAAGGAAAACTCTGAATAACCGCAAAGGCACGTGCGTCTCTCTACAGCAGCATGCAATTTCGAAGGTGGGTTCTCCTAACATTACGACCCGGTCGTCTCGGCCTATGTCGAAATGTCACGCTGTAGCACCAGCAGATGGTCGGTTAAGAGAACAGAATAGAAAGCGCAGTCTCCTCGACAAATTTGATTTAGACACTTGCATTGCAAAAATGCTGAATGGAATCCCAGGAACGCATTTCAAACACATGCAGTGCGCAACAGCAATTTTCCTTTTGAAATTATTCTGGCGCAGATCCTTGTGTCATGGCTATAGACTTCGTAGCGGCAGGGCACCTGATAGGCCGGTGTCCGGACAAAGTACTAGTTAGAAGCCATAGCAACAGGAATGCCAACATAGAAAAAATTGCAGGCGGTTTAGTACTGCCAAACACGGAATATTGCACGAAAGCAGTTTTTTGCTAGTGGACATCAACGTGACGCACATGACAGCGTGAGTGAGGTGTCCACTGACCCAGGCAATCAGTTTTTTGCTTTATCTTTGTTCAAAATCAACAAAGTTCATCCCTACCTTTAAGGCGCATTTCGGGTATCGACCGAGATAAGTAAGATAATTACTGCGCCATTTACTTTCCTGAAAAAGCAATTTTCAATTTTGAGTTCCCGGGTTCGAACCCGACCGCGGCGGCTGCGTTTTTATGGAGGAAAAACGCTAAGGCGCCCGTGTGCTGTGCGATGTCAGTGCACGTTAAAGATCCCCAGGTGGTCGAAATTATTCCGGAGCCCTCCTCTACGGCACCTGTTCTTCCTTTCTTCTTTCACTCCCTCCTTTATCTCTTCCCTTACGGCGCGGTTCAGGTGTCCAACGATATATGAGACAGATACTGCGCCATTTCCTTTCCCCCAAAACCAATTATTATTATTATTAATATTTTCTACAACGTTGGAAGCACCAAGGCCTTTCAGCCCAATAAGCGACAGCGGCGTAGTAACCCCCCCCCCCCCCCAACCCAAAAAAGATTAAAATGGGCTTTTGAGGAAAGGAAATAGCACAGAAATTGCCTCGCATCTCAAAGAACACCCGAACCGCTCCTAAAAAAAAATATAAAGGAGGGAGTGATGCTAACAAGTTTAAAATTCTTCGAGCTCTTCTTTTTTCACGAAAATGCTGTCCGTTAATATTACTATATGCTCCTGTCGTTTTTACTGATACATTTTTGAAAATTCACGCTTGGTGCTAAAATTTTGTCGTAATCACCTATGGAAATTTCCTTGTTTATGCCACTACACCTTGGCCAATGCTCCAATGTGGGTATTTGCGATGCCTTAAGAGGATGAAGAAGAAGTAGAAAATGAAGAAAGGAAGAAAGTGGTGCCGTAGTCGAGGCCTCCGGGTTAATTTCAACAACCTGGGAATCTTTAACGTGCACTGACATCGCACAACACATGGGCGCCTTTCGCGTTTCGCCTCCATCGAAACGCGGTCGCCGCGGCTGAGTTCGAACCCTGGTACAACGGCTTAGTACCCCAGCTTCTTAACCACTGAGCCACCGCGGCGAGTGAAGTTCCCGTTTCTTTTGTGACTTTTGGGCGCAGATGGAAGCTGATATATATGACGACGTGAAATGCACAGCGCGAGAGTGTTGCAGTTTAACGCCAGGCGTCACGGGCTGCGGCGCAGCCTATAGTGCTCTCATGCAGTGAACAGCGAAGCTGTTCCATTTGCGCCATCTCCTGCCCGAAACCGAGTCGCGGAAATATAGATTTTGATTCTTCAGGTAGTATTGAAGTTTGAGACCGACATCGGCTTTTCAGAGTTGCTTGTGAAGTAGTGCTTTCACATTAAAAAGGACCACTGCTGCAAGCTTCTTTGTTTGTTGTTGCAAGCGTCATTAGGGCAATGGAAGAAAAAGAAGACGTTATCACGTGCGTTCTGGCACACCGCCATTCTCCTCTCGCGTCAGCTCGTAGCACCGAAGAAGAGACGTTTGTAGTCGCCACAGTTCCTGCAGGTTGCGAAATAAGGCAAGTCAGTTTACAATGCGACGGTCAAGTTCGCAGAGCAAAGAGCGGAAGACCAACTACAGCCAGTCATCGGCACCGCTGCCATTGTCGTCATCTTCAACCGAAAGGTTCGAGACCCCCGAGTTTGAACTGGCGAGCCCCGGAGCCTCTTACAGATTAGAAGATATCAGCTCCACTGCCAAGTACAGCGCAGCCTTAGTCCAAGCCGAAGGTCGCACCTTCCGCGAGGAGCTGCAAGATGACATCGAACGCCAAGACCCCGTTGCTTCTCCAGATAGAGCCTATGGCATGCGTCGCGGCGTGCCTGACCCCTCGGAATGTCAGTACGGGCAAAATGATCCAGATGGAGACATGACACTCGCAATGCAAGAAGCCAGTCTCAGCTGCCAAGGAAGACAGCAGGTAAGCCCCCTGGAACTTGATGACGACTCTGTCGCCCCCATGCTTCCAAACGCACTGGACGGAATCGATGAAGCAGTGGCGTCACCCCTTTCAGTGTCGCTCACCACCATTGAACCAATGGATGCAGGGGAATACATGGACACACGTGATGAAGTTACCTTTTCTTCCCAAACGGACAAAAAGAGGAGCGTGAGAACCTCCTCACCGAAAGCCCAAGACCCCCGCCTAAGTCGTATGAACAGATGTGAGCTTCCCACCTGTACTGCACTCCTTGGCCAAAACTTTAGGATGATCGGCCCGGAAAGTTCAAGGGCGACTTCATGTGATCGCCAGTGTGAAGACTCCAGCAGTCCGCCGAAGCGTCGACTGACGCCGTTAGGGTGGAGACTAAAAAAGGGAGGACCTATGGAGAATGAGACTTCGACGACTGTTGCTGCTTCAGGCGAAGACCATCCAGAAGTCAGCGATGCCATATCTTTGAAGAGGGCGCTGACGCCATACAGCCAGACGCCTCCAGTTGAAGCAGACACAGCCAGTTGTTCTATGAGTCTGACACCGTCTCCGCCACCCACGTCTACCGGGCATTCACCGAGGCATTCGTGGGCCTCAGTATTGACCAAACACGCGAGAGGTCGCAAGATACCGAAAGCCACCACCTTCTTTGCCATGTTGAAGCGAGCATCGAGTTCGCCCTCTCGGGACAAGCCGGTGCTCAAAAGCATCGGTCGCCTTAGTTCAGCGTCCGACATGGACTGGGCCTGCGAGGAACCGCAGCCAGAGTCTCCATACGTTGGGATTTCTGCCACCCCTGTTGATCCCAACTCGGACAAGGGTCGCAGGGACGTGTACTTTCACGCCGAGGGGGATGACCCCAACCTGCTCCAGGTTCAGCAGATTCAACTGACGACAGATCCGTACGAGGGTAAGCAGTGCAGAATTGCGCAGGCAGCAGCAACTATTTTTCTTTTATAGTACGAAATTACATTACTTCTTTCGACTTCAGAACAGGTGGCATAATACGGTCATCTGGGCTGTTGTTCTTACTGAATAGACCACTAACCTCTTTAGAGGTTGAAAACTAACCGTTCTTAACATTGTGAATTGTTCGGCTTAACATCCCGAAGCGATGCAAGTTCTATGCGAGACACCTCGTTCAAGGGCTAGGAATTTAGTCTGATCTGCCTGGAGTTTAATTTGCGCTGACATGCATAGCACGCGGGAATTTTCGTACTGGGTCTGCACAGCCATAGGTCGCCGCAGCTGGGACCGAACCCGCGATCAGGGCATTAGCACACTAACGCGAACGTCCCTGAGCTTCGCGGTTAGGCTTAACATTTTGCTTGCTGCTTGGACGATACTATGGTGAGAAGCAGCTGTGCTGGAAAGACTGCAAAAAGAAGGGTTAAGCACTAGCGCTGCCAGTCGACTGAAATTTTTTTACGGCACCAGGCAATAATTTGAAAAGTGTCGTGAGCGTGTCTTCTCCTTAAAAGCCAAAGTAAAACTACAATAAAGGAATCTCGCGCCTGAAGACATCTGTAGCTGGTTTGGGGCGCATAATAGTCATCTTCCACTGTTCATGGTGGCTGGTCATTCTACTATCTGCTGCTCATTGGAACAGAGTAGGTGTGACGTATTTTCTGAGTGCGTGACTCACTGCATATTTAGAAAATTTCGAATGCTCATGCAAGAGAAGAATGCAGGCTCTGGAACGAGCACGTGCCCACAGGTGTCAAACAAATGCCGAGGCGGAGCATAATATGTTTTTCTATCTTTATCAAGTACCGATATTCTTTATGTTGGAACAAGGGCAGTTGCTCACTGTTCTGCGAATTAATCGAAGTTTGCGAATGGCATCGCGAATCACGCTCAAGCTAGACTTAATGGGGAAACGCAGATTCAGAATGTGGCTACCTCTGCGTAAGCACTTTTTCAGCGCCCTTCTTGAACGAGGAATTTGTTTATAACGCAGGAGCGAAGTTTTTGTGCATGTTCCTTTGTTCAGATACTTCAGCAGACATCATAATGCGTTACTCCAATGCCCCGGGAAAAAAAAATGGGTTGGGGTTAGCTCGGCTAAGCCCGGTTATGCAAGCGAAAGCTTTGTTATGCACGGTTATGCTGTGCTGCCAAGCTAGGTTAGACTCAACCACTACTTTCGTCGCCAAAGCCTAAGTGTTGGCGGAGGCAGCGGCACAAGTAGCAGCGGCTGCCTCCGAGCGTCTTCCCTGCCTCCTTTCCGCATCCTGCAACCGCCTCTGAGGTAGTCGATGCTCCAGTTCTCCGTCGGTCTCTGCCGCTAGCTGGACACGTTTAGCTTCCCTACCTCTAGCTAAATACTTAGCATGATTGGCAACGTCCGCCGGATGATCCGACTAAGCCAGTCGTCTACGAGAGCGTCCCGACGGCGTATACGGTCCCGGCCGACTGGCTTAGTCCATTTTATTTATGTATTAATGTATACAAAATACCTACAGCGCCCGCAGTGGGAATTGTTGCAAGGGGGAACATTATAAAAGTGACAGACAAATTGTAGTAATTTAAGCAAATGATGAAATATACTCAGAAAACCTGTGGAGTAGGGGAGGAAAGACAAAAATGAAAAGAACGTTGCAGAAAAACAAACATGCGCGCGACAGACGCGGAGAAAATAACATTTCTGAATTTGGCACTGTTTCAGCAGCACAGAAAGTTTGAAAATGAGCGAAAAAAGAAAAACTGGAACACAATGCACTAGGGCAAATATTTTGCTATACTGATTTTACCAGTGATACTATCAGTCATTTTAACACAATACAGTCATATTAACACGTTGCTTTACAAAGCATTCTAAAAAGATGTGAGAAGGGCAGCACGAATTTGTGCAGGCAGACTGCTACAATCACGTATTTTCGTTGGAAAGAGCTCTATGTTTCGGTGTTTATCCGGGAATGGTACCCGCGCACTTTTAATGGGTCGTCGGTGCGGGTGGAAACGGGAATTGATCATGTATGTGTTTTAGTTCTGGATTATAAGATTTAACATTTAGCACATTGTAAAAAAGAGTCTCAAATATTGTCTCCTTTTTCCAAATATCGGCCACCCCAAGATCATGTGCAAAGCAGAAGTGGTTTTTTCGAAATTAAAGTCACTAGAGACAAACCTACCGGCCTGTTTTTGGACGCGCTCCAGTTCCTCAATGTTCTGGTTTGTAGGCGGGTCCCAAGCTGTGCAAGGATATCCAAGTAGAGGGCGTACCTTGGACGTGAATAAGGTCTCTTTGAGTGAAATTCGAGCATCCCTAAAGTTGCGTCGGAGGAAGTTCAATGTGCGGCTGGCTTTAGCCGACATGTAATTGATATGTAAATTCTATGACAGGTCAGCTGAGAAAAATACCCCCAACTACTTAGAAGGTTCAACAGCAGGTATGTCTACGCTGCAACGAAACTAGTCGGCTTGCAAAAAATTTTTTCTTTTTCGTAAACCGGACGAGACTGTATTTGGAGAAAATTCAGTGCCATATTCCATTTTTGGCACCAAGACAACACGGAGTTAAAGGTCATGTTGTAGATTAGCTGCATCTGCTTTTGAAGAAATGTTGCGGTAGATACAGCATTCGTCTGCATAAAGTGCGATTTTACTTCAAATGTTGAATTTTACTTGAGAAGCGAGAAACTGCGAGGCGGCAGTGTGTATGCATGCTGAGCGGCTCCGTCTCCCTTTCAAGCGAACGGCGAGTCATGTGGTTAGTCATATAGACACAGCTGGCGAGGCGGCGCGTGGCGGCAGCTGCGGCGAATCACGTGGTACGTCACGTGGCTGACACATATCCACTCCGCCACTTGAATGCCAAATGTATCGCGCCGGTGACCTTTGCTCGAACAGGGTAGGAAAGCTTTCGCTTTAAAACACTTCAGTGTGCAGTCAGCTCTTGATCTCCTTGGTCATTGTGCTGTGATCCGCGCTGTCTTTCTTTGCTGTACGTGTTAAATTGCGTCTGATGAGATGAAGCGCTCGCAAAGAATCCCAACGTTATGTAAGATTAGCTGCATTTGTCATGGGTATCTTCGTTTTGCCTACAAGATACTTTAGGGGTCGGAGTCATATCATGCTCAACAATTTGCTACGCAAACCTACATTGATTCTTCAGTCTAAGGATATCCAAGAGCTTGAGACATCGATTGCGAGGAGCATGTTTATGCGCAATTAATCTTTGAATATGTTGCTCTTGCTGATAACGCCAAACTGTTTTCGCAGAAAAAAGATTTTCTTTTTGAAATATGCAATGAGGCACCAAACGTACTAGATTACTGATTATTTAAATGAGACTCAATTATTCAGTTTCTCAACGGCCTGTGCACATCAAGTGTTTTCTTCTCGCAGTTCAAACTTCAAAACAGCCGAGGCTCCTACGTCTCAAGGAAAAATCATTCGGCACCCGCTTCGGAAAGTCACTGAAAGCGATGCTCATCGCATCCTCCATGATACTGGCAGGCGTGCTCATCGGCGCCGCCGTGCTGGCGCAGTCTGTCGCCTTTCGGCAGATAACACTGATGCGTCTCGCCGAAGACCTGAAGCAGTTCTGCACGGGAGGCGCCAAACCGGCGGAGGCAGGAAGCTGTGTCGCGGCAGTGGAGCAACTTTCATTTGCCATGGACTGGTCCGTCGACCCGTGCTCGAGCCTAGACCAGTTCGTGTGCGGACACTGGAGCAGGTGGAACACACGACGACGCTCTTACAAACAGGTATTCATGTGGACAACTTTGCTTGTACTTGAAAAGCGCAGCCAAGAGCCTGTAGTACGATGCACGCCTAGGAAATAGGGCTGTGTGCTCTTGAAGACGCGCCAGCCTCTATATTTAAGGTTTAAACTGTAATGAGCGACAATCATTTCTCTTAAGAAAGATATTAATTCTTAATGTGGTCAACGCGCCCTCAACAGCAGTGTTTTAGGGAGCTGCATTTTAAACGCATCAGGGTATTTTCCGTTACGAATTGCGGTGATTGACTTCAAAAAACAAGCTCCTCGTGGTATGCAACCCATAACTTTTGCTATGTGCATACGCCCACACTAAGGTTGAAAGAAAAGCTAGGGGCTCTGGAAGGTAAGACACAGGCACTCAGGGGCTGATTTATGGGGGACTCTATGAGGAATTCGTCGGAAAGGCTTGGAGCGATGGCCCAATTTGTCGAAGAAAAATCTGCTGTATTATGTTTCTCCTAAGTGGAATTTAGTGCTTGGGGAGTGGGGGGGGGGGGGGGTGCTTGACGAGTGCACAAAGCTACGCCGCGACCATTCTTGCGTACCTTAAATGATTGTAATTCAAGAGACTGCGTATCTCATCAGGCAGTGTTGGTTACTGTACAACCATATCAAGCTCCGCCCTATGCAATGTAATGGTAGGGGTCGCATATATATGTGGGACCAACATGAGAGTGCAGAGTGCGGTCAGCCTACGTTGACCGAGACAGTCCTTTCAGAGGTATCACAATAACTCTCATTTTACAGCGAAGAATTACATCGTATGTACTCGAAGCCACACACTACTCCCGCTGAATGGCGCTCGAGGGGCATGGTGGCTAGCAGGAGAGGGCGACAGGTTCTGCAATGGGTGCGAGGCTTACGTTCTTGCATAGCGATGATTAACAGCGAACACTCCCTACTACTTCACTGCACGCATCTCATCTTCAGTTGTAAATTGTCGCACACTTTGAACGGGAACATGAACCAACTCTCCTAGTGGTCTTGGATTTTTATAGCAAAACCAAAAAACCATTAGCGTTAACTGTTCAACTTGCCTCTGGAGCTTAACCACTTAAGCCCTAAGTTGTTTTCTCCGAAAAAGTAAATTATTCCTTAACGTTTTACGTGCACACATTTTTGCTCGTGCGGACTGTCAAAATATTTTGTCCGATTGCTTCCTGATTGCTATGAATCCAAAATAAAAAAAAAGTTATGTTTCGAAAAGCTTTCTCTAAGCACATGTTACAGTATGAGAATACGGATTCTGAAAGCGCAGTAGTGATGTCCATTGACTCAATGGTACGGAATATTGTCACAAAGTTGTGACTGCAGTCCGGCGAGCAGAAAGCTGCGAAATTGGTGCCTAAACAAAAATCCTTATTTAGCCTGACTTCCGCCCACAATGGACTGAATCACTCGGCGGCGGCATAGCAACAAGCGTGCTCGGCGGTCGTCCAACAGAAGGCCCGACCCTGTCGGCAGTGCTCATTTTAAAGCTGATATCGAACTTTCCAGATAAAATGTGCAAAGTTAATACAACATTCTGGAACAACGTAGAATCAGTTCTGCCTGGATGCGGTCAATCGAGATAAATCTTGTCGTGTCTGGCATCCAAAACAAAGCAATAAAGTGGCGTGGCGGCAGTTTTGGAGATTGAACAAACACTGCCAAGATTAGCCGCAAAATAATGAAACCATGGAGGCTGATAGACATGCATGCCCGGCCATTGGTAGTGAAAGGAAAAGAGCATCGGCGTAGGAGATTTTGACTTGTCAATGAAGGTACTGGATCAAAGTCCCACGATTAACAACGCGGGTCTGGAAGGTAAAACTTTAAAGACGACCTTCAGCTTCCAGAGGAACGGCGGTGGAAGCTGACGCTTTGACAACCACGATACAGGTGGTGTACAAAAGTGATCTTTATTTGTCGCGCTGAAAAATATTCGTGATTACGTGAACAAAAAAAAATTTGTGAAGGATCTTTTGCAGAAGCACTGGCGTCGAGAAGAGCTAAGTCTTCGTAGCATACTTAGCCCGTGGAACGGTATTGAAAGTGGGGCGTGTGCCTTTTTTCCGACACTGCATTTTTCATAATTGTGTCGCGTGTTTTGGTAGGCTTATCTGCTTTCAGGAACGTTTTCCTGCCTCGGCTCTAAAACGTGTCAAGCGGACAGAGTAACTGCCATAGCCAACTTCGACATCATGCGCAGAGCATCATCAAGTGCTATGCTGAGACTCGAAAAATCTGAAAGAATATCAGCCTACTATATGCAACTTAGGTAGTACATTTTATACTGAAAAGGTACAATGTGGTCTCTATATATCTAGGAGAGCACGGCCAACTTGACAGCCAGCATCCATGAGACGTTCCAGCGCGTCCTGCACAACCTGGACCTGTACGGCCACGAGGAAGGAATCATGGCCGTCTTCTACAACAGCTGTCACCCGTTCATCTTTAGGAGGAACGAGCGGATCACGACGGCTGCAGATGTCATATCTGCGTTGGGCCTCCGGCACATTGCGGTGACCACCAACGAGCCGCTGGTCATGGCGGCTCTTGTCGACTTCGTGGTGGGGTCCAGTTTGCGGTCAGGGCTCTGCTCCATGATCAGCGTGTCTTCCAGGGCAGGGAAAGTCCACGTAAACATGGGACAGAGCCTGCGTTCCTCACTGGGCGATGCTCACGTTGTTCCCTTCCTTCGTGAGGCACTCGCTTACATGGGTCTCGGAGATGAAGCTCTGAACCCGCTTCGCTACGTCGACGTCGACGTTCACAGGTGAGGCAAACACACCTATGTGTCCGCGTGTAAGGGACGCACTGCGCTGTGAAAAAAACGTGCTTGGTTTTATCGAAATTATTGATCAAGGGGCATCAATCTTCAGTTTTGTTAGTGTTTTTAAGTGCAATCGGGCGCCATGTGAGTTCAAAGCTTCTGCACGTAGTACAAGACGTAGCAGAGTTCACAGTGCTATGCTAATGGGAGGCGATCTAGGGAGAAAATAAAAAAAGATTTCTAATGTACCATGGCATTAAAAAAAAGCTATATTTGCATTTGCGAGATAGTGTTCCCGTGGCTTTAAAATTGGAACAGTTGGGCAAACTATGCATAATTTACGAAGGCAAAAAGAACTTCAAATCAGGTACAGCAGTACCTGCCATCGCGTATGTGGCAGTCGCGTGATTCTGCTTGTACAAATCTGACACCGAAACTATTGAGGAACAATTTTTTAAAAATTATTACGCCCAGACAATGGAGAGGACACTTCATCTTATTTTTCGAAGTTTTCTTAATTTTCCCACCTAGTTCATATTTCAACATACACATTTTATCCACCAATCTGGAAGCTAGAAAAGACCCCTATGGTAGATCTCTGTTCCAGGCTTAAAGACACATTGCTGTTAGAACCGCGTTGATGTCTGAGATTACTGGGTTCGCATTTTTGTATTCAATATCAGAAGAAGTGTAAATCGAGCCAGATCATGGCGTTAAGCCGAGCACAGAAAAACTTCCGGCGAGCAGCTTGACGGCACGCTTTGCCGGGTTGCGTCATCACATTTCTGGCAAAATGGTGGTTTGAGCTAGTTGGTACATATTCACAATTTCACCAGCGCTGCGACTAGGAACAAGAACAGAGAAGGAAGACAAGGACAAGCGCTACTAACAACTGAAAGTTTATTTGAAAAAAACACAGATTATATGCACACAACTGACAACCCAAAGC
Organism: Amblyomma americanum; assembly: GCF_052857255.1. Lineage (NCBI taxonomy): Eukaryota > Metazoa > Arthropoda > Arachnida > Ixodida > Ixodidae > Amblyomma > Amblyomma americanum. Next base: position 96,331,937 of record NC_135504.1, on the reverse strand, counting down.
GCCTGCGCTTCCCCCACCAGGCACGCAAAAGAGAGTTAAAAATCTAGATACAAAATTTCACACTCATGTAAGTTTACAGATGGTGTGCTAACGCACGTGTCATTGTTCTTGTGAATGTGATAGGCTTCACACAACTCCCTAGTTAACTGATCTGGATGTCTGAATTTAATCTTAGCCCTGTTAAGCAGAGGAAAGCATGCTTTTTTGTTAGACACACCGGGTTTGTTTAGAAGACAATCTCTGTAATGAAGGGACAGATTTGATGAAGGAGCACCATTCAAAGAGGTTCTATGCTGACGTAAGCGTGTATTTATGCATTTACCGGTTTGCCCAATGTAACTCTTGCCGCATTTAAAAGGTATGTCATAAACCACTCCCTCTGCACATGGCACAAAGGTTGACTCATGATCCACCTGGCATGCATTTTTTCTTTTGCCTCTTATTTGCTTCTGTTCCCGGGCTCTTTTGTCAACAATAGCACAAACCTTGCCTAGTTTATTAGGGACCGAAAAGAGCACTTTTACCCCATATCTAGTGCCAACCTGCTTAAGCCTATGGGATAACTGATGAATGTAGGGTATTACCGCATACTTCGTTCTGTCATTGCCGGAATTTTCCTGTGCTTCATGTCTACCAAACGACTTCATCTTCTTCAGGATCTTGTTGCTAGCAAGCGCTATCACATCTTTGGGGAAGCCCGCTGACCTTAGCCTTTGAACTTGCTTATCGAAACTGCTGCCTAAAGTATGAATACATGACTTAGTAAGTGCAGATCCTAAACAAGACACTGCTATGCCACATTTAACTATTTTCGAATGCCCAGACTGATAATTTAGCAAGGGCTTTTCCGACCGCTGTAGGAAGGACCAACAAACATGATTCACCTTTTTCTCCAATCTAATATCCAAGAATTGCAGCTGATTATCTTCCGGTAATTCAAAGGTAAATTTCAGACCAAACCCGCAGTTTTCAAAAGTCTTTAAAATGTCATCCACATGTGCCTTGAAGTCATGGGATTCAACAAAAACAAGATAATCGTCTACATACCGGAAGATTTGTTTTACACGGTTGTCTAAGTTAACTTTAATGCTCCTATCTGCATAGGAAAGAAAGATATTACTAAGTACCGGAGCCACTTAGTAATATCTTTCTTTCCTATGCAGATAGGAGCATTAAAGTTAACTTAGACAACTTAGACAAGGCTTCCCCAAAGATGTGATAGCGCTTGCTAGCAACAAGATCCTGAAGAAGATGAAGTCGTTTGGTAGACATGAAGCACAGGAAAATTCCGGCAATGACAGAACGAAGTATGCGGTAATACCCTACATTCATCAGTTATCCCATAGGCTTAAGCAGGTCGGCACTAGAAATGGGGTAAAAGTGCTCTTTTCGGTCCCTAATAAACTAGGCAAGGTTTGTGCTATTGTTGACAAAAGAGCCCGGGAACAGAAGCAAATAAGAGGCAAAAGAAAAAATGCATGCCAGGTGGATCATGAGTCAACCTTTGTGCCATGTGCAGAGGGAGTGGTTTATGACATACCTTTTAAATGCGGCAAGAGTTACATTGGGCAAACCGGTAAATGCATAAATACACGCTTACGTCAGCATAGAACCTCTTTGAATGGTGCTCCTTCATCAAATCTGTCCCTTCATTACAGAGATTGTCTTCTAAACAAACCCGGTGTGTCTAACAAAAAAGCATGCTTTCCTCTGCTTAACAGGGCTAAGATTAAATTCAGACATCCAGATCAGTTAACTAGGGAGTTGTGTGAAGCCTATCACATTCACAAGAACATCGACACGTGCGTTAGCACACCATCTGTAAACTTACATGAGTGTGAAATTTTGTATCTAGATTTTTAACTCTCTTTTGCGTGCCTGGTGGGGGAAGCGCAGGCGCTTTGGGTTGTCAGTTGTGTGCATATAATCTGTGTTTTTTTCAAATAAACTTTCAGTTGTTAGTAGCGCTTGTCCTTGTCTTCCTTCTCTGTTCTTGTTCCTAGTCGCAGCGCTGGTGAAATTGTGCACATTTCTGGCAGGAAGCATATCGAAGAATGCGCGACGGTGGTGGTTCTGTGTTTCAGCGTATTGTGTGAGCAGCATTTACGGTTCGGCTAAGTACATGGTTATAAATCTAAAAGACGCCTTACGATTCCCAGGAGTCTGCGGCCATGACTGTGGTACCTGTCTGCAAATTTTTTTTTGCATTATTTGATTTGGATGAGTTTCAGTAGCACCATCGCATGCTCTAGTTTTGTTTGAGGCTCAAATCGGGGAAACCAGCTTTCACAACCAGTAGGAAATGAATTTCTTTTTGATGTAATTGGAGAAGTTCGGAACTGATGGTTTTGCGCTGAACAATGTGTTCCTCTGTTAATAGGTTGTGGAACCAAGCAGCTGCTAATTCTCTGTTAACAGAACCTTTTTTATAATACGCTGTTGTGCTCTACGGCCTATATCCATTGCTGCTTAATTTATTGTTATTCATATGCCTTGTTTGATGATTATACCTTGTTGCTCCTTGTTGTCATGTGTTGTGGCTGTCCGAGGGAACCACTCTAAGGCTGATGTTCTGTTCTCCATTGGCTATATTTAGAAGACATGACCCATCCTAAACACTAGTCGAGCTGATGCATGCGGCGCCGTGAGCAAGATGGACGCTGTAATAATGTCATTCGGCAGAAATATGCTTTTTGACGCGGCATTTAATCACCAAACGCTAAGAAAACGAGATTACGTGGAGTGCCACTTTGTTTAGTGTACTGGTGGGTAGAAGACGGAAGCTGTTGATGCCAAATTACAAACTGTGACAGCAGGAGGAATGGCGTCGCATATCAACGAAGTTCCATTTTTGTGCACTTTGCGACTTGCTTACACAAATATTGATATTTAGCATAACTACCAACGTAGTATTCTTGGCCCAACTTCTCATGTTTACCAAAGTTAAAAGGTTGTTCTGAGCGTGGAGAAAGGCGACTGACTGCAGTGCAGTGACAGTGATGTTGGCAGCCCTTGTCGGAGTCCGGAATTACCTGCGGGTCGTGAACCTAAGTCATCGTCATCCTGCTCTAAAAAGGTCTCCTATACGATAAATCGCCGTAAAGGAAGCATGGTTGCTTAGGTGGTTCATGCTAAGAACGAAGTTTCGAGTCTACACTTGAACATGTTAAGTTAGAAAATGGAAACAATAGTGCAGCCGGTATTGACTGGTACAGCAAAGGCGCAACACATTGTGCTGAGCATAGCTGCGTTTCAATCCAAAATTTGTGTTGCTGTCCGACGAGGCTACCTTGATCGCTTGATATGGAACCTGCTAATGCGTCTCTCTGTTTTCCGTTCATGTCATAGATAGAAGGCCAGCTATAAGGGTAATGGCAGAAAGTTTACAAGGAGGTGTCATGTTGCGTGCATCAAATACCGGCACTGTAAAAAAACAATAAAAATGGCAGTGCTTAACTTGGCTCGTTCATGGCAGCTCCGCTACACTCTCGCCACAGCCATCCTATATCTGCCCCCACGAACACGTGGCTATGACTTGGTATCACATGGTCTTACGACACCGCATCGGATGTCATCACGTAGCTTCACATCACCCCATCGGATCTTCTTAACGACAAAGGCTGACCCAAATTTCACCCAATGTCAAAGGTCAAAAGGTGATTAGAGGTCATGGGTCAAGGTCAGGGGTACGACACCATAAATGTACTACATATGGTAACACAACGGCTATCGTGGTTGGGCTGAAGGTCGTTCAAGGTCATTCTCCGGCCTACACGACGACTGCTTTAACTTGCGTAGAGAAGCTTCTCGCTTCAAAAAGCATCACCTTTTTTTTCAAACTCGCTGCTAAGAAGGCGTCTTAAGCATCCAGAAACAGTCGACTGGTTAACAAGACAGTCTAGAATCTTCGTGACTTCAACATATTTAAGTCCAGTGAAAACCAGCATGACTGGCACTAATGGATCTGCGCCTCCCAGTGCCGTGGAAAGAGTGCTCAATCTGGAGCGGTTCGTGAACGTCACTGCCGGAGTCCTCGGGAGGCGAATCTTCTTCGGTGCCAGCTTTGAGGAAGCTCTCAACCGCGCTCTTCCCAACGGCGTTCCCGTCCACACGGCCGACACTGTGGTCTCCGCGAGGTCCCTGTCTGAAATGCGGGCAACCATGACTGCAGTGGCCGCAAAACCCCACACGGCCTACGTCTACACCTCACTGGTCCTGGTCGCGCAGGTGAAGAATACATGCCTCTGTTGAGCCCCACGGTTGTAACTTGAGTCCCGCTTAGTGAACCGCAGCCAAGAGCGACGTTCTCGAGTTGTCCTTCAGGACCATGTGAGGCTTTAGGGGAAGCTCTGCATCTTATTCGCAAACGCGGTTTGGCATACCTTATTTTGACGCGTCATTTCACGTTTTGTGCGCTACTGAATGATCGTCAAAGAGCTTACCTCGATGTGGTGTTCGAGTGGGAGTTACAATTACCGCGCACCGCCTTTGTGTCGAGATAAAATGAGTCGGGGAGTACATCCAACTAGCGAGGTATATGGGTCCGGTAAGTGGGAAAGTTTTTTTATTACGAGCCCATGAATAGGCGTTATCCCTCATGTCCCTTTTCGAAATTGCGTTTTATTGAGTGCTTGGTTTTCGCATTTCAAGTTATTCTCAATTACATTTCCGTTCCGAAAAAAAAACAAGGACAGTAGTACCTTTCTTTGATATCCTTTTTTTTTCATTGATTGGTGGTTTAGTAAATCCTGCAACGAATCTTGTAATCCTCTTATATTCGTCTGCGTGGAGAAATATCTACGCTGAATTTGCAGAAAAAGGGAACTCTTAGTATCTGATCGATAAAGAGGCAGAAAAATAAAAACCCATGATGAATAAATATCCCGTGTTAGTGTGCTACCTGAAAGGATTTCTACGTATATAGACTATCCGTGCACCAGTGTTTGCTTTTTTAATGAGAGGCCCACTGAAAAAATAAACAAAAGCTAATGTTATCTTTTAAAAATATTTCGGGTTGTGGTGGTCTGAAACTAATTTGAATGAGTGCAGTTCTTATTTTTTATCTATTCGCTAAGAGACAGTTTACGATCTCGTATCATACGTTTGTACTTTGATCAAAACAAATATAAGCAGTAGCCGATGTTACCAGTAACAAAAGTTGCTTTGTTACCAGTGTGATATGTTGGGTGAAAAGTCGCAAAGAACCACGCAGGATACGTGGGGCGCCGAAGTGCAGTGCTCTGTATCGGCTCACTTCGGCCAGCTTGTTTTCATATGCCCTAACATTGCACGGCGCATATGAGTTTTTACATTTCGCCTCTACTCAGTTGCGGCCACCACCACTGAAATGCGATCCCGCGACCTTGGATTCTGCAGCAGAGAACCCTAGAAACCGTTCCTCCAGAACGGGTACAAATCGCTATGACAACGTAGTGCTTAAAACCTCAAGCGAAAAAAAAAGAACAACTGCCGATGTGGTTTCCCAAAGTCCTGAAGACAATCTGCCGGACTGCAGAAGCGGGCTGTTCTGAACTCTACCCACCCGAAATCCTGGCGTCGTAGTCACACCTCTGACTCTGTCATTGTGGCGCTTTTGTCTCTTAGGTCATGAAGTACGCCTACGTTCTTCCCCACGGAGACGTCGTGAACGACCAGTATTACATCACCAAGACGTGCGTGGAAATAACGGGCAACCACTTCAAGGCCCTGTTCCCGCACTGGGTGACTTACACGCTGGTGGGACGGACAGGACTCGCCGAGTTCCATGTCATGAGGGAGTCACTGCGGCGAGCTTTCGCCCGCAGTCCCACCGCGATGGAGCTGCGGCTCAACGAGGCTGACTTGGATGACGTACCAGTTAAGATCATCGGTAAGCGCTCTCCGTCGCCAGCAGCTGTAATCGTAACTACAGCAAGCATTCCAGGTGGATGCGAGTAGCATTGTGATTTTACTGTTTTGTTCTGAAAGAAAGAGAGAAGACATGACAAAGAGGGACATGGATGTCAGAGTGACCCTACCTGTAGTCGCATTATCAACTAGAATGATGTTTTCTTGTGACGTACGAATTACTCTTGCAACCTCTTCACTCGTCGGATTGCAGGCTCCAAAGGTGTGAATGTAAATTTAGGTTTTCGTCATTATAATCATTCTACGCTAGAGTTTAGCCTCGTTGTAGCAAAATCGTATTGGCCCCGCGATCCTTTTTTATCGCCATTGACTTTTTACATTGCGCAGCCGTTACTCTCCCATTATCTGACAGGCTAACCTGTCACAGTGTATTGACGGGAAGGTTTGTAATGTTTGTTAGTTTATTCTAAAAGCCGATTACGGCTTTATCACTTCGCTCCAGACGCAAGATGAAACCACATTTGTATGAAATCATTACAGTCACTAGCAACCGCTTCTACGTTATTCGAGGTTGCTGTAGCTCGCTTCCGAGCCTTATCTCTAAATGTCTTCCCCTGCTTCAAATTGAGTGCGGCCGAGTGTGGCAGTGGTTCTCTTGTTCTACCACCGCCGGTAACGCTTGCTGCTATCGCCACTGCCGAGCTCTTTACTTTTTTTGTACGCAAGGCACCTCAGTAAATTTTTTCTCTTTTGGAAGACTTTCGATGCGTTCCCGTCTGCTGGAGTTCCGTCATTACCGTGTGACAGTAAGCTATGGACAACCTCGGTAGCGTTCAGTACTCTGCCGATGTTGGTTGAGAGAACCTTCAACCGGCGTTTTGAACGCCCGTGATGCGGGCGAAGATAGGTTCTCGAACCGGGCATGTGAGCCTCGCCAAAGCAAGCCGATTTCTTTTTCTGCGGTGGCGTGTTTTTAGCACCAAGAAAACGCCAGTGTGTTCCATTCGGCCAATTTTGCACATTTCAGAGCTGTTGTGGAGTAAAATTTCCCAAAAAGGCAATCGTTACAAACTTGCTTGAAAATTTAGGGGCCAACCTGCCTCTCTTTTACTTGTGGATAGATTCATCACTATGCTGCAGAAAAAAAAGGTATTGAAATCGGGATTTTTGGGTCTAAATGAGAAAAATTGAAAACAAGTCTTGGAAGAATAATGCCGTAGGTGAGAGGGACAGACCATTGGGAAAAAATTAGCTGCGTTTTTTTTTGCAGTTAAGCCGATATGTGCTGCTGATAAAAGTGATGCGCGGCGGAAATTTCGGCCGGATTGCATTTTTGGCTGGCTTACTCGCTAAACACGTGGAGGCCGGCGAAAGCACTTATAACAGGAGTGTTTTGTGAAGGTTCTTCGCTAAATATATTCTCTATGCAACTGCTCTGACTGTGCCCCCCTTTTAATCTTCGGAAATTGCCTTCAACTTCAGTTGCCACCGCTGTCACTAATCTTGGCCTTGTGAAAAAATGCGGAACGCTGATAGCGTCAAAGCAGTTTGAAGTGCGCAGAGCATGTAGGCCTAATCACTCCTTTTCGTCTTCTCCAGAGAACAGGCGCATCCCAGGCGCTGTTAACTCAGTCTTAAATAGCTAGTGTCGGCCTCTGTAACACGCTTAGTTTTTGTACAAATATTAAATTTACTTTTCTTAAGGCTGCGATTGTGGCGAGTTCATAATGATTCATGTTGAAAAAAAGACAGTGCGAAAACATGTGGCACACGAAAGAACAGACAAAACAAAAGCACAAGCGCTGTCTTTGTTTTCGTGTGTCCCATCTTTCCGCGCTGTTTTTCACAGTGAATTGAATGTACCGCGTGATAGTTTTCTCATCCCTTTAGCGTGTTTTTCCTTTCTGTTCAGAAGCCTCTGCATGCGTTTAACAGCTAAGACTGATGGTGGCTCATGAAGGTAAAACAACCCAACTTTTTCCCCAGGTGATCGCAACGTATCGGCCTGGCCTCCCACTGCTCCAGCGGGACTAGCACCCAAAGACTACGACCACCACTTCCTCCTAAATGTCGTCCGAGCGAGCCGGGATGCCATCGACACCGACTACGAGGAAGATGCCGTCGAACGCCTCCTTGCCGGAGAGATCGTGATCGGAGTAGTCAACCACAAGATGGAGGTTCTCGTGCCGGCCAACTTCCTCGCGAAGGACATGGCGTACGCCTCTTCCAGACCAGCAGTGAACTTCCCAACGGTCGGCGTATGGCTCATAACCGAGTGGATCAGGGCGGCTGTTCTGAAGAAAGAGTTGAGCGACGGTGCCTCGTTGTCCCGGGAAATTTCGGTAGCAAGACCGGCTGAGGACCAAGGACTCCCGAGCAGCCGAGAGAATGAAGGATGCTTTCCCGTGAACGCGCGAGCAGAGAACAGCTTCGAAGGGGTCATTAACCCACAGGAGCTGGACCTGGTGGACGTCGTGGACGACAGAGCGGAGTGTACCAGACTGGAAGCGTCCAAAGTTCTCGGAAGGAATGTCTCTGCCATAGAAGCAATGTTTCTCTTCTTTGTGAACTGGGGTTTGGACGTGGCTTTTGTGGCTTTGGAGGCCCATCGCCGAGAACTCGATCCGTGGTGGAGCTGGTGGTGGGACGACCGCAGGAGCAGGCAACTGTTCCTAATGCGTTTCTGTCAAACTCTGTGCGGTGATGAGGCCGCTTTGGACACGTGCAGGTACCACGCCCTGCAGTCTCAGCAGCTGGCCCGGGCGTTCCACTGCGACGGGCTGCCCGTGACAAAGTGCTAGTCGCTGCGAAACTTTGTTTAGCAGGGAGCTTTCTCATCTTTTTTTTAATGTATATATATACACCAGACTCATCGGTATGCGCGGGGACAATTTTTGCATGCCGAGAATAATAAATTATCGGCGTCTTTATAGCACTCTGGTCTTAAGGCGCGAGTTATAAAAATTCGTTTCACATACTGTTTTCATTGTAATCTTGTCCAGTTTCACTAAGCTTACTTGCAACTGCTGCTGTCAGCTTTGGAGCTTGAATTTTCTCATTGGCTGATTATGAATAAAGAATCAATTCGAAGTCGTTATGTGGACAATTGCCAAATTGGGATGGCCATGATACGGTTTGTCTAGGAAATGAATCAACGTCTCTGAGAGCTGTCTGCATTCGCTCCATCTGAGCGATCGCTCGGATCTGCAGTGTTTTGGCTATCTGTAGCCTAAAGTAAGGAGAACAGATGTTAAAGGTATTGATTTTTAACTTAGATTTACCCTCAGTTTTTTTTAGATATCTTATTGTGTGGCCGGGGTAGACCTGAAGTGAATGACTAAGTCTTTTACGTAGGTTAATAGTTTTCTGAATCAGTTTATACGGTAGAGATTATTTGACAGTTATTGTCTACAACGCGTTGTTCATAGCGACTTGCAACGTAAAGGGTATGTAATGAATTGTTCACGGTTCTGTGCCAGTGTGAGTCAATTCTGAATGGGACAACTGGACACTTTCGTTTTACTTCTTCCAATGCAGTTCCTGCTTCACTGCGTATTACAATGTTCACTCTATATAACCCTTACAGGCAATAGGCGTTCAGTTCACCACTCCTGCTTGATGTTTTTGTCTTCGTGATATTTTCTATGATTCTGAATGGTCACACCATTATCTGTTACAAAGAATGTGCCGAAGTAGTTATTCCGACTTCACCGAGGCAGAAAAGATGAGCCTCACTTGCACAAAAGAGAAAGCATTTTTGAGCGAGAAGCCATTTATCTACGCAATTTTTTCAAATAATATAACATTTATTTATAACGATATAACTACAGGTCACCCGGCGGAAGCACAACTTTTACGATGAACCATTTTGCTATCGTCAAATGCGTTCACTACTTGTGTTGTATGGGAAACTGAACTGTTCTATGTCACCGATGGAAGCATTTAAAAAAAAAACGATTTTGCTACATATTAGTAAAATGAACCATTACCTTCAATATTGCCGTAAAAGTGTCTTACATTATTGCTATTTTCAAAACTTTTGTCCCAAATTTATGGACTTGATCCGCCAAAGCCACGCCTTTCGCTCAGTTGAGGTGATGTTTTTCTATTATGCCTACACAGCCTGAAGCTTCGTGGAAGACGGCTACAGATATCGACTGTGGAGCACTGCACCACGAGATCGCATCCCGCGTTCTCGGCCCCATCTGGTGTTTGTTCCGTGTCGCTTCCCCAGCGGGATGTGCCTGTCTACAGTCGTACCGAAGGCCAAGATGTTAATGAATCTCTCTCGTCTTACGACTGCCTCAGCAAACACAATAAGTGGGACGATGTGTTCAGGCTCAACGACGTCATCTTCTGACGCGAGTCTCGACACTGTGCTATGACATTTACAACAACAACATGTCGGCTTGGGCACCCTTCAAGGTACGTTTTGCGGATGTCTTCAGTCTCCGTGCCGTCCGCCAGCTTTAAGCCGAACACCCCCGCCTACAAGAATATTTTAATGAGCATTGGACTTCAAGACATTTGATTTTACGTCCGGCATTAGTCATAAATGTCGCTGTTTGATCAACAGGGCGATGACGTTACATGGTTACATGACCGAGGTGCGAAAATCTTAGAGTGAGTAATAAGGCGAGGGGGGCGCAGCCAGGAAAGCGGGAGGCAAGCAAGTTGGAATCTCATCTTGGTGGCTGTGGAGGCTGCGGCGCCCCCACGTCAGTGTGCAGCTGTTTGTCGTTGAGTTTGGACATGCGTCAGGCAGCTCCAGTTGACATTGAGGCTTGCGGTCATAATGCGGTAGCGTTGTACTCTTATTGTGATTTTCGCGTCCTTATAATCAGCGTCAATGCTTGGGCCACTTAATAGTGACTCCCCGCTGGAATTTTCTACGTGCGGCATAGCAGTGGTGAATCACGTGTGGCTAGCAGGAGTGCTTTCACGTTCCTTTTGGCATTACTTTGTGAAGGTGTCTATGGCATTGACTGCAATGTCTACTTTGTGGTCAGTGATCTACAGTGCAATCTCATTGCCCTCAGGACCATTTCAGCAGTAAAAACATTCTTTCACGATTGAGGTGCGCAATGTGCTCCACGCCAATACACATGTTTACAATAAAAAGGCCAATACAATATCAATACGTGGCGAATACACATGTGGCTAATTCATATGTGGTGTATTGGAGTTTGTGCTGGTGGAATGACACCTGAATATTATTTGTTCAAGGGGTAAAAGTTGTTTTAAGGAAGTTGCTCACGCTTTCCTCATTTCGAATCTTGCCTGTTTGTGCTCGCGTAGGCTTCAAAGGCCTTGGTCCAGGGCAAGATCAGCTCTGCATGAAGATAGAACGAGGGGCAGAAAGGAAGAAACAATGGGAGCTCCAGCAAAGCACAACTAAGATGCCAACGAACAATGGAAGCTCGTCCAGTGGCCTTACTAGAAGACGTGCACCAGCCTGGAGGCGCCCAGAACTATAAGAAGCAACGCTTCTGCTGGACAAGGAGTGCCTTCTTTGTAAAACTATTACATTCCTTAGACTTTGCAGGAATTCCAGGCAGATTGCCGATAAACAGGTCCGTTGTTGTTGTTGGCCTCTGGTGGAATGGCACATACCTGCAGTGGGCGATTGGCCAGGGTGCCTTGCACTTTCCGTTTTGATGGAATGGAGCGCGTTGCTCTTTCTCGACTTCTGCAAACCGATGTGCACTGAAAACGCGATGAACTCTTTCAAAGTGGGAAGCCGTGCGTGTAATGACGGGACGAATATTATTGCCTTGTTTACCTTGCATTTGGCGCATGATGGCCTTAGCCGCTTATGTGCCATAAAACCCACCAAAACACAACATACTATAATGCCTCGTCGTTCTGGCCGAAGCCCTGTGATGAGCTTGACTTTGCTATGAGGCAAGTCCAACGCGCATAATTGGATGGAGGAGCGCAATGGTAAAGGGGGGGGGGGGGGTTTGATCGGACGATTGGTTCTGCCCCGCTCGGCTGGCTAATGCTCGAGCTAGAGAGTTTTTTCTTTCTTCCTCTCCAGTCCCGCTTGGGCCGGCATCCACATGGTTTGATGGTATTCTTCCAGTTTTGGACCCAGGATCTTAGCCGCCAGCAACGGTCTTCGTCCCTCGGTAAAGTTGCGGCATGCCTGTTGCGAGTCGGTGACGACCCCACCCTGTCGGGCTGCCTGATGACTAGCGCCGCGCTACGGTTTCAGCCGCAGGTAGGCTTTCTGCCCTGATGAAGGCTGCGAGGGTCAAGAAGTTATGTCTTCCGTTTACTGCGGCTACCGCAAACAAACCTCCTTTTGAGTACTACGCTCCGTCCACGTACTGGTCGCCCTTGAATCGAGTCGGTACCTAGCTCCGTAACCGCTGGTTTTATCCTTCCCCTCCCAAAAAGCTCAGCACTGAAGATGCCTTAGATCGAAGACTTATGCAAACAAATACATTCCCAAACCTGCAGAGATAGAGCAAAATGTAGGCACTAACATATCGTGGCGTCTGCGCCTGGTGCATCGACATACGTCCCACACCATTCCGCATCTCGTGGGGTGCGAGTGGAAGCCCAGCAGCTAAGAACGCCAGCACGTCTTTTGAGCGGTGGAAACTTCAGCTGTTCGGCGACACCCTGTTGGGACAAGAAGCACTTTCCCCGCTTGTTGGTCGAGCTACCATGGCTAATGGAGTCCTGGAATGAGGAAGCCGCCTAGTCGACCACTTGCCCACTCGAACGAGATCGATAATCTCGTTGGTTTCAATAAATGTTTCTCCTCCTAAGCGCGCACAGCCCGTAGATCGCTTGGCGGGAGGTATAGATTCTCCTACTCGGTCAAACGAGAGTAAGTACTAGGCCTCATTTATCGCCTCAAGTTAATGCATTGTTCAAGCACGGGATTGGACAGTGTGACATTTAACGTGTGTGCGGTGTGCTGGCCACGGACCCTTTTAGGCATGCGTTACGCCATCCTTTAAGAAGCTTACAGCTTAGACGCTGGAGATCATAAGATCATTCCGCGATTTGACTTTGATGACGCCGTGAAGACGTTGATGGATGGCAGGTAAAAGCAAGCTATTTCTTGAGTCTGTCATGCCCTCGGACAACCGAGATCAGAAATAGGGTGCGGAAAAGAAAGGCTGTACCCTTGGAGCCAAACCTCGAGGATTAAGAGGACGCCGATCCTTCTCCACAGCCCCCGTAGTTCCCCTCACTAGTGCCTAATGGTTTACAGATATTTAAAGTAAAAATATAGATGTAATTCAGAAACACGGGTGGCGTAGATAGCAGGAAGTGATTTCCAGTGCCTTTCCAAGTCAATAATGCCAGTTGCTCTTGGTCTGACTAAATTAAACGACACCAGCAAACTTACGAAATAAAACTTCTGAAGCACCGGTAGTTATAGCAGACATTTAGCAGGCACGAGCGCATAATCATCTTTTTTTCAGAGAGTTTTGATTATGTTGTTCGCTGTGAACTTGGCAATAAGGTGCACGCCTCTGGCGATGATCACAGAAAGCTGGCAGAAAAAATTGAGGCGACACTTAGTCTCCTCCTTTAAGAGTATGGCGTGATAGCGGTTTTTGATTTATTTATTTGTAAGTACTGCAATCACCAGACGGTGATTTTAGCAGAGTCTAACAAGCATGATTTAACACAATGGCATATACAGGAAAAAAATGCACTGAGCACTGGTTATACAATAGAAAGCACAATAAACACACAAGGCGCAGCTGCGCTCAACAAGAACAAATTAAAAAAGGTAAAATAATCGCACACACGTTTACAGCAAAGAAGAGAACTACCAAATAACACAATTGCATAACCGGAAACTTCATAAAACGCTGTTAATGTTGGTACAAAGACTGCATTCTTTTCAGCTGGTTCCAGTGCAGTGGAAGAATGAGAACTTGAAAGTTTTTCACGCGAGGAAAACGGAGTAATAGTTAGATTACGAGTGTACCTTTAGCGCGTGAAATATCCGATGAATAGATATATTTGTCACGTAAATATTATGGTGGCCATTAATTAATTGGTACAAAAACATCAGTCCGGAGCAACGATTTCTTTGCGCCAAGGGAGAAAGATTCACCCCCCTGAAATGATCTGCAACAGAAGTTCTGGTAAAAGTGTTGTCAATAAAAAGCGGAGCTGTTCTCTGTACTTCTTCTAGCTTAGCCATAATAGGTTTTGTAAAAGGATCCCAAATCATGACAGTGTAGTGTAATATAGTTAATGCAACAGATTTATAATCTAGGAGAAGTACAGCGGGCGTAGAAAAAGTTAACTTCACGCCTGAGTAAAAAAGTTTACTGCTAGCGTTTGCGGTTACGTAGTTAATATTGGTGCTCTAGTTAAGATCCTTCGAGATCCACAGCCCTAAGTACTTGCAGATGAGCACTTCAGAAAGCAAGGTATTCTTAATACTGTAGTAAAAAATGAAAGGCTTCTTTTTATGAATTATTCTCATGAAAACAGTTTTTTCAGCATGATTACCATCTGCCAGACATGACATCAAGAAACAACTTTTTTAAGCACAATGTTCAATAATAACTGGTCCGATATGCTGTTAATTTCAGAGTACAGAACAAAGTCGTCGGTGCAAAAAGTTTGATGTTAACTGTAATATCCTGCAAAATATCATTAATATATAACAAAACAAATGCGGCCCTAAATCAGATCCCTGGGGTACTGCCAAATCAACCGTTACTGATTCGGAGAAAGCGGTACGAAAAAAAAATAAATGGTTTTCTTCGTGTAAGGTACGCTGCAGTACATTCTGTTTACCGATTATCATAGAAACCTTACGCAATTTATGAAGTAGCTTCCTGTGAGAAACTTTGTCAAATCCCTTGGAGAAATCCACGAACATTGTGCCGATTTATGAACATTTATTATTGAAGTCTAAAAATCATGGATTGTTTCAGTCAGCTGATTACACGTCGCAAACCGTTTTCTAAAACGGTGTTTATATTTCGTTACAAAATTTTGTTTATCAAAAAATTCTAGGATTTGATTACGAGCAATGTGCTCGAGTAATTTGCAGGTTTTTGATGCCAGCGATGTTGAGCGATAGTTGTTAATGGAGTGTCTCTTCCTACACTTATGTAACGGTTTGATCAATGCCGTAACCCAATCGTGTGGTAGTTGACGGACACGTGAAGTTTTTTAAATAAAAGACGAAAATGCTTTTCATATCTTTGAAGAAATGCATTAGTAATGTTGTCGAGTCCTGGGGGCATTTTATACTCAGTTTTGAAATCATGTTGAAAATACTTTGTTCTGAAATTGTGAGGTCATGCATACCTGGCATGGAGACATCAAAAGAGGGTAGCGCACCATCATCTTTCGAAAACAAATTTAAAATGGTCATCAAAAGCATAGTGACACAGACACTGTTTCCTCTTTCACAGTTACAATAATTATGCGAAATACTACACGACCTACATACCAAGCCCCGCATTAACAATCCAGTATGAATGTGCCTGCGAGGCGTACATTTAACGTGTCTGACTCGGAACCCGCGGGTCAGGAGATACAGCGATCGGTGTGCTGCGCAGTAGCTGGAGAGGCGAGGCTAGTAAGTCAGTCGTCTGCTCTGCGCTTATAGGAGGGTGAGGAAAAAGACGGTGGCAGACAGCCCGTGTGCTTGGCGCGCTGCTCGCGGTTGCTTCGATCACTGAAGATCCGATGCCTCGCTGGTGTGGCTGGCGCCATCTATGGGCGCCTCTTGTAACAGCAACTTTTTCAACCAATCGTGGTTTTTCGGTAACAAAAGGAACGCCGACGACGATGTCGATGTCTGCTCTTCTGAAGAGAGAGGCGCTTACGCTATTGCGTAAAACCAAAGAAAAAAAAAACGAGCAACACTTCGCACGTGCAACAGCTCGCAGTATCAAGCTCTAAAATTTGTAATTTCGGAACAGAAACCTCCCACTCCTACCTCGTATATTATGATATGTGCACAAATAGGTATTTAGATATTCATAATTTAGCTGTATATCCAATTTTCGCTGCGCTTAAGAGTGCATTTATAGCTATTTTCGTATCAGGGATGTCCCTAGCTGATCGCACGCTTTGCAAAATATTTTACGTCTTTTGATTAGCGTAAAAAAGACGGTGTCATTTCCTGCGCCATTTAAATACTGCAAGTACGTTGTGTACCAGTCCAGGGCAGTAATATTCTAACGGTCGGAGTAGCAGGGCTTCCAGAGAGCATGCGTGATATTTGCACATCCAAAATATTCTGCCACATGTCCACAAAGGGTAAAATTTAAATGGAGGCTCCTGCCGGCCGTTCTCCGTTTGGGGTGTCAGGGCATACAACACAAGTGTATCTGGTGTACGTCTGCAGGATGCATTTTGGAGGACACTGCATTGCCCTGAGAACGTGCTTTAGTGATGCTTTGAAATTCCAGAACTGGTCTTATTCTGCGCTCCAAGTGTATCCGGAGACCTTTTTCAGCTGCTTCCAGCACAGAAAAAAAAACAGATGATGTGTGTTAGTAAATTATTGTAGGCAACATGCAGAAAAATACAAAGGAGCGCTTCCTTTTGATTCGTTTAGGCGCTATCTTCCCAAAACAAAACACGCGAAATTTTCTTCGTGCACTGCTTGATTGTGACTGATTTGTCGCCTGTGCAGGTGATCACGGCTCCTCCTTCGCACGTTTTCAGACAGAGACGATCATAAAGCTTTATCTAGACTTGAATTCTGTAACCTTAGTGATGAACTCTAGGAGTAAACCACGAGTGCATTTAGCGCGCGCAGAAAGCTAGCAGTCCAGACTTGCAGAAACATGCAGCCTTTGAAAGCTAGCTAAACAGCAAATGCTTTTAACGCTATCTTGCTCCAATCTTTGTGCTATAGAGCCGCCGGAACGCGGCTTTATAATTTTGTTTGTGAGGCGTGATGCGACCAGACCTATCTTCATTAATCGCAGCCACGGGCTTCCACATGTTTACATATTGCTGTATTTGCTTTTCGCTCCTTATCTCGAAAGTTCCTAGCGAGCTTTAAATTGAGCGCGGCCAAGAACTGCAGGCATTCAGTTCGACGACCTCAGGCCATGCTTGTGGGTATCGCCTCCGCCGAGTCATTTGAGCTCTTTGTGGGCGCGAGTCAGCCAAATAAACGCCATCTTCTTCTTGTTCTTTTTCTTCACCTTAGTAAACATGGCACGTACATACCCACAGAGGGGGATTGGCCAAGATACAGTAGAGAGTGTCAATGAAGTATTTGCGCGAGCAAAAATAGACGTGAGAAGAATGAATCAAGATAAAAATTGAAAAATTCAAATGAATTAAATAAATTTTAATTACCAGGAACAGAATCGAGCATTTTTGGACATGCGACAAATTTTTGTATACAGCTAACAAGGTAATCGATCAGTTACACTTAAGTAATCATAAAGGTAGCCGCAAACACTGCTTAACGGAAATCCCTTTGCGCTCGCACCGAACGAGAGAAGAACTGGAAGGGACAGAGGGAGTCCTAACCTCGAAAGAGAGACATTCAAATACTGGTTTCTGTGAACTGCGAACTGCCGGCAAGAGAGGAGAAAATGATCTATGGTTTCAACTTGCCCACATGATACCCAAAGGTTTGTTGCAGCGAACCCACATCTGCATAAGTACAAAATAATTGAGGGATTCTGCATCGCAGAAGCGTCATTGACACCTTATAAAGCCTTGATTTACACCACCGGATATTCCATGGGAACTTTAAGTGGTGAAAATTCACGGTATTGAAGAATAGATCACTCAAGCTGGCTGAGATATGTCAGAACCACTGGAAACGTGAAGTGTCTAACAGAATTAGGTAACGGACGGGATAGATTATAGAAGCGTTAAGAGCTGCCCTTGCCAATAAATCAGCACATCGTTAAAATAGACACCCGAATGCCCAGGCACCCAGGCAAAGCAAATCTCACGCACTGTGCGAGGAACCAAAAACCTATGCGAACGATTCAATGAAGAGTTTCCAGAATTTGGAGAGAGTCTAGAACTGAAAGGCAGTCTACAAGAATAAGAGCCCGTGGTACACGCCTAGGAATTTTGCGAAGAGGCAAACCAATGGCCAAAATCTCTGCGAAGAATATAAGAGTATAATCAGGGATATGAGCGGAATAGCTCCAAGCCAGCTCATGCGAATATATCTGTCACAAAATTCGTTACATATTCGAAAAAAACGGCACTGCTCGTAAGCAATCGCGCCCACGCGCGGTAAAATAAAACAAAATAAAACTGCGGGGAAGGAACCCTGGAGAGCGCGTGAACATTGCGTGGACTTTCCACTCAGCTCACACGCGCGGCGCCAAAGTAAACATAGCCACGCGCGGCGTGGATTTCTCTAGACTGAGTAGTTTCTACTCATCGTCGACGGAGAGAGGGTAACCTTGTCTGCGCTAAAGTGACACCCTCTCCACTTCGCTCCTGCGCCGAAGACTCCGTGTGGCGGGAATGACCTAGATTTTTCTCGAGGCTGATTTCCGCGCTCGACCAATGGGGTCGTGCGCCGGGCGCGAAGAGGAGAAGGAGCTTGTACAGTTCATATTGCGTGTATGTGCGCGCCTGCCTTGGCGCGAAGA
This sequence comes from Amblyomma americanum, assembly GCF_052857255.1. NCBI lineage: Eukaryota > Metazoa > Arthropoda > Arachnida > Ixodida > Ixodidae > Amblyomma > Amblyomma americanum. The sequence goes on along the minus strand of NC_135504.1, from coordinate 96,313,503 downwards.
AAAAACAGACGCGGACTGCGCCTATAAATGAGGGGAGGGGCTTCAACCGCTCTCGGTTAGCCCGAGCCGCCGTTTAAGCTTCCGCGCCCGCTCGACTCCCGGGGGAACACCACTCGCCCAGCACCGGACCAGCGAGGCAACGTGCGCCAGCCAGCGGATCGGCCCCGTCGTGCTCCTCAGGTCGTCGGACTGTCGCAGTGCCCGGTGAACAAATTGTGTTTAGTTTTTTTTGTCTCTCTCTGTTGCTGTACTATAGGTGCAAAGGTTTCGTTGAATTGTAATCTCTCTCGATTGTTCCTTTGCATGAGTTGCATTGTATTTGTAAATCACTTCGTATCTGCTCGTACGATTGATAGTGCAATCCTTTGTATCGTCTCTACGCTGTATAAACTTTGTTTTATTATGTGAACCTTTGGCTCCGACCCATCTTCTGGCTTGCGACCGGCGAAAACTGGGCACCAAACGACCAACCCCCTTGTCACTTGGTAGCTGGTCTCCGGCTGAGCTTGCTACGCTGAGTCGAGGGCATCTCCTTTGCGACCGCGACCGCTACCCCACACGCTCTAAGGGTGTCTGGGAGCGCACGCAAAAGTGCGCGAAGTGGTGACAACATCCCAATCGCGGCCTTCTCAAAGATACCGGAGACATCAGTGGAAATAACAGTATGATGAGGAAAATACTTTAGGTGTTCACAAAGAAGATCATTTAGAATATTTGTGTGCATATATTTCGCATGGGACGAGAAAATATGGTGGTAATAGAAGACGAGGTCAGCCTGCGCATTTGCAACCCGTTGCAAGGAGAGCAGATCAACCTGAAGTGGGGCTAACAGATTCTGCGTTAACATAACTGGCGGAAGCTGATAGCGTGGCCAATGATTAGTGAAAAACAGGTGTGCATGGTATAGAAAAACGGGAATTCTAACGCCGGGGGCCGGGTCAGAGGACCTGGGGAAATTACGCAATGTTAGAAGTTGGAAGCGGGAAAAGAGATCGGGGATACAGGCTTCCAGATAAATGACAGCGTTTGAAGCTGATTTTGGGAGCCCGAGGCATATACGTAGCGCACGCCTTTCCAGTAAAGCTAATGGCTGCAGCTTTTAGTTTGCGCTACCAGAAAGCAAAACGCAACCAAATTCCGGAATCGGTCTCATATAAACCTTATAGAGCTACAGTAACGTGTCGCGACGCATGCCAAACTTTTTATTGCCAACTCGTGTCAACCGACCCAGAGCACGTTCCCCTTTAATAACATTATTCTTAATATGGTGTCACAAGTCCAAACTTTGGCCATGAGTAAAGCCTAGGTATTTAACCGACTCCACCTGCGGAATTAGGGTTGAGCGGTATGCTAGCGAGATGTACAAAGGAGTGTCGGGCTGAAAAACCAGCACGCCACATTTGCTGACCTTAATTGATAAATTAGTTTGGTTCACCCAGACTTCAATTGCATTCAGGCATGCCTAGAAATACTCGTAGAGTGCATGGACGTCCTTTGCTGATGCGAAAAAAGCTATAACTTCTGCTTATAAATAAGCTGTAATGTTCGGATGAATGGGTTTGTCCTGAAGCAATATGTTGAAAAGCAGTGGAGACAGTACAGATCCTTTCGGCACACCTCTTGATTGAACATAGGTATTAGAACAGAAAGATCCGTCTGTACAGAAGAAAAATCTACCTTTTAAAAATTCACAAATCCAAGCATAGATGTAGCGCGGTGGAAGTAGCTGAGCAAGGTTGTTAATAAGGACCGTGTGCGCAACGCTGTCGTAAGCCTTAGCAACATCAAATGCCACCAAGGCCGCAACTTCTGTCTTGCGCACTGAGAGTCGTATTCGGCTGTCGAGATCCACACGCTCGGACCATATGGAACAACCGCGACGAAAGCAAATCTGTGCGAAGCTGAGGCCGTTAACGTGATGAACCTGGTCTGTGAAATGACTGTGTACTACTCATTTTATTATTTTTACTAAATTTGAGGTTAAAGCAATTGGCCAAATATTGTATAATTGAAATCCATTCTCTGACTTTTTCAAAAGTAAAATTATTTTCGCAATTTTCCAACTTTGAGGGATCCAAGAGTTTTCCAATGACGCATTTACAATATCCAGAAGGTGGGTTGGAAAGCGTTGCGCTAAAATCTTTAACATGCCCACAGTAACCCCATAACATCCAGGGGCAGCAGACTGCATCGACGAAACAATTGGTAGGAGCTCCGACACGTCTACCTCAGGATAGTCCGAGCTGGGGGAGAGAGTGTGCAAAGGTTCCGTTTTCTGCACTTGGAAACGTAAAGCCAGCCCCTGAGAGACACGTTCAAGGGTTTTCTTAGCTTCCTGCGGAGACAATACCATTGACTTTATGCGGTTGGAGGCCGGAGAGTTGTTATTCTGCGCCATGAATCTATAGAGAGCCTTCTTATTCTGAGGTTTTGAGAGATATGTGTTTAAATTTTGATTATAATCCTCCTTTGCTTTTTAACAGTTCTTGAGAAAAACGCTGAGTAGAACTTATAATTTATCCAATTAGCTGGGCTGTGATTATAGAAAAGGCTTTCCAGGCTGCTTTTCTACGACGATAAGCTTTCTCACACTCCTCTGTCCACCAAGGAGACGGCTGTCTGGCAGGGACAGTAGCGCACAGAGAGAATACAGAGCTCTCAGCAGCATCTTGCAGAAAGGAAATTGCCCGCTGAGCTCTTTCTGCACGACCTGAGCTAACTATGGAAGGAAGCGAGGCAGATATCAATTTTGTATATTAATGTGGTTTACAAGTTTCACGGTTGCACCACCTTTTCTGTTAGGAGAGGATATAATAGTAAATATTATTGGAAAGTGGTCACTAGATGTGTCTGAGTCTATTGTTGACCATGCAGATACTACAACCCCACGAGATGCTAATGTTAAATCTATGACTGAACGAGAAACTCCTCGCATAAAGGTGACTGCTCTGGAATTGAAGCAGCGCACTGCATTTACAGACATCCATGACCAGAGAAGCTGGCCACCGGAGTCAGAGCGACTACCCCTGACACTGTGGTGCGAAAATAAATCCCATGCGATGATTGTGCTGTTTGCACCGCTCAGTAAGGTATCTAAATGGTCTGTCCTGTGAACACCTACAGGAAAGTAGACGTTAGAAATATTTACTTCGGCGCACTGTGGAAGAGAGATTTCAACCGCCAACTACTCACAGTCAGGGAGCATAGCTTTCTGCGATATTGATGCTCGGTGACATATTTTGAAGCGAAAAGCTTCGCTACGCTAGTCAACACCGCGCTTCGCGCGAGTCGGCGTATGTCGTAGCACGAGTGATGTTGCGCATGGTGCAGGTGGCCGCCGCCCACTTCGTCGCCTGACCTTTCGCCGCTGCCGCGCGTGACGTCACGCGCGGCGCAGGTGGCCGCTGCCGCGCGCTATGCTCCATCGTTTTGACGTTCGGCGCAAGCGCGTGTTTATCGCGGCCGCCGGCTATATAACCGCTTGCCAGAGATTAGGCATGCGCATTCAACATGGAAGGAGAAGAGAGTGATACAACCAATACAGAAGTGCTACCACGGGAGTTGACTGAAAAGGAGCGAAGAAATGAAAGGCTGAAAGCTCAACGAGCGTCCGAGCCACCCAAACAACGAGAAGAGCGTCTCGCTAAATCACGCAGCAAAGCTGAGTGTGAAACGTCTGAAGTACGGCAGGCACGTCTCGCTAAACGGCGTGAAAAGGAAGCTAAACAGCGACGAAGCATAACCATAAGCTAAACCGTAAACATAACCATAGGCCAAATCATAAAGCATAACCACAAGCTAAACCATAAGCATCACCAAATCTTTTCGCTTCGAGATATCCAGGATTAACCTTAGCTAAGCTCCAGACAATTTTTTGTAGAGGTCATCGTTATTAACCCACCACACCTGCCATTAATGCGATCTTCCCTGAAAACACGGAATTTCTTCATTGAAAATGATCTAAGTGGAGAGAGCCATGTTTCTTCCAAAACCACAATATCTGGATTATGTTTGTGAAGAAGTATTTCAAGATCCGCGAGAAAAGAAAGTACGGAACGACAATTCTATTGCAGCACTTTTAGACCCGCCATGATTATTGAATGATGAAAGAGGAAGCAACAGCCTCCTTCAGAACATCACCCCGTTGATTACTTTGGGGGGTCCTTTCTTTTCTTTGATTTGCGGAACAGCAGACTTCAAGGGTGACGAAGTAGCTTGACGCTTCTGAGAAGGACTGAGCATTTGAACATCCGTGTTACAGAAATCTACGTGAGAGACACCGCAAGGAGCGCTATTGGCAGGCGGGACTTGGGGTGCGTCACGAGGCAAAATGGAGTGACCCTTACTAGCAGCACAATTTGGGAGCGAGGCATTCGTCGCCGCCGAAACAGATGACTGAGAAGGCAGAGATTGGCCTGCAATAAGTTGGGATAAAGCCTGGGTTAAATTGCACAGCATTCGCTCGACTGCCACAGAAAGAGCCTGTTCTACTGAGGACACTATCGAAGTAGTCAATCTTGACTCTATATCTGCAACAGAGCTTCGCGTACGGCTGGCCTACGGATTATTCTTCCGATCTAAAAGTGCATATGCATCTGCTCTCGAGCATCGCTTCGCTTGAATTATATCTAGCCGGCTTTGTTCGTCAGCTCGCTTCGATCAGTTGACATCATCAGCTGAGAGGTTGTACTTGCAGAGGCAACACTGGGGCTGAGCAGAGGCACAGCTGTCATCCAAATGCCCTTCTCCAAAAACACGGCAGCGGGTCGCCGATTCACACGCTTTACCCCTGTGACCGAACCGCCAACAGTTGTTGCATTGAAGTGGACGGGGTTGCAGAGAATCCACACGACACACTATTGACCAGAAATTGAGCTCAGGAGGACAGGAGGAGCTAGAAAAAGTAGTTATAACTGATTCTGTCGCTGTACGCGCAACATTTAATTCTCTACTGCACCGGTAGACAGAAAGAACCCCCACACTTGCATCCTGAAATTCCTCCTGTATTTCCTGCTGGGAAGATGCTGGGTCCACTCCACGAACGACACCTTTGGAGCATGCGGGCTGTTCAGGGATGAATGCTTTCACTGCTAATGACTGAAAATTTTCACACTGGAGCAAGTCTGTGACACAAGCAATGTCAGAAGACTTAAAAACATCGCCTCTACGGCCGAACGGTCGCACCTCAGAGATCTGGAGGTAATCGGCAGTTAGAGACCTTAGCCCCTGCTGAAGAACCTTAGAGGTTTTATTCTTGATAATTCCCTCACCGATTGACATGAGAGCTGCAGGGATGACGCCAATTCCATTTTTCCGAAAAAAGTCAAGCGGCAAGTTTTGGGTGGGCGACATACCTGAGGCAACCGCGCCCTCAAGTGCACATTAACCGAGGCTACAGACTTAACCTTAGACCTGGCGAAATCCCCTCGCAGGGCGGCCTCACCAGAGATGAGGACGCAGGCACCACCAGGAAACTGCAGATGAACTTTCAGCCAAGCACCAGCAGTTGTCGTTGTTGTTGTTGTTGTTGTTGTTGTTGTTGTTGACCTCACACAATGGCACATACCCACAAGGGGGATTGGCCATAACCAGGCGGTAACTATTTAAATGACCAGTCGCATGTGGCAAGCATGGGATGACCTACCAAAATTTGGATCGCACAGTTTCCGTAGCCGAGGTGGTTGCAGGAGGTTAGGGGGGTTGTTGTTGTTGTTGACCTCACACAATGGCACATACCCACAAGGGGGATTGGCCATAACCAGGCGGTGACTATTTAAATGATCACTTGCATGTGGCAAGCATGGGATGACCTACCAAAATTTGGATTGCACAGTTTTCGTAGCCGAGGTGGTTGCAGGAGGTTAGGGGGTCATACAAACTAAAATTTAGGCAAAGAAGGGGTAGGGATTACAATAAGTGGTTGTAAAAACCGAAATACAGAAGCTGATAATGGGATGGGCAGGACGAAAGCTCATGAAGGTAGACGTTTTGATCCTAGTAGATAATTTTGAACGGCAGAGCAAACATTCCCATTGGTATGGCCAAGCATAGAAGCACCAAGAGACAGAACAACCGCAGAAGACAGGCGCAAACTGAGATTCTGTATTGGAACTTCTAATAGTCGCCTCCTAATCGATGAATAGCGACGGCAAAAGAGAAGAAAGTGCTCTATTGTTTCCGGCTCCGCACAATACGGACACAATGGGGAGATCGCCAGACCAGGCCTGTATAGGTAAAAATTTAGTTGCGGCACTCGGCAACGAAGCCTCGTGAAGGAAACTTCAAGATTGCGCGATCGCCAGACTGAGCTTCTCCATGGGAACAGTAGGTGATGGAAGTCGTCCAAGGAAGTAAGCGCTGATGCGCCCAATTCGTTCATTACAGTGTACCGTCGAAAGCGTGCCGCCGTGATGCAAGCAGTTTTTGGAAGCGGGTCAACAATCGGTCCACTCAGGGCTGCCTTCGCTAAAGCATCAGCTGATTCATTTAATAGAAGACCGCTGTGCCCAGGAACCCAAAGAAATCGAATTGTTGTGATGTGTGGAGGGATCAGGAATTTTAGAATCCGAAAGAGCTGCGATTAAGTGGACGCCGAGAGGGAAGTGCATAAAGATAACGAGTCCGTAATTATTATTACTGCTGATAAAGAAATTGGTACCTTGCGCAGAGCGAGAACCACTGCTAGAAACTCAGCCAGATAGATAGGAGTGAAATCTTGGAGACGGAGAGAAAAAGAGCAGTCAAGGGACTGGGAGTAAATACCTACACCTGCCTTTTCTGCACACACCGAGCCATCAGTCGCAATTGCAACATGTGAGCTGAAGGTCGACAAATAATCCTGCAACATACCATTTAACCATGAGAAAGGCAGTAATTTTGCATTACGTGGATAAATGTCTCATCAAGAGACGAACTTTCTTCTTCTTCATTCGGAAGACGTTTTCGTTGTCTTCCTTGTTGTCGTGCTGCCGTCAGCACTAGGAAACGATATCTTGTGGGCATAACATTTCTTATATTTGAATATTTCCCCCATTATATCAGTGCATTACACGAATTTCATGGTCATATTTCCAGCTCAGGAAATGACCCCACCTACGATATGTAAACGTTCACTTGATTCAAATTCCAGGCCAAAAAGTAGTCTTGCTAATGGACGGTTGAGGGATGGTTGCAACGTACGAAACTGAGGACCTCCTCATGAGAAGTTTTGTAGCGTTGCGCACAAAACGTACTTCAAATGCCTCGTTTCGGATGAGAACGTTTGGACCGCTTGCTAATGCCTCAAGGCTTCTACTATTGTGTATTGTTTCATTGTGAGAGGGCGCCGTCACCGTAGCGGAGAAATATTCAAGTTCAGTCTTTATAAATGACCTGCACCCACTTAATAGCGATGAAGAAGAAGAATGATCTTATTAACACGCACTCTGCCGAGCCGCTCACTGGCGAAGAGAATAGAATAATTTTTGAAGCGGCTGAGACTAGCGCCGAATCCGGACATTTGAACCTGTACATGATGTGACGCTGCAAGTCGATGAGCAAAACATGGAAGACCCCGTCGGACAAGCTCTGCGCAGCACCGCGTTTCTACAACTTGCCGCCCGAATGGTTGGATGAGCCGCTTATGTGGAAGCAGACGAGATGAAACACAGCTCACGACGTCGAAGATACGTGCTCCTTAGCCGAGGTCAACCTTGTCCTGATGCAGGACGAACACCGAATGTTTAGAGACAAGGAATGCGGAAAAGAGAGCCAGAGAGAAAACACCATTTCTTCTCCAGCAAGAAGCTACGCCACTGGCCACTTTATGACCAACATTCTTGGCCTTCAGTACCGGACGAAAGGTGGCAATGAAGGCAAGGTGTCCACCCGGCGATGTAGCCGCCGAGGCCGTCGTCAAAAACAACGTGATAACTCCGTAGGTCGTGTCCAAAGCTCCATCAACGCCAGCCCTGTCATCAGCTCCCCGCCCAAGGTATTCAGCGATTGGGACATACCAAAATTCGCTGTCGACCTCCAGCCCTGGTATCGTGCTAAGAGGCCCAGACCAAAACATATGCGCATTTAAAGTCAACAAAGCGACCATTCGTTCGCCAACGCTGAAGAAAAAATACAGGGTCCTCTTCACCGGAATGGAGCGACCATGAACACCGTCCTTTCTCAAATGAAGATCTTCCCTACTTCAGCGCGCCACGAAGCGAAGGGGACGGGGTGGTAGTATCGAAAGAGCGCCTGCCAGTTTTGATCAGTCGTGACTTCCAAGCGCAGACCAGGCGAGCAAAGCGACCAATCTCTTCGTTGCGCTGTACGTTCAGAACGAAGGTAGCTGGAAAGCTGAATACCGTGTCAACCGTTACATCTAACTAGGACCCTTGCGATATTGAAGTTTGCAAGGGCAACTGCTCAGCAGATGAAGCTTTTAGGCCACAATTGTTTTAGAGTGCCGCACTGCAGTGGCAGGAAAGCCAGATGTTAGGTTTGGTGGTGCCAGTGTGTGCTTCTCGCGTTTTCGATTCTCCTGCCAAAACTGAGCGATGCCCACCTTCGCCGTGACGTGAGCGAACTTCTCATCGAAACTCTGCACTGTGAAGCCAGCCGCTGATCTTCCCCGTAGGCACTGTGGTTTCAATCAAGTCCAAGATTTCGAGACTCGAAGGCATCTTGGTGTCAGAAGACTTTCTGCCTCGCTATTCCGGGAACTCCCAAGCGAATCTTCCTTGCGCTACTGTAAAGCAACTGCAAGATGTTATTCTCAAACTTGTACCGTGAAAGTGCTGCCCATCACCGTCCGTGGAACCTCCCTGGAGGAGCGCTCTAACGTGGACGACGCTGCCAAGTATCTGGACCACAGAGACGACGGGGTACAGTCTCAGCGCTCCTAACCGGCTAATCGTTTGTGATGGTGATGCAGGATAGGGATGAGGTGCATGTGAATATCGCGGTGAATGGTGCTGCTCAGTGAGTGAAACACACCTTCTGCTCTGAATAATAGGAGAGCGCCTGAGAAAGCCGCAACTACCCAGTTATCGCGGCAAGAAGGCAGAACTGCTGCTTTTGGTACTTTGGCTTGGCGAAATGGGAAAAAAATGTTCGCATGCATTTTTTGCACCGAGATTTTATGACGAAAGGTGCCACGAGTGCAGACAATAAAAATTACAACAGAGTATTTCCTGGCACTGAAATCATAAAGTGTGCAAAAAAGAGGATTTTGCTGTTAGAAGCCGATTACTGATAAATCCTGCAGCCTTTCCGCTTTTTGCAGCGAAAAACCGTTCTCACGCATGTCCGAAGGTTGCTACCGTGACAGGCGCACCTCCGGCCGTTCTGGGCGTCTTTCGCGCTGAACTGCAGCTGCGAAGCGGTGGGGAGGGACGTCGCCGTAACATACACCACGACAAAGGCTTTCGCCAGTTCATTATTGATAATCATTTTGTTAGTTTATTTCTGTTATGTTGCTCTCATGCATGCGCTGTACAATTTCTTTTCTCTTTAGGTAGTGAGGACTACATCTGTATTGGTTCATAAATTTTTATTTAGTTCAGTCTGCAGCTGCTTGTAATAATTTTTTGGGCCTTTGTCAAACTGTTCGTACAGCTTTTAGAGCAAGTGACCATCGAGGTACTTAATGAAAAATATGACGATTTAATGATGCGATTTTATTAGCCGCAGTCGTCGCATCGACAAGGCCGGCGTGTCTTCGTATCTGCATTTCGACTTAGCCTCTCAACCGTTTTCTACTCACGGGAGGCTAGATGTTCTCCTGCCTTCGTTTCGAGAACGAGCACCTCCGATAGGGTGAATTAGCGAGGAAAATTCAGCCTCACTGAACAGGAGCAAACAACACGGCTGCTACCCTCCTTTGCTACTGCATTGCGGCTTCTGGTGCCTTTTTTGCGGTAGAATCACGAAAGCCGCTGCCAGCCGGCTCCAAAAAGGACGTTTAAAGGATCTGCTGCCTGGAAGGATGTGGGGTGGACTCAAAAGCGGCTGACTGCGCTAAATGCGCCTCTTCACTCGGGCACCAATATAGCGCGGTTAGCGTGACAGCGTTCTTCTAGCTCTAGCGATAGGCTTGTAGTGTTGCAGCCGCTCTTGGTCAGCGTAATAAAGACTTCTGATCATCGTTTAAACCTTACGCACTGAATTTAGTCGGGATCACTGTAAAATGACACAGATCTGCTTCGAATTCGTGCCGTGCGAAGAAGGCAGCGGGTCTCGGCCGACTCTTGGAGGCCGCGGACGTTATGCAGGTGTCGAACAGAAAAGGGAGCACCACCGCGGGGCAGCTTTTCGCTTAATTGTTCCTGTTAAGCAAAAGCTTAGGCCATGTAATTTTTCCGAACAAAGACATGTGCCTGTTTAGTAAGGTGGTGTGGTCACGCTGCCTATGCAATATTTTGATGACAAAACTTTCATCTCTCTTTAAGCAGGCTTTAGGTGTCGTAATGAGACCACCTCCATCAAAATGAACTGTCTCCAATTATTGCATATGTCGTAAAGAAGTTTTTTTCTAAGTCACAAACCACTGCTATCATGATTTATTTAATACTGTGGTGCCAAATATTACAAGTGTGTAACAATTCGAGATATTTGCGGACGTCAGATCCGCGCAAGCAACATGAAGAATTAAAAACTTACTTTCATTTACCACAATACTATTCGTTGCTTGCTAACTCGCATCGAAGTGCGTAGCGAGCAGCAAAAATAAAAATTCTAACTGTGAATTAAATACAGAAAAGTGGTTTGGATGCAGTTGAATTTTTCAGCATAAATATTTGCGTGAGGTTGTAAAGATTTATTAGTTTCTCAGCAGCCTTATATTTTTTGTCCAGATCTTTTTTCGTCCTTGTCTCTGAACGAAATAACCAGGACAGGTGATATGCAATAGTAATATTTCACTAGCCACGCATTGCATATTGAGCGAGAACCGCTATGAAGTAAATTAATTTTACCGCTTGACTCCGCCCCGTTTTCGTGAATTTGCAGCACCGTCGCATTAAGAAGCTATGAAGAAAACATATAGATCGGCTGTCACAACAAATTACTGTTTCATTGCAGCGGCTGAGAATGCACTAGCACGTATGTTTGGACACCTTCTTGCAGCCATGTAGGTGAGGTTGTGCATGTGCTATCGAGAGATATAGAAAATGTGTGCTTTAGTGGAATAAAGTGCACAGTGAGGGGAACTTTGTCCTGCCGTCTTTTTCGTCTCTAAAATCACGTCCTGGTGCCTTTAACGAGCAAGATTTCTATGATTGCGTGAACGGGATCAGAAAGCATGAAACTTAACAAAATGGTGCGCGTTCTCCATGCACAGTGGCTTCACAGAGGAACAACCACAATGTTTTTTTTTTGCGTTTTTTGCCTCTATTGCACCAGTGTTCTTAAAGGGCAAGCAAAGAAAAAAACATGAACTTTGCAGGGACACTGAAGGGAATAAAATTGCTTGTTGAAGGACGCGCCACACTGGTCATTAAAGTTTGCTAAGAATTTCTAACTTAACAAAACTGGCCGTCTCTTTTCTGTCTTTAAAGCTCATAGTGTTAAATTTAAATAATTAAAAAAGCCTAGGAAGCTGCATAGGAACTGAAGACTGCAACAAAGAGATGACTGAATACAAAAGAATGTATTTTACTCCTGCTGGCAGGATGTCAAGAATTGAGCGCGCACCACCCCCGAGGTTTTCGCCAGAGAACTTTGTGTACTTCTCAGAAAAGACGAACATGAGACGGCACCGCCTAATGGTTGTTCTGGTGGCATTCGCCGGTTACATTCTTAAGCAGGTGGCGGTACGCCAGTAAGCCCAGTTTCTTGAGCGGGTATTGGAGAAAATTTAAACATTAACTTAAAGGGAAGCTGAAGCGGTTTTCAAATGGCATGAAACGCTGTGGTCGGGAAGAAATGACCTTGAAAATCATGTGTGTAAATTTTTTTCCAGATTCTGTCCGAAAACCGAGCTGCAATCGCTTCTTAAACACCCGCTACCGGCACGCCCTCGTCGCTTCCGGAAGCAGCGGGTGGGGGGATGGTCGAGTGGGAGAACTGGCGGAAGTGACGGCATTCACGGAGAGTCGGCTGGCCGTCCGGCTGCGCTTGCTTAGCTGCGGCCCGCGCTTTGGCGGCGAACCACAGATCAACGTAATCTTCTGCCAGTGCCGTTCACTTTCTCTGGTTCAGGGGTTCTGTGCAATGCTTAAAGCCTACATGTATATAGACCAGTTTTTGCATGGCACTTCTTTCGAACAGCGCTCAGCACACAGCTTGGTAGAATCCTTCGGTTGTTCTCCCCAGCCTCTTCCACGTTCACCAGACAATGTGGTGGTACGCAGCATGCCGAAACTGCCTGCACAAAATATGTGCATCAATATTTCTCTTTTCGTTATGACTTTCTTACTTGTTTGTAAACTCTTTGCCTTTTCCAGCTGTTTCACATCCATGCTGAGCCAAGGCCACTTCCAGCACTGTCTTTGAGGCACAAAGTATTGAACTCATTGAGCTCGTTACGCACTGTGTGCCTTTTTGCTTTTTGCTGATTGCTTGCACCTCATGGCAGCACAAGCAATTCTCTTAATCTTTCGTCAGCGCGCAGCACACGCTGCTGTACCTAACTGAGCAAAAAAGCGATTATGTAAGCCTAGTATACTTGAGCAAAGCAAACATTTGCATTCATGAGCGCTTGGTCATGGCTGACGATCGACAATGGCGCCAGAATTCATTCTAATTTGTCCTTGAGTCAGAACGGCAAAGTTGTCGAGCCGCGGTACGCATAAATGTATATCATTTACAAGTAATTCTGCTGGTTATCTCGATGCGCAACATCAGCGACTATATCTCGCAGCACACTAGTTTTGATGAGTAGCACTGCGAGCTCCGAGACGCAGCCATAATTATTCTTCAAAAGCATGTTCAGCACGCAAAAAAAAACAACGCACGGGGGTAAGTGCAGAAGTTTCATGGTTGAACAGTAGCCCGAACATGCGACAGGAGGACAGCGCACACGGGAGCTTCCTCCCGGTCTCCTCATCTTTTCGCGCTGCAGTACAGCAGTGAACCCACTTCAACTCATCTAGTTTGGAATTCTTTTGTAGCTCTACAAGGAATTAGGGAGCAATTAGGCAAGTAACAATAAATAAATGAACAAACAAATGCTTTACCTCGCGTGGCTCGTGTAAGCGTGCCGGTGATCGGATTTAGATCATGTTTACAGGCGTTACAAGAAGTTGGTCAAGATAAAAAACAAAACAAAGAAAGACACAGGACCAGGAAAAGACACACACAGACTAGCTGTCGCCGTAAAGAAGTTAGTGGCCAGGCTTTTATGCAGCAGCGGTGCACAACAATGCTTCCTCGCGATTTCCTTTTTTTATTGCCACTTGCACATGCACCCACACAAAAGAAATGTACGCGCGTGCACCTACGCAAAACATACGTATCAGTCGAGATTTGGTTTTCGTGTTACCCTGGTAGGACGTGAAAGGCCCATACTGGGCTAACGAAATTTCCAGCTTGCAGGCGCCGCCATGCGGTCGCTTCTCTATTACTTAGCTTCTTATCCGGCGATGGCACCAGTTTTCGGTTTAGTCTATGTTCTCAACGATTTCGGAATAGGTTTGCGCGCGCTTGTCCAGGTCCGACAGTCCGGCGGTTTCACAATTACCCGGAAGCAGAGAATATGGGAATGAGCTGAATACAACGGAGTCGACGCAGATAATGATAGCAGAGAAAGTTGTGAAGCCCTGCTGCGCAGCGAAGAACCCGCTCGGCAGAAACAAGCCAATCCGCCTGGCGGCTGAGGCCGCGAAGAGATAAAATCTCTTTGTTAGCCTTTAGTCATGGGGGCTTGGGCCCCCGCCCTCCAGGCCTGCGAGCCGGGGGCGGTGAGTAGTAAGGGGCCTCCTTTTCCGGCGGAAATAAAAGCTGTCATCCATCCATTCATCTATCCAGTTGAGATTTCCAACACGTGAAAATGTCGCGACTTCACTTTCGTTGCCCGCGCACTCCGCGGCGTCATTGTTTCCACCGTTTTCTGAAGCTGCTGGTGGCTCGAACATGCATGGTGAAAGTCCAAACTGTTTAACACCGCTTGAATTATCCATAATTTCCGAAACGTAGTCCTTAAAAGCCAGCTGAAGCAACGCGCTACGCAGCAACGCCGTCGGTGCCGGCCGGAGATTCCCGTGGATGACGTCACGACAGTCCCGGCCAATCGCGGGCAAGAGCTGCGTTCGCTCGGCGCCCTGAGGCGACGTGACGCGTTTTCTTCTAAAACACAACTTTTTGCGTGTATTTCCGCTCTTGTTGAGTGAGATATCCTTTTTCAGCGGACTAAAAGCTATAAAATGACGCAGAGAACTCATTTTGTTTCTAGAAGTGCTTCAGCTTCCCTTCAAGGCGTAGCAGGAGAAACTTATTAAGTGAAGCGTGAAAAAAAATTAAATCGCTTTAACTTAGAGCGCAACTTAGAGGGAAAAGGGTATACACAAAGACAGCAGCATCTCTCATGACGTGGCCATCTATTTTGACCTATGCTAAACACTGAATATCAACTACAAATTTATTAAAGGTTGCTTCCAGGGATTCTAGCGCACAGAAGATGGGAGTAAAATTATCTCGTCTAAAGTTTCAAGCATTGGTCGCCTATCTTTGAGACCTTTTTTTTCTTCCGTCGTATAGAAATAACCAGCGTGGTATACCCATGTTGATAGTACACAAAGGGAGGCAAGAGCAAACTCTATAGGGGTGTCTATTCAGAATGTAGAGGATTGCCATTCAAGATCAAGAGTGCGCCCGAGTATAATTTTAATGATCGTGTTTTATATTCTTGCTGCAACAAAATTTCATTAAACACCGGATGTTTGGACAGGTAGATAGCCGGCCCCTTATTCAGGTGCTTTTGATGCTACTGATTTAGTATTTTCAAGAGAGGGCTGGCTGAAATGTCAGAAGACACTACGGTTTCGGTTAAAATTTCACTTCTACAACATATATGCGTCACAGTACAGGACAGTGAGGACAGCTTCAAACCAACCGTCACGCGCTCAGCTTCTTGCATCAGAAACATAACAAGTACCGGCTGTCTTCATGCGTCATTTATTCTGTTGCCTCAGAAATAACCAAAATATAGTATGAATGTGCCCTGCGTTGAATTTTTCAGGATATATTGAAACCAA
Organism: Amblyomma americanum; assembly: GCF_052857255.1. Lineage (NCBI taxonomy): Eukaryota > Metazoa > Arthropoda > Arachnida > Ixodida > Ixodidae > Amblyomma > Amblyomma americanum. The sequence continues at coordinate 96,298,336 of NC_135504.1, read as the reverse complement.
GCTATGGATTATCAATTTTATTTGCCTGCTCAATTGAACAGCAAATAGTTATGCGTCGGCGTATATATATATATATATATATATATATATATATATATATATATATATATATATATATATATATATATATATATATATGTGTGTGTACATATATGCGTGCGTGCGTGCGTGTGTGTGTGTGTAAATTAGAGACACGCTTCAGTTAGGCAGGGATTTATTTTGAGTCGAAGTTTCAGCACATCTTTTCCATTCCAAGACTCAGTCCATTTTATATACAGAAACAACAATAACGCGCAGTAAAATGCAGGTAACTATGAGAAAACATGTTCTTCGAGAGCAGGTTTCAACAAAACAGAGAGAGAGTTTATTGGTTTATTGACAGGAAATTTAAAGCAGAGAGGCTGGCCGGAGAAGTGAACATCTGGGCTTCTACTCTGCACTGGGGAACAGGAAGAGAAAAAAAGAGGATCACGATGGGAGATGACAATGATGTGCGGAGATAAATGAAAAAAGACAAAAGACAAGGCACACTTTCTAACAGCACAAACGCGAGTCAAAGCCCGTTTGGCTAAAGAAGCGTGAAGGCGCTTGCGTTTCCTGCACAGTTTTTGAACTGTCTGGCAATGCGCCGAGGATGAAATCCTCGGAGAGGGGCCTGGTGTCCAAAGACTTCAAAGTAGATGCTAGCATGAGTCTGTCTTGTGCATGTGCTGGGCGCGCCACTAAACATACTCTACAGTCTATAGCACGTCACTGGTGGTGCAGTCCGGGGAGTCCGCTTGTCGAATTTTGTGCAAGTACTTGCGCGTCAAGGCAACGTTTGAACGTAGCCTATGTATTAAACATGCAATAGGCCGTGGTATTCCGCGAGGAACAGAAAAGGCCATCTTAGGATCTAGCAGTTTAAGGCGGATGTGTCGAGTGTCTGGCAGGGCCCAGTATCCAGCCGTCGCACTCCTCGTAGATCCCAAAAAAAGATAAGGGGTGTCCGGGCTAGAGAACAGCACAGTTGTGCGCAGGCCACTGCTGAAGTGCTCCTTGCTTCAGCGTCGGCGGTCTCATTTCCATCGAGTCCGCTGTGTCCAGGGATCCACTGGAACTCTTTACGATGGCTTTTTTCCTGAGCAGATGACAGGAGTCTAGTGATATTGTCACGTAGTGGTGACGGCAGTCGAAGCAGCGATGAAGACGGACGAAAGGGTCTTCTAAAAGAAAACTGTTTATTGGGCTGACTTGCACTTAAAATGGACTCAATCACTTGGCGGCGGCGAAGCGACAAGCGTGCTCGGCGGTCGTCGAACAGAATGCCCGCCGCTGTCGGCCGTGCTCAATTTAAAGCTGATAGCGAACTTTCGAGATAAAGCGTGCAAATTTACTAGAACATTCCGGAACAACGTAGAATCAGCTCTGCCTGGCTGCGATCAATCGAGATAAATCTAGTCGCGTCTTGCGCCGCAAAAAAAGCGATAAAGCGGTGTGGCGGCAGATTTGAAAAACGAACACTGAAAATATTCGTGGCAATACTCCCCTCTCAAAGAAGCATCGACCCGATGGATTAAAACAAATAATGCGACTAGTAAGAGAAAAAAACGGATCTTGCGAAAATAGAGCATGGAAATGCAGCGGCCTTTAGCGCGCGTAATACGGCTTCAGACGGACTACATGGACAACTTCTTGTCGTACGCGGCATCGCTGGGATGCAGTCATTGCGTCAGGTATGACTTCATAATCCAGTACACCTAGCCGACGAAGAACCTTGTACGGGCAGAAATAGCGGCGCAAAAGCATTTCATTCAATCCACGGCGGCGAATGGGCGTCCACACCCAGACTTGGTCTCCTGGCTTGTATTCCGCGTTGCGTCTTCGTAGGTTGTAGCGTCTGGCGTCGGACCGCTGCTGATCTTTGATCCGTAATCGGGAAGCCTTCGAGCTTCTGTGCGTTGAAGGTAGGCGGCAACGTCGACGTTCTCTTCTTCTGTAACGTTGGGCACCATGGCGTCTAGCGTGGACGTGGCCTCTCTGCCATGGACGAGCCTAAAAGGCGACATCTGGGTGGTCTCCTGCACTGCGGTGTTGTAGGCGAAGGCGACGCAAGGCAGGATGACATCCGAGGTTTTGTGTTCGGCGCCGACATACATGGTGAGCATATCGGCGATGGATTTGTTCAGGCGCTCCGTCAGTCCGTTGGTTTGCGGATGGTATGCAGTTGTCCTCCGGTGGCTGGTTTGGCTGTAACGCAGGATGGCTTGCGTTAGTTCCGCCGTGAATACTGTTTCCGTGTCCGTGATGAGCACATCGGGGCGCCGTGTCGAAGAAGAATGCATTCCACGAAAAATTCGGTGACTTCTCCTGCTGTTCCTTTCGGTAGGGCTTTCGCCTCGGCGTAGCGGGTCAGGCAGTCGGTCGCTATGATGATCCACTTATTTCCAGATGTTGACGTTGGAAAAGGGGCAAGCAAGTCCATGCTGATCTACTGAAAGGGCCTTGAGGGAGGTTCAATGGGGTTTAGAAATCTTGCTGGTCGTGTGGAAGGGGTCTTTCGTCGCTGACAATCTCGGCAGGATTTCACATAGTGTGTGACATCGGCAGACAGTCGGGGCCAGTAATACTTGTCTTGAATGCGGCGGAGGGTGCGAGTAAACACGAGATGTCCAGCTGTCGGCTCGTCGTGTGAAGCCTGTAGAACTTCTTCGCGGAGACAAGCAGGTACAACAAGGAGGTAGGCTGTTTTGCTCGCTGCAAAGTTCTTCACGAGGACCTCATTCTGCTCACAGAAGGAAGACAGTCCTCGCTTGAATGAAGCGGAGGGTGAAGAAACCTTGCCTTCCAGGTACTTGGTGAGGCATTTTAGGTCGGGGTCCGAGCGTTGCTGCTGGGCAAAAGAGCTGAGGCTGATGGGTTCCAGGAAGGCGTCGTCATCGTCGTCCGGCGGCGGTGTATCTACAGGGGCTCGTGAGAGGCAAGGTGAGAGGCGAGAGGTACTGGGATCGATCCCAGCTCCTCCACCAGATGTCACGTAGTGGTGACGGCAGTCGAAGCAGCGATGAAGACGGACGAAAGGGTCTTCTAAGAAAACTGTTAATTGGGCTGACTTGCCCCCAAAATGGACAGAATCCCTCGGCGGCGTCGAAGCGACAAGCGTGCTCGGCGGTCGTCGAACAGAATGCCCGCCGCTGTCGGCCGTGCTCAATTTAAAGCTGATAGCGAATTTTCGAGATAAAGTGTGCAAAGTTACTAGAACATTCCGGAACAACGTAGAATCAGCTCTGCCTGGCTGCGATCAATCGAGATAAATCTAGTCGCGTCTTGCGCCGCAAACAAAGCGATAAAGTGGTGTGGCTTCAGATTTGAAAAACGAACAAACACTGCAAATATTCGCGGCAATATTAAGAGCCAGAGCCTGGTAGGCGATGTGGCGTAGGATGCATCCCAAAATTTGTAGCGCAGGTTTAGTCTGTGAAAATGTACCACTCCTGAGGCGGTTCTCCGCAGTTGTGGTGAATCGCTTCCCGAAGGTCCACACGCTCTGCAGCGGTTGAAGTAAAAATATGCTCTGAAATTAATCTCCGGGTTGTCTGCTGAGCCCGGATTACCAAAGCTGCCGTCCATGCCTTTGGTGACGCAGATCAATCAGTGAATACGTGCACACAGTTTGGTGTTCTGACAAGATGTAGGCAAGAGCAAGCTGCTTCAGTCCGCTAACCAGCATCACAGATTTCTCTAGTATGCCAGGGATATGCAGGCATACTGAAGGGTGAGCCATCATTCATGGTGGCTGCAAGGGATGATGCGGCAGGGCATAGTCTGATGGCAGCTCGGATCATTGGCAGCACAGTGCAAGTGAAAAACTGCTGTCCTGTCGCTCATCAAAAATTTTCGACAGCGAGTGACAGCAGTGGCCTGTAAGCGGGCGTAAATATACGTGAAGTGATTTGTGTAACATGTAGATCGATATTGGGCACGCACAGGATTCCTCAATTGTGCCTTTGCTCGGGGTACAACATTGTAATCCGACGAATATCTTGAGCGCCTGTGCTTGAACACTCTCTAATGCCCGCAAGCAGGAAATGTTGATGGTAGAGAATACAGGAACGCTGTAAGAAATGCAGCCTATAAAGAGAGTATAGCAAAGTCTCAGCAAGGAACGCTCCATTGGGCCCGATTTAATGCCTGCTACGAAGCGAAGGACATGTCAACAAAGAGTGAGCCTTTTCTGTAGCTTATTTATATACCTCGACCATGACAGATCGCGGTCGATGATAATGCCCAAAAATCTGTGGTGGGAGACGTATGGTATAGCAACCCCTTGAAGTGTTACCGGGAAGATCAAGATAGACTTGCGCGTGAATGCGAACATCGCACATTTTTCAGCTGCTAAGTGCAAACCTGGACGCCGTAGCTTCCTTGAAGTAGATGACATGGCACATTGTAATCTCGCGCGCATTTGCGGACGTGTCGAACCTGAAGCCCAGATGCAGATTTCATTAGTATAGGCGCTGATGTTAAGGTGAGTGGACCAGGATCGCACACCAAGCATGCATATTGCATTCTTGAGCGTACGAGTGATTTATATAGTGAAAGTTATATAGAGGACAGAGCCATTGTGAAATTTCGCCTTAAATATCCAAGCATGCGATTGTCATTGCTGCAAATGAAGTTTTTGTTTGGCAGGACAGATTGTTGGTTATGTAAACATTTATGTATTTGTAAGACGTAACGTGTTCTAGGGAAAGGCCATCGACCTGGTAGTAAAAAGGTTAATGGAAACAAGAGGCGGGTTCCGGAAATTCGCATTACTTTGCCCTTATTACGGTTAAGGCGCATGTTCCAGGTGTCACACCAGTCGGATATGCTGTTAATGTCAGACTGAAGTTGGGTGGAGTCAGAAATAGAAGAAATCGTTCAGTAAATTACGAAGTCATCTGCAAAAAATCTAATAGAAGAGTTAATGTGGTCAGGCAAATCATTAATGTAAGTAAGGAAAAGTAATAGTCCCAGTACATAACCATGGGGTACACCGGAGTAAACTGGAGAAGGAGAAGAATCAGAGTTATTGGCATATACAAGCTGTGTTGTGTCGATAAGACAAATTTCGATCCATGATAAAATTGAGTCTTTCGGTAGAGAGTACTGTTCCACAAGAAACGCGGCAAATTTTGCTTTGTGTACATTCGCTATATGTCGTCTCTCCTATGTTAGGAATCTGGCACGTAACAATGTGGATCTATATCTAGAGGCATTCTCGTTTTGTAGGTATACTGCCTGTTATTCTGCTACGAGGATTTGGCACTCTGACGGCATTCCTTTTTATATCAGGCGTGAGCTATGCAACACGCAATATTCCGATAACCGTGCTGATTTCATTTCTCCTAGACAACAACAAGGTCACCTGCTTTGTTAGCCGACTTTTGGCACTTGGAACCTCGATGCGAGCTTTGGTTGATGCAATCGCAAGGTAGCAATATAGCGTAAACCCTGTAAGAGAAAATAGTACGAGAAAGTTGAAATTAGTGAAACGAAACTGATGGGAAGGGGTTCGACTTACTTCTTTCTAATCTGCTACACTGCGTACAGCGCAGTGTAGCGCAGTGTACTAGACAGCAGAAAAAGAAAGACAAACTATGCCGCTACAAATTGCACAATTTGCAAAAACAGCTTGAAGGAAATTGAGCACATGCCTATTAAGGAGGGATAAGATTTTAAAAGTTGCTGGAATAAAATATGCTAAAGCAACAAAATATTGAAAGCTACCATAATAAAATTTGCCAAAACTAACGTACAGGAGCAGTAGCTAAAGATGAGCCTATATTATGTTTTATAAAATGCCTACAATTTATACATTTATTTTTAAATTTGCACAGTTGTGTCCTTTTTCCACAATAATTAAAGAATTTTTAATATCACAGCTTTTGAAGTGCCACCTAACTTTAAGTAGAAACACGTAACTCAAGTAGTAGCATCAGAATAAGTGATTTAGCAAGGAGGCTGCAGTGTTGACAGCAGTGCTGTGTTTCGCGACATTTAGCTTTCAAGTGTTTATGCTACTAGGAATTTTAGCATAATATCAAATGTAATTCTAATTGTTGTCCAAGGATAGCGTGCGGCTAGAACAAGTAACCTGATACTAAAACAGAAAGTTTTGTGACTATTATGCTCGAACTATTTACATTCTACCATTCTGCGGTTAGGTGACGAAATATAACGTAGAAGTGACTCCTGGCGCGCTAGTTGACGCGTTACGTTCATTTTCGAAATTACGCAAAAAGCACAGGACCGAGCAAGGGACCCAAACAAAAGCGAAGACTTCAAACTTTTATTACAAAAATTACAAGTAGTCTTTTTATACCCTGTACCACAGCCACATAGCAACAGCACAGAGCAAAAACAAGGGCAATTATATTCATAGAGCCTCACCATTCACAGCACAATATCATACAGGTGCTGGAAGTCTGCGCTCGTGTGCGTGGCTCTTGCTCTGTCCTGTGTTTTTTTTTAGTAGTTTTCAAGATGAAGGTGATATGTAAAAGCATCCATACCACTCTGTAGATGTTTCTATCAGCAGCTAGCTAAAGACAAGATCGAAGTGTATCTACCGTTTCGCGAGCGGTAAAAAAATTCACGACTATCTCTTCGTCGAGAGAAGATGTAAGTATGAAGCACACTGCAGGAAAGGCGTGCTGTATTCTAGGAAGGCTCTTAGATACTGACAGCCGAACACGAGTTCTGGGGAGCGTCCCTCATGAGCCACTTTTCTTCCCTTGGGATTTCTCCACTAGTGACAGCGCGCCCGTCTTTCTTTCCCGCTTTTTATTTATGGCGACCTGCGCGACAAGAGTTCAGCGCGTGCCGAAGATGACAGGATGGGTCCAGCACGTGATACAAAGAACGCTGGGACATTTACCGCGAGCGGACGCTTCCATCAACTACCACATCTACGAACGACAAAGTAGAGCTGGTTGCTGGGCATGTTGATTGATGGTGCCATGGGACTTTTTTCCTAGTGTTTACGCGCATTACGTAATGGCAGCAACTCACACAGGCCTGTTGTCTCGCTTATCTAGTGCCACCCGGACTGCAGGTGAGCCTCTCGGGCTGCAGGGCAGGACTTGGGCTCCTTCGCGCCGTGCGGCAGATTATCCCTCCCCCAAGATGACGCTGTTGCTGACGCGTGCGCTGCTCCGGCGACAGCGCCGCAGGTAGCAGCAGGGTGTAAATTATAAGTTTCGGCAAAGTTTGTTTAGGTTGACCTGCGTGTTCTCCCTCCACCCTTGCGCCATGGTCACCCGCCGCACGCTGAGAACGTCAGCTATGATACATAAAAAGAACGGTTTGATTGCAGCGGCCGAAGCTGCAGCCGAGGCTCTGCGAGTTTCGTTAGATTAAGGTAGGGAACATTCCGGAACCTTTTTAGGTGGGAATTGTATATTATGATAGGAAGATGACTAGTAATTCATAAAAAGCTATTTTGAATCAAGCATGGGAAGGAACCTTAAAGCATGGACGATAGAATTTCTATGACGGTGTCTACATTCCTGCCGCAGCTCATTAAAATGACGGTATTCCATGCAGTCCCTACTATTCCACATAGGGAAAACAGCAAAACTGACGAGGCAGCGTCCGTTCACGCTGGCGCATGATGACCACCGCACCTCGGTTAATTAGCATGCCATACCAAGAAGGCCAGCTATCGTTGCGCACCGCAGATTTATTGAGAATGCCACGTGCGTGATACGAGGACCAGAAATGTCGAGCACCTGGCTATTAGGAGGTCAACATGTGGCCAGCAGGGGGACAGTGACTGGCCACCGTTTCTTCACCGCCTAGTCACAGTGCCCCTAAATATCTGACATCTTCGCATCTCCAGATTTCTTTGCGCTATGTGAGTCCCTCCCAGAAAATTGACAGTGCCTATTGTGGGCACGATTGGAACAAGACCTATCTCAACAATTTTCTGTGCGAGAAACTGCAGGGGCTGTTTAGGACAATTGACAGTTTTTAATTGTGGTGGAAGTTACTTTCATTTATTATTCTTAAATAGGTGGCTAAGCTGTGTGAATGGATTCTTATTTTATGTTGAAGTTCTAAGAGAGGTGTGGCTTCCAATACTTATGTTTCCAGGACACACGATTTAAACCTCGTTTTGATAAGAAGTTTTCACTTCATGATTCGGGCATGCAGGCATTGAGTTAAATTCGTCTTCAAGGCTATCACAGCACTGGGACAGCACTGAGCTTTGAAGGGGCTTTACAACTGTCCAATGTCAAGAGCTCTCTGGAGATGCTGACAATATTGTGCGCAGGGGATAAATGCCATTGTGCAGTTTCTGTGGAGAAGTCGTCGAGCATTCGGCTCTGAGGAGAGCCTCTACTCTTCACTCTTGTTTGCGTCACCTTTGTTATTGTGATTGTCTTAAGCAATATCTTTCTTTTGTTCTCGCACAATGTGCGTAGCTCCACGCCAAGTATCCGCTGATCCGCAGGACATCATAGCTTTCCTTTAATAGACCATTTCTCCCCAATCTCGCGCATTCACGCACATACACGCACTTACACGCACGTCACACACACGTGCGCGAAACTGTTTTCGCGCGAGCCAAGGAGCCTGTACGAATATGCTGCATTATATCACATTACATAAGTCTGCCAACAAACCAAGGTGGTGCCAAAGATACACAACGCCAAAAAAGATCAGTGGGAGGCTGCGCTGTGCAGCACAAGGCTGGAAGACCAGCTGAAGCTGTCCACTGGGCTCGCTGGAAAGCTGAGGGTTCGGAGCCCTGATTTCAGGACCCCACCGACAAGACATCGTGATACAAAACTTCTTAAAGAGCAATAAGATTTTCTTCCATCTATCTCTCTCTCTTTTTCGCTGCTAGTCTACCACCTTGGCGCATCATCAGTGCAACATTGAGCGATTTAAGGAGAGGGGACAATTAAGTGCACGCAAGAGCTTAGCGGCCATAAGGGTTAAAATAAGGTTTCCGTGAACGTATTCTACAATTCGTTAACCTCCGCTGTCTTTGCGATCGCTGTGATCTGTTAAAAACCAACCAGTTGTCTTATGTGTTACCTGCTTTCGCTCATTGACAGCGGGTTTCAAGTCAAGAGGCGCCGCTGTTATGAGGCGTGTTTTACTAACTTCATCATTCGTTTTCGGCCCCTCAGTTAAGGCTCATAGCGCTTGTCTGCGTCATCCTGTCCGTCTTTGTTTCCCTTTAGCACTTGAACCAACTCGCACAACTTGCGGTATTGCCACAGCAAAGGATTACTTGCGAACTGCTGCTATCTCCACCACCACCACCATACGTATTAACAAGAGCTGTTGTCAGGCTAGTTGGTGACCGTCTACAGAAGCCATGTTATATTGCGCTAAAACCACAACACGAAAGAGAATAACGTAGCACAGGACGAGCGCAAACTATGAACTGGTTTATTCAGGGCCGAGCCCCTAAATATAGAACAAAACCCGCACATGTGCGCAAGGTACATTCATGACAAGTCCTGGTACAGGTGTGCACGCATCATACCTTAAAGACCGACCTAAAAAATGCTAACTCGTTATTGTACAAGCCCAATGACACCTCACTTACACAAATTGCTATCGTTCGTTATAAAAAAAAAACGGTTGCAAAATTTCTCGTGCAGTGACACTACTGCCCCTGCCGATAATCTTTATCTCATGAAGATGTGGACGACATTCGCAGTCTCTGCAATGTTTAGACAAATTTGTCCTGCTGTCATGGCCTAATAAACGGTCAGGCTCACCTGCGCGATCATTTGTACAGCGCCCTTGTCTGGCCTATATAGGCCTTTCTACTTGTCAGTGGTATTCTGTCTGTAAACTACTCCGGTCGCGCATTTTAAAAAAGGCTTCTTGTGCCTTTTTCCAGAACCACTTTTCCTCTCTTCATGCTTTGTGTGCGCTAGCACAGCTGGCCTAGTCTCTTTGGTGCTGAGAACACCATGGGCACTTCGTACCTGCTAGCCACTTTCTTCAGGTTGGCGCGATCTTATGCACGTAAGGCATCACAGCAGCTTTCGTAGCATTGTTTGTAGCCCTTTTGCGCGATTTTCCTTTCAACTTCTGGAGAAAGGTTTCACTTACCGCGGTCCCGATCGCAAAAGGGTAGCCTGCAGCGTCTAATCTAGAAATCTGGTGTTCAAAGCTTTCACTCATTTTATGCTTGCACGACGTCATGAGCGCTGACTCCAGACAAATGGCAGCAATGACTCTCTTGATAGTTTTCAAGGCAGCTGAATCGAATGGCAGTAAATCCTCTTCACTGAGGTGGTATTTCCAACATAGGTGAAAATTGGAGCTGATCAATTGCATGTCCAAATACTGCAAAGTGTTCGCAGTAGGGACTTCGTGCGTGAAGGTCAATTCCTTACCAAGTGTTCTGAATTGTTCTACAATATCAGTCGTCAAGCCATGATACTGCACATAATTCTTCCATGGTAAAATAATAAAAGTCATCTACTAACCTTATTACTTTTAAAACGTTCAAGGTTTCTAAAGCTGTTGTCAGGGATTGGTCAATATATGACAAAAATATTACACAACACTGGGGCCACACATGAGCAGCTACATATACCGCGCCATTGCAAGTGAAACCTGTTGTGACATGTTATAAAGGTGCCTTTCAGGTAAAATTACAGCACTGTCAAAAACTATCAGCCGTCCTTTCGGCTGAGTTTCGAAAAGACACTCCTTCATTTTCTTCAATGCATGTTTTAAGGGACGCCAGCAGCTCAGCATGAAAGACCAAGTAAAAAACGTTCCTCTAAGTCCACAGAGAACTTGTACCCGATATTTTCTCTCTGTTCTATGTAGGCTGCGACATCGTTCGAATTCTTGGCAGCGAACGGGCCATGTACATTAAGCTTTTGCAAATGATTTAGCAGATACAAGCTGACCTGGTTTTGTCCAGCGCCTTTCTTGCTCACTACAGTCGTAGACGAAATGTCTATTTTATGAGTCGTTGCTGTGAAGAATACTTGTAACAAGTTCGCTTTGCATTTGTTGATCGCTTTTGCTATCCGCTCCAGGCCTAATATCCGCTTGGACAAATTTGTCTGAACATTTCAGACACTGCAAATGTCGTCCATGTCTTCATGAGATAAAGATTCTTGGCAGGAGCAGTAGTGTCATTGCACGAGAAATTTTGGAAGAGTTTTCTATAAAATATGAGAGCAATTGTGTAAGTGATGTGTCAGTGGGCTTGTACAATTACGAGTTGGCATTTTTGAGATCTGCCTGGAAGGTATGATGAGTGCACGTGTGTATCACGGCTTGTGGTGAATATACCTTGCGCACATGCGCGGTTTTTTTCTATATTTAGGGGCTCGACCGCTGAATAAACCAGTTTATAGTTTGCGCTTGTCCTGTGCTATGTGTTCTTTTTTGTGAAGTGGTTTTAGCGCAATATAACATGGCTTCTGTAACGCATCTCAAAGAGCTCTCCAGTCGGTACTACAGCAGGCGTTAATATTTGAGAGAAGCTTTGTAATGTTGGTTTGTTTGCACTCAAAGCCATCGGAACTCTTAATACCCTTGTGACACGAGGTGCAAACAGATCTATCAGGAATACCACGTCCTTTGACCATGTACCTAAAATAACTTTGGCGTGAAGCGATATTGTGACTACAAAGCTTATGTCGTGGACCCCATAAATGTATGCTTTCTTACGGGCATTTTGTTGGCACTTTCAACCCTTTTATTATGTTTTCAAAATCATTATTGGTATATATCCAAAATTCAATGCACATGCTTTGAAATTAATTTAGTGTAAGCCGAAATGGATATTCCAAAGAAACCTCTGGTGAAGATGCGAGCCGCCTGAATGAAGACTCGATTAATATATATGCTTTCTGGTTTCTACACAGTTGAAAGAAGTTACGATTGCATCTTTTGCTGTCCATTTTCCTCTCTAGGATTCCGCTTTCCATTTATAGCTTTGCCGGGTCGAAAAGTAGCGTGCACAAAATGAGAGTAGTAAGAGCAGTGAAACGAAAATAGCTGACATTACACCCCAAAAGTTGTAATATTTAAATCCATATTTATACTTCGTACCTCCAATCTGGCAGTGAAAGAAGGCCATTACACATTTCTATCACAAATATCACAGATATGTCAGAGAAATCACGAACCAAGCTTGCGATAATCTGAACTTGTCAAAGTGATATACAGCTTTACTTTAAGTTAGGTGACAGTAAATTATCCATCAATGTCTATTGTATAGTGCTTACTTGATCGGTGTTTATTATCGAGCAATTGAATGTAAACTGTTTTCCAATGGCTGACAAGTACGTCGCTGGAAACATGGATAAAAAATTCTTCAAAATGCACTTTTGGCGCCGGGATGGTAATAATCATGATCTGGAAACAACAGGCTTTTTGAACAGTAGGCTCTCTCCTAAATTGCTGGAAATGCTTTTTTTACATTGGTGTACTCGCGTTTGCATAAAAAAAGCAATGTTCCACCCGTTGTCCGCAGAATTTGGTTTTCGTCCGTGGAAAAAGATTGCTCCTCTATGCATACTCTTCCGTGGCCGAGCCTCTGTATTCGCGCATATGCACAGGTGATAATTTGTGAATAGGTTCTTCCTGGTCGCACCAAACTCATATGCCATGCGCCAGCGCGTGCAGTATAGTTTATATCATGACATTAATGATGCCCAGCGACATCAGCGCTGCAAATAACGGCTCAGGAAATTAAGCTTGCAGTTTTTGAATTGGAAGCAAGTACTGAAAATTCTCGCGAACATAATTTTGGACGCTATGTTGTTTATGAAGACAATTTATGGCATATCGTTAAGACTACACCATAAGAATTAATGTATTCGCAAATGGCCCATGATTACGGTTGTAGTTTTCTGCTATTTATTGTCAAAAACTCACTCCATTTGTTTTTTATGGAAGACCTAACTACTCGCTGCGAGCGCAGGACAAACTTTGAAAGTGATATTTTTCCACGAATCAGAAGATTAGGCCTTTGCGATCAATATATTCATAAAAGTATCTTACGATATTTAAATGTTGCCTCACAATAAACAAAATGATCTCTAAGAAAGCTGGCCTTGGTTGGTGTAGAAGGCCGCAAACGAAACAGTTTACCGCTACACCTATGTAATTTTTATGCTGAAGTTTTTTGGAAATGATCGGGCTCTAAAGGTCACGTTTTTCGCTCCATATCATCCACATGTCAAATTCCTTATAAAGGAGCGTAATACTGCCAAGAAGCGCACACCAGGCGCACACAGCCTCTTCAGAGAGATCCGGACTAGACACAAAGAGAGCCGTTTATCATAGCTCCCATCTTATCTTGCTCGCTGCGCCGCCAGAAGACTGAAGCAACACGTGATGAAGCGACCGCAGACGGAGATTCCAGGGGCGCCCGTCACCGGACGTATATAAGCCCGCGACTGCCGAGAGAACGAGAAGCGCCCTTTGGTTCTGCGTATCGCTCTGCAGTGTACGCTATCCGCGACGTCGAGGAGATCGACGTTGAACGAAGAGGCGTCGAGCGAGCTGTGTTTTACGTGCTGCTGAAACATCGCATCGACAGTAGAGTGAAAAGGAAAGCACAGGAAGTAGCGTCCGATGTAAGCAGAAATTCGAGCTCATTTCTACACACGTAAGTATGCTTGAAACCATACCCTTCCTTCGAAGTGACCCTGCTTGCGGTGATAGAACACCACGCTGAACTGGTTTTCTTTTTACAGCTTCAGCTTCAAAAACTCGTGCTTTTCACTCATGATTCGCTGGAGGCCGATATTCGTGTATTGATTTGGCGCCAGATACGGACTCTTAGCCAAAATTATCTGTCAGAACTTCAACTTCTTAGCTCTTGGAATGAGCGTTGAGGCTGCCACGTGTGTCTGAGAGGATGCATACGCGAAATGAATTAACGGTGACAAAGAACAGCATTGCACTGCACATTGCTGAAGTAAGGGAAGACTGTAAGCAAGAAGGCATCACTTTGTAAGAAACCACAGTTTGCATCATGACTCACTGCCGCTTGCCGCCCCGTCATTTCAGATAACAGTGCGTGCCAGGAACATTACAGGAAAAATAGCAAGGCTTTCGGAGTGCTACAACTACACGAAAGATTTGTCGTTCCTTCCTGTAGAAATTGCGCAATGGGCATCAAGGACTGAAAACGTCCAACGCTATATTGGTTGTGAAATCCCCAGGATACCTTTACAGGTTGGTGTCTAATTTTTCGATAGAGAGGAAAACTTATTTTGCTTTTAAAAGCGAATACCACTTTTGATCGCGCGTTTCTTGAATATCGCAGTATCTGAAAAAACGTTTCTCCTTCTCCTCCCATTGTTTTAGTTGCTTCACGTGAAGATATTCCTTAAACTAAATTTACTTGAGAGTTTCTTAGAAAATTCTCACGACCTCTTCAAAGTAGCTGTTGTTTATGTTGTGTAAAGTGCTTCGGAACCTTCAGGTATCAAGCATATAGCATTTATTTTTAGGTTGTTGGCTGGACTTGTGCGCGGACGCAGGTTCTGACTGGAGTTAATAGAGTTGAAATTTGTTGACCTGCAGTGCTCTGTTGAAATTGGAGCAAGTGTTGATGAACGACGAACAAGCTAGTAGCATCAAGCCAGTAGCACCTGCTTGCGATTATTAGTATTTTTATTGCAGAAAATATCGCCACAGTTTTTTAGAGAAGAACCACAAAGGAATGACAGCAAGCACGAAGTGTTTCACAGCAAGTGTCTTTATCGTATCGGAAGGGTTTAAAGGGTAACCTCAGGCGTTTTTCCGAACTTTTGTTGGTTATAGCATTACATGGCTTGGAGTCCACAGTCTTAGACACAAGAAACCGGGTTTCAACAAATTCACTCTAATTAGTGGTCGAGAGCAAATGTAGCCATGGCGTACCGGCTTAACACATTCTACAGATTGAACCTCCTTGCAAGGCAAGGCCTCGTATGGGCCAAGCAGTACCGTTCGTCCACCGCATCGCTCGGGCGGTAGAGTTCTAAGTTCAGGATGACAAATTTCCGCCGCCCTAACTGTTTACAACGTGATATGCGCCGCGCCGAAAGATGGCGCCATGGTTCCGGAAGATACAAATGCTCGCGGATGACGCAACACGCTCGGCGCTCGCGCTTTGCTCAGACGTCACGAGGACTTCGCGCACTCCGCACTGGCTTCGCCCACCACGTGATCAGGAAGACGCTGTTGTTGACACAGGCGCTGCTTCGGCGCCAGCGCAGGAGGTAGGCACCAGGGGGCGGACGGAAAAATTTTCCGAAAATTCCTTTAGGTGCGCCTCCATGCTCTCCCTTCGGTCGGCCTCTGTTCTGGTGCCTAGGTCACCGGAGGCGAGCCGACGACTGGCGATAAACTTCTTCAAAGCTTAATACCAATTAAAGCTTTTTTGAAACAGTAAACAAAGCACATCGAAACGAAAACTTAGATCCGGGGCGAAGCTCCGGTTGACGCAGCGATGGCGTTAGATACATAATTGGAAAAGCAGTTGCACGAGCGTGGTAAGGCTGATAGAGGTTGAAAATGACGGCAATCAAAAATTGCCGAAGCCGACCCAATACAAGCTTCAACAATCATTCTTCATGTGGGGAGCGAGGAGCGTGCGAATGATGTTTGTGTTGCAGCAAACACTGTGTTTCCCACAGAAATCACCTAAACCGAGGTGACGGAAACTGCAAAGTATAAAATCGATTTGCCTAGTCATAAATGTTCTCTTGCCTTTAAATTTTGATGAAAATGGTAAGGACGGGGAGCAAGAATTCGCTAAACCGTTTACTGGATGAGGCGATAATTATCGGAGGTGCACCGCGCGATGACTTCGCGTGATAATCTGGCAGCCGTCGAACCACTGTCGCTGATTGGGGCTTTCTGGTTCTGTGTTTGCCGACAATTTCTGTAATCGCCCGGAAGTAGCTCGTGAGATTTGCCCAAGGACTGCTTTGGGTTTTGCGGCCTGCTTATCTGCTCCCCTATATAATTACAGGCTGCTCTGAGCTCTCTAAGATTTATCGATTTGAAGGCTAGACGGCAATCATTGGACATAGTCTTCCTCTTCCAACGTTTATGTGAACAAATTGACTGCATGCACCTAGGATATTTGATCAAGCTTCAGATCCCTGAACGGTCAGTGCGTGGCACTGTACAAACTATCCGCAATTTTTCAGTTCAGTTCAATTCAATTCAATTTATTTCAATACTACAATGTTGAGGACCGCGAAGAAAAAGCCTTTTATGACTTGACAAGGTCCGCAGCCCCTT
This sequence comes from Amblyomma americanum, assembly GCF_052857255.1. Taxonomy (NCBI): domain Eukaryota; kingdom Metazoa; phylum Arthropoda; class Arachnida; order Ixodida; family Ixodidae; genus Amblyomma; species Amblyomma americanum. Next base: position 96,282,067 of record NC_135504.1, on the reverse strand, counting down.
TTAACAAGCAGTGACAGAGCATAGGGTTAGGTATTACATATTAAGCTAGAATTACCTAAGTCCCAATAACACGAGTGTCAGACATAATGTATATATATAATATATACATACATATATGTGTAAAATGAATTCAAGTGAAACAGAAAGTATATGCAGTACATATAGCACTCACGTACAATTGAAACCGAAAGAATTAACGCTAATTACTAATGCACATTATACATATATGAAATCAACAAATGGGCCACACAAAACATACTGCCATGCACAATTCGGCAAATACACCTTTACGAAAACAAAGTATTTGCCGAATTGTGCATTGTAGTATGTTTTGTGTGACCCATTTGTTGATTTCATATATGTATAATCATTTATATATGTATGCGAATGATTTGTACATATAAAACCATGACACCATGTTGTCCGGGAATATTTCAACCGGATTGTAGCGCTTTTAGGCAAAACTTGCTGTGCTGAATAAACCTCTAACACTTTTGTTTGTTAAGTGTTTTTATAATTCGCAGTAATCATCTCAATTTTTTTATAGCTTTTTGTTATTTTTCTCATTCTTCTCACTTACACTGCGTTCAGTGGTGCTTTCAATGCACCACTGTAAAATACTCATGCCTGTTAATGGGCATCTCACAGTAAATATATTAATAAATAAATAAAAGACTCTTTGGTTCGTAACTTCCGATATAACTAATTTGCCAGCGGAATGTATTTCACTAACGCGGATTAAGCTAAGAAGCTGGCGACGCTAGCACTCTGGCTTCGCCATGAGCCATGCGTGTTCACATTCCAAATAAAACCTGATAGGAGTAGTGGAACAACAAAATATATGGCGTATGTTTCACTGACATGCAAGTTCAACATCACAAAATGAAGTTTTGGCGCCCGCTGCGCTATTTCTCTTATATTGCAGTATATTTAAAAGAGTGATTTTCATCATCTCCTTTATCGTACTTTATGCTGTTTAGTCTTATAATCTGGGCACTAGTGCAGGTATACTACTCTGATAAGGCGAGTTGACTGAAAGGAGAAGTGGCAGCAATGTTGCAACACGCTAACGTGCTGCTCTATCGCCAAGTCCCGTCGCTTTGTGCGGGTGTTCCAGTGGCGGCAGCCATCGTAGAGCACGTCGCGAGGATCATCGCTTCATGCAAGTCCCGCTTCAAAGTTTCATTATTAAATTGAATCTAGCAAATCCCAGGAGCTGTCCTGCAAGAATTAATGTTGAAAACAGTTATTAAGCTAAATTGTTTGACAGAAACTTATTTGTTAATAGGCATGATTAGTGGACTATTTACCTCATCATGTATTCTTAATTTCTCTACGAGCGGGTTTTCGCTCTCAGAAATCACGATATAGTTATTGTTATGTTTGTCTCACTCACACACACATTGTAAATTTGGATAAATCTAGCCTGCTATTCGTTATTTGTCTTGGTTATTAATAGCCTTGCCTGCAATGCTCTCCTTTCATTGAAGAGAGACGATTAAATTATCAAGAGACTTAAAAAAAGGATTAGGAGCGCTGAAAGGCGATTTCAGGAACGAGTTTGAGGGTGTGTACTGTTTCAGAGGAACAAGCCACCGTCACGAAATCCTAGCTTTGTAGATACAATAGAGTAAAAAGCAAGCTACAGAGCGCAAGTCAACTGAGTTCAGATCATGCAGCATTAATGCGAAAACATTATATGGCTCATAGGCAACGAAACCCGGTGTAGGCGTTCACCAGCAGTAGTGGTTCCAAACATCCCAGATGACGTCACCGTGGTATCAAAGAGAAATAAAATTTCTTCAGATTGTGCGGGGAATTCAACCCTGGACTTCGAGATTGCTAGGCGAGCACGCAACCGATGGGCCAGAAAAACGCGTTTCTTGTTGGCGGACAAGGGTGAACCTAATACATGATGCTAAGTAATAAGTGTATCAGCAGTAAGAAAAGAAAAGTAAAAATAAATAAAATGAAGTATAAAATGAAAAAAAAAATTGCTGTGGTTTAGCTCGGGTCGAACCTGGAGTGATGCGATAGCTACAGCTGGCCGAGTGCAACTTGGTCGCGTGACCAACCAGGTTACAAACCACGTGATCAGCCACGGCGCCGCGCCACCGGCAGCTGCTCCGCACCACGTGACCACCACGCCGCCACCGCCACGCTGAAGGCACGTAGTCTTAAGTTCCCCCTGTTGTTTCTTTGAGTGCAGCAAAATATACAGATTTCACAAATGCCTAAGCCATTTCAAGGTCGCAGCTGGTATAAGCGGTAACGAAGGGGACAATTAACTTATTCCGATCCAAGAATTTTTTTCCAGCGATTTCGTGCTTATGAGTGAAACATGAAGGGCTCATTGTGAAGGCCGGAGAATAACGACGAGGCCTTGTATCTCAGCATGCAGCTGTTTTGCAGTGCCGGTTTCTTGTCCGGCAGTCCTCTAAACATGGAAACACAATGTAATAATGAAAAAAAATGTGCGTCAACAAAAACATAGTACGCCACTTCTTGTGAATGATAACGCCATTCCCCGCAACTTTTCGAATGCACATTATCAGCATTACACATGAAAAATCAAATAGCGGTCATGGAAAAGCCACGATACGCGCATTCCAAACAGAACATCTGCCTTTTAAATGCGCAGTGAAAACTGGCACTCACAGGAGAGTTAATTTCGTTGCTCAATTGCAATCTCAGTTTACAACTGGCATTTGGGGGTCGTACATAATGTTAGGACAATGAATGCTGCCTTGTAATTTGACTCAAAATGATGCAAAAAAATCAAAACATTCAGTACATATTAAAAAAAAAAAACATCGTGTTCTACGTGCAGTCGATAAATATCTCAACTTTTCGTTGGTTATAGCAATACAAGCCGTATTATAGACAATTTCTTTTGCTCTATTGAATATTTTGTTTGCCTCGCACATAACCCTCCCCGCCCGTAACTCCCGAGACATCACTCTTGTGTAGCCTCAGAATTATCCTCAGAAAATCCTCAGAAATAGTTTTGTGGCTAAAATATTATTTCAAGCGAGAATTGCTAATGATGGTAACCAAGTGAACGTGAGAATTTTGCAACAAGGATCTTTATTAGCAGCGGTTGAAAAAAAATACCGGGGGCACTTGTCTCTTCGCGTACTATGTATGCGCAGTTGTTGTGCGCTACTGCTGTCAATGTTGGTGTGTTTGTGGTTGATTTAGTGTGTGGTATTCTGTGCGTTTCTGTAATTTAGTTCACGTGGGCTACCAAACCGCGCGCTATTCGGAGCTGCGTTGGTTGATACCAATATACAGCAGACTTGGTCATTCTCTATACTTAACATTCATAGCTGGCGGCGAGTCCTCGTACCGCTACCAGCGCAGTGGCACAGCTATCCGTAGGGATTGTGCGACTTTTTTTTTTCTTTATTGCCTGGCTTTAACACAGAAAATTGCACATAACAAACAATCAACAAAAGACAAACGCTATGTACACCCGACTCGAAGTCAGCCAGCATGAGTCTGGCTTCGTCAACTTAAAATTCTCATGTTGCTTTTCCCTGGTGCGACGCTCCTCTGAACTAACCCGAGTTGCTTTGCGTACAAAAAGCGTGGATTCTTTCTGTACGCGCCACGCATGAGGCAAGTAATGCTCAGGCTTCAAAAACTTTTCCCAACACTACCAGAATATGGGACAGCCATAAACATTGAGGAATAAAGTTGTTAAAGCATAGTGATACGTGAGTGTTGTAATGAAAGCCGTGAAGACAAAGTGTGGCAAATTTAAATGCGCATGATCAGCTCCAGTTGCTTCGCTTCAAGGTTTTGCAATTGTTGCAATTGCTTTGACTGTTGAGGCCACGCATGAGTGTGGTATGACTATATTTCGCTTCTAGGAAGGGTACAACGAGTTCGTTATGGCGTGAGAAATATTTTGACGCGGATCTGAGCATCGTGTTAGAGAGCGCGTTTGCGGGCTTCGTCCATGCCGCGTTCATCCTCTGTTCCGTCATAACAGCTGCAGCTGCTTTTGCACAGGGGCGTAGGATCAGCGAAACGTTGAGTTGTGCTGGTTGGTATGGATTCGTAATGAAACAGCACAAAAGACGACGGACCAGAGAAAAGGGAACACAGGACAAGCGCCGGACTGAAAAGAAACTGAACTGATGTGCGTGCGCCGTCGCCTGCTGTTTCCCGTACGCCGGGCAAGTACCGGGAGCCCTGAAACGAGTCGTTCCTGCCGGCGCAGGCACAGGGCATACTTATAGGGTAGGAAGCTCAACACTTGCAGAATTCGCACGACTGACTTGCATTGACAGCGGTGAAAGGTACACAGATGATTGTATACACGTTAGGGTAAACGTGTGCGGCCACTAGAAGTAAACAAACCGGGTGTCGACGCGTTACGTACTCACACACAGTGGCGGTCCCATCGTGGTGTCTTCATATTTTAGTGCTCTGGGACTAAGAACCCCCCCCCCCCCCCCCCCCCGCCTCCTCACCTATTTCGGCATTGTCTGTCTGGCGACGCGGGTTGCTCGGGAAGAGAAACTTTGGTATTACAGGCCCCTCGGTCGCAGTACCCTCTATCGCAGGGCAGTGACTCATCACTTAACCGCTGCACCACTCCGCGAGGTGTAGTATGAGGACACTGTCACGATTTGCTCACGCTTCCCTTGACTGCCGAAGGGGAATGCTATCGCGTGCAGGTTCGAACAAGGCAACAAACAGATCAAACAAAGCAAGACGAAGCCTTATTTATAATTTAAAGGGAAGAGCCAATAACAAGCGAGCACACAAAGAAATAGACACGCTCAACACGCGTACAACACTACAGTTTAATAGAAAGAGTTCACAAGATATTGTGCGTCCCAGGTGAAGCGGGATGCCTTGTAGACAGGGTGGACGTGGGTAGATGAACTGCAACGCGTCGCCGGCGTTGCATAGAAGCCAGCGGTGGAAAAGATCCAAGTGGTACAGATGATGGATGTGCGCAACACATTAGACGAACCACGTACACGGGAGAAACACAAGGACTGGCGCACCAGTTCTTGTGCCAGTCCTAGCATTTCTGCCGTGTACATGGTTCGTCTAATTTGTTGCGCACATCGATCGTCTCTATTATCATCATGCACCAACTAGGCCCAACAGAAGTGTTATTGAAGATCTAAGTGGTATTATGAGTGGAGAGGGCCACAGGACGACGTCGGTGGACTCCCGTAAGCCGCCCCAAGAACTTGGCAAAAGCAGCAGGAAAAGCGTAGCCGGGGCCCGTCGACGGCGTCCCGAAACGCCGTAGGCTTATGCAGGCTACCCACGGTATCCTCTCGACAGCACGGTCCCTCTGTCCATCGGCTGCCAGTTCCACAATTGAAAGCAACGCAGGAGTCTTGCGTCGGTGATCCAAGGGAGGTCCCCGGCAGCACCGACCCAACGTCCGACGGCTGCCACTTCCACTTTTGAAAGACACGACTTCCGCGGCGCTGTCTCCCTGTACACCTCGAGTTTTCTGACACGTCAGCTCTTCGCTCCTCGTGCTCGCCACGCTCTTCGTCATCGTCGCCTCGCACGCGCCATTCGCGCGTGCACACGTGCAACGCTGGGCTCGCTCACGCAGCGCTCCGCTGTCGGCTGCCCGCACTCAAATATCCCCCATCATTTGGAGTGCACCTCACAAACTCCAGGTGGTTTATGAATGTTAAGAAGGGAATGAACAATTGTGCATATATAAGAGCATTAACCATTAACGCTATGTGTACCCTCCAGCTTAAGTGCACCCTCCAGTGTTAGTTCGCTAGCACAAAGGCTCCCATTCACCGATTTCGCCGATTTTGGTCTGAAACCTGCTCGACTTTGAAAACCGAGCCTGGAACTGCAGTCGAAGTGCCAGCGCACCTAATTCGCATTTGAACCAATCGCGCTACATTGCGCGCCATTTTTTTTCATGCGCGCCGGTGTGTACTAGGTGAATGAGGATAGGAGAAATGCCATTTTTAATCGCTGATGTCTTTGGTGCTAATGAAGCTACCTGACAAAATTCTTGTATTGGATTGACGAAAGATGAAATACCTACCGCTGGTCTGCTTTGCTTAAACTCAGTTTCTTTTACAGTTCCTTAAATAGCTAATCGCCTCTTAATAATTGAAAAAAATACCATCTATACGTATACGTCAGTTAAATCATATTTCGAGCACGTTTCAAACACGTGAGCAAATATGAATGCGGTCTTAGAATCTTGTCAGCAGTTTAAAAGTGCGATGCACTCTCCCTCCACGTGCAAATCAGCTTCTTGGGGCGAGAAGCCAGGAAGCAGTTTGGGGTAAGGGGGGAGTAATTCTACTTCATTCAAAGAAACACAATCCAACAACTACCAAAAACTAATACGTTTGGAATATACTTCGGGATAATTATAATGCATTTTAAACATATTTTGTATTCATGTATGCAATAAAAATGTTCCGGAAATACGTTCCTGAAATTTTATGCTTGGTATTCGAAATATATTCTTAAAGTTTGCCAAAAATACGTCACCTAAAGCAAGCTTCCATCCCGTTTAAATACGTGAAAAATTATGCATGCGGTTTTAGCATCTTTTCAGTTTATTAAAAGTATACTTTGGTAAATATGAAATTAATGCATTCGAAGTATACGTCACTTGAAGCATATTTCGAGCACGTTTCAAACACGTGAGAAAATATGAATGCGGTCTTAGAATATTGTCAGTATTTTAAAAGTGTACGTTCGTAAATATGAAATTAATGCATTCGAAGTATACGTCACTTAAATAATATTTCGAGCATGTTCCAAACGCGTGAGAAAATATGAATACAGTCTTAGAGTTTTGTCAGTATTTTTAATGTGTACTTTCGTAAATATGAAATTAATGCATTTGAATTATACGTCAATTGAAGCATATTTCGAGCATGTTCCAAACGCGTGAGAAAATATGAATACAGTCTTAGAGTTTTGTCAGTATTTTTAATGTGTACTTTCGTAAATATGAAATTAATGCATTCGAAGTATACGTCACTTAAATCATATTTCGAGCACGTTTCAAACACGTGAGAAAATATGAATGCGGTCTAAGAATCTTGACAGTATTTTTAATGTGTACTTTCGTAAATATGAAATTAATGCATTCGAAGTATACGTCAAATAAAGCATATTTCGAGCACGTTTCAAACACGTGATAAAATATGAATGCAGTCTTAGAATCTTGTTAGTATTTTAAAAGTGTTTTTGGTAAATATTAAATTAATGCATTCGAATTATACGTCAATTGAAGCATATTTCGAGCACGTTTCAAACACGTGAGAAAATACGAATGCGGTCTTAGAATTTGTCAGTATTTTAAAAGTGTACTTTCGTAAATATGAAATTAATGCATTCGAAGTATACGTCACTTAAATCATATTTCGAGGAGGAGGAGGAGGAAAAACATTTATTCAGAGCGCAAAAACTAGGTGCGTTCAGTACTTTCTTGGTGGGTTCAGTAATGAAAGTGTACTTTCGCAAATACGACATTAATTCGTCCAAAGTACACTTCAATTCTAAAGAATGAGCTGTCCGCGTAAACGTATTTGCAGCACACTTCAAGCTGCCGTTGAACAGTTAGCGCTCGAAATCGCGTTTAAAGTGTACTTGCGTATATACAAAATTAAACCGTGCGTGGTATACTTCAAGTCTAAAAAATGGGTAGTCCGCCTCAGCATATGTGCAGCACACACTCTCCCTTTTCGTCTGATTGTTTATGTTAACTTCTAGCAGAAAGGCAGTCACCACATATTTAAAATACGTGTGGAAAGCGTGATAGCATTATACAGGGAAAGGCGCCATGCGCGCCTCCGGACCCGAACATGCCATCGAAAAGGACACCGACTGGCAAGGCTGATCGGCTCCCTTAGATGCCCATGTATTTGTTGGTTGACAGTTCGACACCTGACCAATGCTTAGCGCAAGTTATGACTAACAGTTCGGTTCTAGAGAGACCGCAGATTCGAACGCGATCACTCCGACGTTTGTGCGACAATTTGGAGGCCCACAGTCTTTGCGCAAAGAAGCGCCTCACCAGGCCAGATAATGTGTCTCCTCTCGGGAAATATATACAAGCCAACCAAAGTATTAGGATTGTCGGAACAGTACCTGTTTGCTTACGTCATTTTCCGTCGGCATTCCCTGCGTGGCGACACCTTTCCCGTCAAGGTTCCGCCCTGTGATCTTGCATTGGCACAGACTGCTTGATAACGACGCGGTTTCTCTGGTATTGTGCGTCTCCTGATGCTTATAACCAGTTCAGTCATTAGTTCTGTTGCGACAACATTGATCAATATTATCTGGTGAATCTGACTAGCACACCTTTATGAGCCGAGGCGAAGTGCATATATTTTTAACATATTAGTTGTATATTTTTAGCACATTTTCGCTGTAGTGTAATGTATTTATTGTGTATTTTTAGTTTACTTATAATGTATGGAATGCATATTTCAGCATATTTTTATGAATTAATTGTGTATTTGTTAGTATATTTTTATTGTACATAAAGTGTATTTTAGTATATTTGATGCATTTAATATTTTCAGACTATTTTAAAAATATAATAAATATACTAAGCGGACAGAAAATTCATTTTTGATGCATTTGTAAGAATGTTCAAAATAATAACCGAAGCATACTTAGAAAGCATTCGTATGGCAATTTAAGCATAGGGACAAAAAAATGCGAAATAAATACGAAATTATTAAATGTGCTGGAAATGCATTTTTAGCACAGTCTTTTTTCGCTAAGGGAAGGAAGCGAGTTTGTCGTTCATGGCAAAAACACTTTTGAATGGGAAAACTTTACGGACGTAACTTTTTCATATATTATGAGATTTCACCATAACAATCAATATATCCGCCGACCTCTTGTCAACAGGCTTGCCTTTTGGGGCTATTAACATTTCTGTTATCGTGAAAAGCGTGCCTCGTGGGTTTTTCTATGAGAGTCTTACCTGCTGCATGCGAGTTAAGCACAAACTTTAAAAGAAATATTTTGAACGAAACATTGCCTTTCATATTTCCGTAATAGTGCCTTACAAATTCCAAAGATTCAAATTACTTACCCGAGAATGCTGGATATGTTAGCCGAAGTAGCCTCAAATATATTTGAAGAATTTGTGCTAATAGCACACATCTCTGTCTTTCAGGAGGATCGGGACGAGGATTATGCACAGCAACATGGTTATTGGAGCGTTAACGTTTCTCGTCGCCTTCGTCCCAATGGCCTGGAGCCTGGAAGGCTGGGTAAAACTCAACCAAGAGCCAACAAGCTTTGAAGTGGGGCTGGGACCTCGCATGAAGAACCATACACACGCCGCTTGGGGCAGCATTTACAACCTCATGAACGAAACCGGGTACAGAGAATTCATCCTCTGCATGTACTTTTACAAGCGTTAGCTTTAGAAGGCCCGTTACGAAGAATAGTGTCCGGCGTCGGGCGTAGTGTTGTGTGCATGAACTGCCGGCTACATGCCATCTGCCAACCATAGCAGGTGGCAAAGTGGAGAGAGAGGGGAGCCGCTCTCTGCACCTGTAGGGGAGAGGAGAGAGAGGTCAGGAGGGGGTTGCTACGTGAAGAACCTAAGAAGGAAAATGGGTAAGAATTGCTCACCAGAAATGACCTTGCCACCTGACACGGTTGACAGCTAGGTGGGGAAGTGGAGAGGGGAAATGATCCCGCTGCATTTGTAGGGACGAGGAAAAAGGAGCTGCTGGGTGGCTGCCACCGAAATCCAGAGGTGGCTTCCGTAGAAGGCGGAAGGCTGTTCAGCCAATGCCAGCCAGCTTGCGCTGACTGATGTGCTGAACCTGAAACCGTAGCTCTTAAAGCAAGAAGACAATGCTAATGCATTTTAGTCGCATAATGATAATTTAGCGCCGTCGTAATTTTTTTTCTATACACTTTCCAGTTCGAAAAGGTCAAAAAAATTGCATGAAGTGTAAGCTTTAAGGAGATAATGGTACTTGCCGGTACTGTCTAGGGTAACCTAAATTCATAATTTTTAAATAGTTTATTGAAAACTGTGCTTGCTTGGCTGAATAGCGTTCTTATCTTTCGTAGTAAAACGTTGTGAACCTATATTAATTCGCATAAAATTTTATTTTTAGGCTTAAAGGGTTTTCGAAACTTGTTCGTTCTTCCCCTCAGAAAATTGTTTTTCGAAATTGGTTTTTGAGGAAAGAAAGTGATGCAGTAACTGTCTAACATATCTCAGTGGACACCGAACCGCGTCGTAAGGGAAGGAATAAAGGAAGGAGTGAAAGAAGAAAGGAAGAGGTGCCGTAGGGGAGGTGTCCGGCCAAATTTCGACCACATGGGGATCTTTAACTCCCATTGACGTCGCACAGCATGTGGGCGCCTTTTGCATTTTGCCTCCATCGAAACGCGGTCGCCGTGGTCGGATTTGAACCCGGGAACTCCGACTCAGTAGATGAGCGCCTTGACCACTGAGCCACTGCAGCGGGTAAATTTGATACGCTGAACAAAACCCAGGTTCACGGCAATAGATGTGCAGAATGGTAGATAATCAGTATGCACCGCACTCTGATGCAAAGCGCCTTCAATATTTCACACCACCAATAGCGACATCGCGATTCTCTAGAGAAGATAGGAAAATTTACAGATGGGGGCTTCAAGCAGGTCGCTTTTGATGCTACTGCTCTTTATTTAATTCTATGCACTGCGGCTTTGTTCGAGAAGGAGGGTCGAATTCGTTAAACTGCAGGACCCATTGCCATTGCTATTCATTATCAGAAGCAGCCGGTCTACGCCTATTGCAAGAAAAAGGCCTCTCTCATTGACATTCAATGACAGTTGCATTCATGGGAATACCGAGAAAATACTGGAAACACCTAAGCTCCACCTTTAGGGTGCGACGCGATAGCGTTATTGGGTCCCGTAAGCGACTCCATTTGATCTGATTCGCACATTACTCGATCATGTGTTCTACTGCTGTTATGTGATCTCGTGACAGACTAATGCCACACGATGCAAGCTTGCAGTGATTCGCGTACTCTCATTTCTTACCGATATGCTTTCTTTGCTATTTGCATAAACACTATCCGCTTAAGTAGCGCCTTTCTAATAATACAGATACTTGTTAACATACAGTCTTAAATTACGACATTATGTGAAGGAGCACATTATATAGGAATAAAACTCCGCTTTTTCCAAGCCGGTCGAACGTCCCGGCGGGCCTTGCGCAAAACGTGTCTGCCTACCAATCGATGGGTCAGTGCTTCGATTCCCAGTAATTACCCAAATTTAATTTAGACTTAAATTCATTCAGTTCGTATACTTATATGTCGTGATGATTTTGAGTGGCCCTATGGCCATGTAATCACAATTTGAGAAATGTTTTGATCACTTTTAAATTCCCTGGCTCCACCTGAGATGTCCGACTTTTTCGGCCAACCCAACGTTTTGCGATTAAACACTAGAAGCTGCCTCGTCGGCCTAATGGCAGCTTTAAAGATATTACAATAGAAATATTCGAAGCTCAAGCAACGTTTCTTGTTCTTAGTAGTTGTTATTCTAGTACTGGCTTTTACACTCTTAATAGAGCTACAATTTTTGTCTTCATGGTAGCAAGCCTTGGCAAAAATGCCAGCACCAGAGCACTTCAACGGCGGTGTTCAGAATATTCATATAGATATGCATCTTCACAGAATGAGATATACACTGACAGATTACAGATCACAGGGACCAACCTACTGCAGCGAAATTAATTTCCCCATCCTACATGCCTTATTTTTTTGTAACTGAAAGTGTAAAGACATCCATCACAACCACTCTGCATAGCAGTTTAGTTAAAACAATAATGTCGCCCTCGACACATGAGTACAGATGATGACTGTGACTTATGGCTGTGGCAGCAGCCTGAACGCCATCACAACGTGCCCTCTGACTTATGCTGCTATTCTAAACAGGTTCATCTATGTGGAGGTGTACACCAACAAATCTTTACCTGACGACCATCAAGCGTATGCAGCGGGGTTGTTCGAGGGCGTTTTCGCAGAGAAGCTCATCGGGATGCATTTCCGCAACCAATGGACAGATTACTGTGCGAATGAGACCGTGTACTGCAAGAAGCTCTTCCACTTCCTGAACGAGAACCTGCACTACCTAAACGAACAGGCGGCCAAGTACGGATCTACCATCCCATACTGGCATCAGGTACGTGTGCCCCGAAACCTCCCGCTGCCGGCGTTTTATGCAGCATAACGGTATTTCATTCGTGAGCTCATACGTAAACCAGCCCAACCTATGGCAATGGTTCAGTCACTGTCAATAACTGCAACGAGCAATGATCCATATTGCGCATGTAAACTACCTCCAAAAGCATATCTATCTATCTAGCGCACAATGGTAGCACCGGGGTTGTTACCATACGTAGGAATGTAATGCTGTCCACTACACTCTTCAAGTAACTGATCTGCGTCAGAGCTTATGACCACCACTATGGTCCTTATACAACCAAACTGGAACGGCATGACATCAGGTTGTGCCTTCGTTCACCTGCTTTCCATGATGGCCAGTTTGTGACCGCATTTTGAAACAGCAAAGGAACCATTTTTTACGAACCTCTTTGCTTGCGTGATGCTCTAGTGAAGATACGTTAATGAGGGTTTAAAGTTATTCCAGGGAATCATTTTGCCTTCTAATGTCGAATAGCATTGCGTACAGCTCCTTATTTACCAAAATATAGCCCGGTGAGTATACGTTAACTAAGATGTACCTAAACTCTTACTAAAAACACAATATGTGCGGTATAAATAATCAACCGGGAAAGCTTGAAACATATTGCAACCATTGCGAAGATTGTAGGACGCTGTTAGACAGAACCGTAGCCATAGCTTATGCAGGAATCAAAACAGAAATAGGAGTCATTGAAGTGTTAACGATTACATTCGCCGGCTCCGACAGATGTGTAAGTAATGTTTCAATGCTGATGACTGTCGCGATGACTGGAACTGTCGTGGTGATATGTTGAGGTAATAATAATAATAATTGGTTTTGGGGGAAAGGAATTAAATGGCGCAGTATCTGTCTCATATATCGTTGGACACCTGAACAGCGCCGTAAGGGAAGGAATAAAGGAGGGAGTGAAAGCAGAAAGGAAGGAAGAGGTGCCGTAGTGGAGGGCTCCGGAATAATTTCGGCCACCTGGGGATCTTTAACGTGCACTGACATCGCACAGCACACGGGCGCCTTAGCGTTTTTCCTCCATAAAAACGCAGCCGCCGCGGTCGGGTTCGAACCCGGGAACTCCGGATCAATAGTCGAGCGCCCTAACCACTGAGCCACCGCGGCGGGGCATATGTTGAGGTGCGGAACACATTTTGTGGAGAATGCTTTTCACCGCCAGTGTTCGAGCTCCTCAGCGTTGGTTTTGATTTTATTCTCGTTGTTCGATTCTCTTATCATGTTCGCGTTCTGAGCATTTTGGAATTCACAACTCTCTTCTAACAGCGAGATACATGTCGTTTCTGTATAAAAATGGGAAACCTTCATCCCCATTTAACACTTTTTAGTGCGCGATTGGTGCGTCCTTTGTTTCATGGTAGTCAGCAAAGCGTGTAGCGCGTTGGATCCTAGTTATCGCGAGGAGCAATTCTCGCTCTTTTAATGCATACACTGTAGTGCCGGCAAGCTTTCGCTGCTACATGTATCCCACTCCCGTGAAAGCGGCCAAAAATAAAAGCGGAGAGACTAGGCATGAGAAAAGAAGAAAGAGAACAGGAATTAAGTGGATAGAATATAAGGCAGAACGGAAGCCCCTGAGGTATTCGGGGAGCAGGCAATCATGCCATTCACGGCAGCTTGAGGTATGTCTCTTAAGGCTCCGCTGCCGGATCCTACCCTTAAAGTTTTATTTGCATAAGCCTGGGTTGGCGCTTCATCCCGTCTGCGTCTTCTGTGGTGAGCACGAAATCATAGACCATTTTTTGTTGTTTTGTCGCCGGTACAGTTTGATGAGAAGACGGTTTTTAGAGAAACCACTACAATAGCTTGGCCTTTGTTTGAACAGCCCAGTCTTGTTGTCGTTTGGAGCCACCATACTTGGGTAAAGCCACAAGTCTGTTTTTACCGCCGTCCAAAATTTTTTAGTGCAATCAATTCGGCTACCTTGGTAATTTTATTTTCTCAATATTATTTTTATTCTTACAATTACCATTGTCATTTAACCACTCGGCTATAAACATCAGTCTCGATCTCCTGCGTGCGTTAAACATTTCGCGTTTCATTTCGCTGCTCCTTTTTTTACTTCTTCCTTCCTCAGCGTTCATTTTATTTTCGTCCTGGAAATATTTATCTCAAAAACTCTCTGTGCCTCCCAATTCTTGGACAATCCCCCTATATGGGCATGTTCCATTGTATGAGGGTAACAATAACAACAACGGAGGCACGCAAGTGCTGTTTTCGTTGGCAGTGCTTTTATTCTCAAATACCCGCAGCAGCCGAAAGGGCTCATCGTACGCCGTGACAAATGGGAAATTGGTTGCTTCGCTTCCGGTGGCCATGACAGAGTATTCGCGCACTTGATATTTGGTGTTTGCACATGAGAGGTACAGTTGTAGCTGCTGCTGCTAAGCTAGCATGAGGGCAGCACAGATGTTGCAGGTGGCCGAATGCGAGCTGCGGCTCAAACCACGCACCATGTGCGTTGCTGTGTACCTGACTGCGGGGTGTGTCGCTGAGAGCACTCTTCTCGCGGACTGGCGGATGGACTACCGCAAGGGACATAAGTGCGCGGGTCTGGAGCGACTTAACTGATGTCGGTGGCGTGGAGTTCGTGCTTTAGGCAGGCCGGTATATTGTCACGCAGTGGTGATGGTAGTCCGGCGAGCAGGAAGGCAGCGAAAAGGCTTCCAAACGAAACTGTTTATTGTTGCGGAGGGGCAAAAAGCATGTTCAGCGGTCGTCGAACATGAAGGCTTGCAGTTCTTAACCACGCCCTATTTAGAGCTGGCATGGAACATTCCAGATACAGAGCTAAAAAGCAGCTACAACTATCTTGATAATTGTGAAAGCCGTTTCGCGTGGCTGCGGTCAACCAAGATAAGTCTGGTCGCAGTCCGCGTCAGAAACGAAATAAAAAAACCGCGTGCCGGTGGCTTTGAGCGTGAACAAATAAAAAGCGGACAGATTCGCGGCAATATGTCGACTTGTGAGGGCTGACCGTGTGCTGGGCATGCAAGGAGGCGTGAGGACTTTCTGCAACAAAAGGTCAAATCAAGAGCTGTCTGATGTGCACGCTTCCTGCAGGATCACAGATTTCGCGAGGGCCGACTTGTTGAGTTGACAAGGCGTCGTAGGAAGAAAGCGCCGCCGGCTGAGTTGCGTCGGATATTCTCAGTGTTGTGCTGAAGGCCGGTGTGCGGCGTGGAGCACAAGGCAGCAGGCAGAGATAGGCCGGCTGTTTCTGGAAGTGTGCCGATGGTTGGAGGGCTTTCTTGCGCTATAGTGCATGATCGGCCGATCATGGCAGTCGGTGACGGGGAGAGAGAGAGAGAGAGAAACGACTTTATTGAGCCGAGCAAATTACGACGTCTTCTTAGACGCCGTCGATGGAAGTCGTTCCCACTTCACGGGACCCATATGCTTCCCTACCCGCCTGGCCCCTGGAGATCGGGACGAACTGGTCTTCCAGGCAGGGCCCGGTTATCATGGTCTCCCATCGCTCGGAAATGGAGGATGGGGATGGAGTTATGTAGTAGAGCAGGTAAGAGGTGAGGGGATTGCCTTGACGAAATCGCATACTCCAATGGCGTGCTGGAGCATGCCTGAGTCTTGCAGAAATTACATTCCTTCTCGTACCTGCCTGAATTGCTGAGGCTGAGTTCTTGATGGGACTGACTGGAGCCTTGGATAGCAGGTGGTTACAGCGACTGAGGACCGTCTCTCTGAAATGATCATAAGCATGAACGCAGGTCGATGCAGTTGTAAGGTAGAGGCGCCTTTAAGAGGGCGTAGTGTTTGGCTCGTGGCGAAACTTTGTGGACATAAACAACGTGCTTAAACTTGCACCAACGCCGAGATGCACTGTTGCTTATGGAAGGATGGGAGCTGGACGTCTGTCGCAGTCTTAGATGTGTCATCCGCAAGCTGCTCAACAGATATGGCGGAGTTCTGATGTGGAAGATCTTCTTATGTCGAGGTCGGTTGCTTGTTCGGGTGGGGTGGCTCCGGAGGCTCAGCGGAAGCAAATGTAGGCAAGATAATGCCAGGGGTACGTCGAAGTGACGAAGGACTGCACTTCTGACGGTGCTGTTATTCAGCTCCTCAGACGGTGGAAGTTGCAAGCTGTTGAAAACGTCTTGGGGAAAAGTCTCTCGGATGAGGCTGGACCACGCTCCAGATGATACGGATCTTCCGAGGCAGAAGGCAGTCTCTGCCTGGTGGGTCCAAGTCACTGGATTTTTTTGGTAGGACGGCTGAAGAGCAACTGTGGGTTGGCACTGTACACAGCTGTGCAGTGCCATGGCGTGGCTCAAGGAGCGGAATGTCAATATGTGGCGGAAAAGCATAGATCACGTCCAAGTCACCAGATTTGAGCGCGAAATAGGGCTAGCCGGGACGTTGAATTGTAGACGCGGTAACAGCGCAAAGGTTCAGAATTGACTGTTAATCCTCTGTGTAAAGTGAGCTGCGGCGGGCCAGCGTGGGCCACCACTGTGAGAGCGAAAGAGGAGCGGAGAAGAAAAGGGAACATAGCGGAAAATCACAAACACGACTTAACTAAACGTCGCAAGTCCACACACATGTACGGCGTTGCGCACCGTACATGTCGCATGTGTTTCTTCATTTTTGTCCTGTTTTTTTTGCGCTTTTGCGCAAGTACATACCTTAGCAGAGATGAACCAAGTCGCCCAAAGAAGTGTTTTGTTTGATCAGTGTACACAGCACGTACCGCAGAGGCGTGGGAATCAAACACCCACACACGCTGTTGTGCCGCGGAGGTTTCGCCACTAAAAGCCTATACCAAGCCTGGTCATTAAGAAATGTGAAGGTAACGGCAAGGAGAAGCGTTGCATCGAGATTTCAATGCGGGTCTTGTAATGTGAGCGGGCAAATCTTCAATAAAAAGTGGAGATCGAGCCATGCCGCCAGTAAACAACTATAGCAATACATGGGCTCATAAAAGACAAGAAAAAAGCATTCTCCGAAATAGTTTTCAGCAATGGCAGCATTTTTCATGTAGTGCAACCCTACAAAAGCCACTTGCATTATTGGTCTGCGTCCTTGATGTTGGAATCAGCGCATCTTGCGTATCTGTGGGCTGCAGCAGACCATAGAAAAAGCAGGAGGAAGAGAATTTTTCATTATCCTGACGGTCGAGACATCATTTTGGGCGAATTACATGACGACCGATAAAATTTCAGCATCATCGTACAAACTTATGTGCTGCAGTGCACGTGAGGAGTCGTACACTTGACAGCGACTGCAGGACTTAAAAAAATATATATATATTTTCTTTATTAAAATGAAGTGCTTAGAAAAAGTGTCCGAGCTCAAAGACAATAGATCGGACTATCACTCGAATGATGTTCGATATTTTTAAGTTGAACGTCAGTGCATACAATGTGCAATGTAACTTGTGAAAGTTTGGTGTTTTTCGCGCATTTAATATTTCGGCATGCTCAGATGTCGAGAGCTTCTGGCCAAATTTATTTTTCTTTGTATTACTACGTTGTGCAATTTTTATTGAACTTTTTGAGAAGCCTGAAAAGAAATTGTTCGTGGAAAAAATCATAACAGCACCATTTATTAGATATTGAAACCAACACATAAATTAACACAAAATGAATTTTCTTCTGTAGCCTACACTGCAGTTGGAAGAAACATGTGTAGATGCAGGAAAAGTACTAATTCCAGTTGGGCACTAAATAATTGTTTCAAGGTTATTTGTTTTTTTCCACATTCGCATTAAGTTCTATATTTTAAGAGCTGCTTAAGGAATGAAAATTTTTTTTCGCCACAAATAATGGAAGAGATTATTTTCATACGCAACCACTATTACCTCAAACTTTTTCAGAGAAATTGGAGGTGCTCGAGCTCCACACGTGGGGCATATCAGGCGAAATGACCCAGTGATGTCACTGCTATGACGCGTTTGCAGTAAAGCTGCCCTACCATCCAGAGGTGTCACTTTCAACGACAGGTAACCGCGAATCTAAAATCAGCCATCACGACGGCAAGAAGCAAGTGCAGGCCGCCTCGGTACTAAAGCGCTCTTTATTTTAGTGTGTGTTTTAGTGTAGGCAGTAATTTTACAAATAATAAATGGTATCAGAAGTGCTTTAAAATTCATATTAACATGCGTGAACCTGAGAGTTTGTCGAAATTCCTTTCGCAGGCTCTAATTTAAACCTTACCGGAAACAAGGGCACAAGTTAGGAAGAAAAATTATCGATCACAAATATACTCAAAATGTTTTGTTTCAAGCGAAAACGTGAGACCTTTCTTTGCCATGGAACATTCTTATAGTATGCGGTTTATTGACGAGTGGTACGGACACTCTAGACACGAATGGAGTAACCAAGGATGAAATTGTGCTTTAGCGCATTTTAAGGAGGCTGCCCAAGCCCCGGGGGGTGGACCTCCACGATTAAAGATACGGAATACTTATGGTCGGCAACGGAAACAAATTCGCTCCTCAAAGCATGCAAAGTTCTAGCACCTCCGATGATTTTAACCGACGTTTCACCTTAGTCTATCTTCAGACATCAAGACCTCCTTTGCTGCGTTTAAAAGCCTCCACCGATTGCTAACTGCATCAGGTTACTACGCTTTGTAGTGGGACTATACATCTGTTCCCAAAAGTGCATCTTGTTTATTTAGTGATCGAAATCTAAGCCAGAACCTGGACAACATATGCTACCCCTAAAAGGGAGTGCGATGGAGAACACACTACTTTCTTTTTACTTCTAAGCAAGCTTATTTGTGTTCGCAATGCAAATGAAGTGAAATATCTCTTGCACAGCCTTTTTTCAATTTTCTCTGTCGCAGGTCGACCTTGTACTTCTGCAACTGGCAGGAATAGATGATGGGAGAACTGGACGTACAATCCATCATTTTCCAACCTGGTCCTATCTCAACGCCACTGACACACTGTGAGTTCTTTTTTCCCCAACAGTTATGAACTAAAAGCTATTTTATGGCGTGTGAAGAAAGCTAGAGGAACTTTCGTTTGCTTCTTTTTGCAATCACGGTTTATAAATACCTTTTTTATCAATGGCCCTCCGCGTTGCCTTAGTGGCTACGGTGTTCGGCTGAGGAGTCCTAGGCCGCGGTTTCGAATCCTGGAAGCGGTGGCCGAATCTCGCTGGATGTGAAATGCACAAAACACCCGTGTATTGTGAGATGTAAGTGAACGTCAATGAACACCAGATGGTGAAATGAAAACCGCAGCCCTGCTGTACTACGTATCTCATAGTCCCGGGGTTCAGCTTTGGGACGTAAAACTGCAAGTACCGTGCCATACCAAACCATACCATACCATACACCGCAGCGGTGGCCTGGTGGTTGAGCATCCGCCTTGCATGCGGGAGGTGCGGGGCTCGATCCCCAGTGCCGCCGGGTACCCACCGGTGATACAATGGGTACAAGCCTCCTCTGGCCTGGTTCTCGGCTTATTCCGGGTGAAATTCTTTGAAAATGGGTCTTTGACCCCACCTTGAGCAAACGGAATGTACCTTGTGCCATGGCGCTCTTTGGCCGCAGATGCCCTTGTGCCATGAAAATTCATCATCACACTATACCATACCATTACATACCATACCATACCAAACCATACCATACAATAACATGCCATACCTTGCATTTGGGTGGCACAGCGCAGCCGGCGGAAAGACAGAAGAAGGAAACCACACAAAATAGGGGGTCTATGCCGAATGATAAAGATCCGCAGTGAAAACGTGAGAAGAATCAGCCCATTTCACTCTTCTGTATCGCAGGTGTGTGGAATGCGTGTGTTCAGTGGTGCATGAGCTCTCTCTATTATGTCAGCTAGTTTATATAAAACAGACTGCCCGATTTATCAGGGTTCAGCTAAGGCAACAAAACAGGTCACTCTGGGAATTAAATCATTCCCGCTTGAAATAGCTCTGTTAGGATTGTAAACATAAAGAAAATAAGGTGTGGAGACCATTAGTTACGCACACTAGCATTTCATTTCGTAGAAATCAGACAACGCGAGAATAAGTAAAGAAGTTGCTTTCCTTGACCATACATGGTGTGTTGTTTTTTCAGTATTTTCTTCGTTTTTTGTTGTAAAGGTTGTGTCATGTACTGATTCTGTGTTATTTTTTAGATAGAACTTTAAAGCAGCCCTCGTCTATGTTGTTTCTTTCTTCTGTGTTTAGTCCGGCTACGCTGTTCCACCCAGTATACAAGCACATGCGTACCTTCTCGCAACAAGTTTCCATTCTAACATTTTACATTGTTCAATTCATGTTTTCCCGGGAGCAAATATATTTATATTAAAACTAATAAGGGATCACACCGCACACGTTCTTCATTACAGCGAAACATATAGAGCGTGTCCAAGGCGGGCTCTGCTTCATTACATGGCTGCTGCAAAATCGTTCGTCAGAGGAGGAACGCACGCAAAAGAACAAGGAATAATTGGGCAGGAGACATAAGCTCCGCCTTAAGGGTATAACGCAATAGCGTAGTCGGTTAGGCTATCCATTCTGAGCAGTTTGACACCTTAGAACGCATTTTTCTTTCGGATGAATTGTTTGTATTAACAGGGTTATCAATTACACTCACTAATTTTTAATGGGCATTATAAACCATTGCATTTCCATTCATAGCGTTCTGACACCTTTGAACCTGCTTTTTTCAATATTTTAATTTTTTTCATTTCATTAATCATCAATTCAGTACCATCATTTCATTAACTCGTCATCACCTATCACACAACAATCAACCATCAATTACTAGAATGAATAATTACCATGATATACGGTTTCTTTTACGCAGCCCCCGATTAATTCTGACGCGCGGTGCCGACTACTACTACGACGCCGACGGCTTTTCGACCGAACGAACTGTACACGCTGTCGCGTAGGATGTAGAATAATATATGTTGCGAGAAAGCACGAAGATGGTTAGCATAGCGGGCGGACGAAAGCGGCACCAGTGCCTCTTATGGTTGTTTGTATTGGTCTCAGTGGAGTGCTCCCATTAAGAGTGTCACT
Source organism: Amblyomma americanum (assembly GCF_052857255.1). Taxonomy (NCBI): domain Eukaryota; kingdom Metazoa; phylum Arthropoda; class Arachnida; order Ixodida; family Ixodidae; genus Amblyomma; species Amblyomma americanum. The sequence continues at coordinate 96,260,843 of NC_135504.1, read as the reverse complement.
AGATATCCCGGAGATGCTGCAGAGATCTGCAGATAAATGAAGCAACGTTAAACCGACCAAGAAAATAGAAAAAGAAAAGTTGAGGCATGGCCATTTTGTGCTCGCCAGGCAGCAGTCGAGGCTATGTACACGTGATGAACAGTTCTAAAATTAGCTCTTCACTTTTATACCGATACGTAAATCCTAGATTCACGAATTGCATTTATTAATGCCAGAGCATTATACGGCTCATCGGCATAAAACCAGTCGTCGGCTTTCACCAGCCACAGTGGTCCCAAAGATCGTAGAAAACGTCACTCTGGTATCAAAAAAGAAAAAAAAAACTTGGCGCGGGCAATTGAACTCAGGGATTTCGAACTGCTATGCGAGAATACAACCCACAGGCTACACAACCGCGCTCCTTCTTGACGAACACGGGCGAACATATTTTATGCGTTGCCTTGCGATTGTATGCTAAAGAGCAGGTGTGTCATTAGAAAGGAAGAGATAAACTATGAAAATAAATGAAAATAAAAGAAAATAAAAGAGAAATGAAAGACGATGCTTTCGTATTCAAAGCAAGTATGTAGTCTTAAGTGTTCTCCGCAATTTTCAGCCTTCGGTTGCACTGTTGTGTTGGGGCTTGTTAAGGATCTTAGATCACGCTTGTTCATTTATCCGTCCTGCATTCGAAATCATCGCCATGTCACCATCAAAAGCGTGAGTACGCCCACTGTAGAGCAAAGGCCTCTCTTGTGTCTCTCTAATTAACCCTGTCCTTTGTCAGCCGCATCCACCCTATGCATGCAAATTTCTAAATCTCATCAATCCACCTAACCTGCTGCCGCCTCCGTCTAGCTAGCCTTCTCTTTAAATACACTCCGTTACCTTTAAGGACCAGCGGTTATCTTGCCTTCGCAGTACATGCCCTGCCCAAGCCGGTTTCTTCCTCTTCTTTTCAATTAGAATGTCATTAACCCCCATTTGATCCCTCACCCACTCTTCCCGTTTCCGATTTCTTGACGTTACACCTATAATTTTTCTTTCCATAGCGCGCTGCTTTCTCCTTAACGTTAGCCTCCATGTTTCTGGCCCATAGGTGAGTAGCGGTAATATACAGCAGTTGTATACTTTTTTCGTGAGGGATATTGGTAAATGCCCTTCACGATTTGAGGGAAGCTGCCATATGGGCTCCACCCCATTCTTATTCTTCTACTTATGTCCTCTCATGATCTAGAACAACGGTCACTACATGTCCTAAGTACACGCATTCGCTTACCAATGCCAGTACCTCGAAATTCACTTCTTTTTTCAAAGTACCGATTGTTTAATCGATTCTTTTCCTATAGGACAGCCATTGAGCACGTTCATAGCTTGAAGTGGTAGAAACATGGTGAGAGTGCCGGGCAAGAGCATGGGAAATGAAAATTTTATCTCTTATTGGGCAGGCTGTTTAGATTTGGTGCTTTTCACACCACAATCGACTTGAATTGAGGCTGAGCGAGTCTAGTTAGAAACTTTATCGGCAATTGAGCTTTTAAACTCGGTAGTGTTGGGCGGATACCTGCAGCCCATTTCAAGGCAAGAAGTAAAAAGAACACGGAACTAAGGAAATTGTGACATGCATAAAGAAGGCGGACGTGTGTGAAACTGGCGTTGTGATTTTTATTGTTAGCACGAATCTTTGTGTACGTTACTAACAAAGCCACAAATATAGGCACCTATCCACGCGAATGCATACTACCACGCAACCACCCGAAGCGGAGTGAGCGGTAGAAAAGCCGCAGCCTCATTCCTGGACCACACATTTTAAGTGAATGGACGGTAGCTTTGCCAACAGAGATCTCCGTTTTGTTGTAATTCGCGCTTTAGGAGATGCACCGAAGAAGGCTATTGAGTTGTAGGAGCACCTGGCTTGTCCTGGGCCGCAAGCTCAGCCAAATAAACCAAGTTCTGTAAGCCTGTATATAAGAAACCCGGACAGCCTGCGTTTGATTTGTGCGGCGAACTTGATATGAGATTTAATGGAAATTTTGTGCGCAGAATGGAGGAACACAGGTTAAGAAAATAGGTTTAGAAACCTATTGAAACAGCAACTTGGAAAAATGCTTTGTTTTCGAATGAGGGCTCGACATTTATTTAATATGTCGATAATTCCTGAGGTTCGGCTTTAAAGGCCTGAAGCAGACACAAAAGCAAACATAAGGGAAGAGACGGGAGGGACTGCATTAGGTTGTTTCCTGTTGGTGTGCGCTTTAAGAAGCGCTGTTCGCCGGCGCACACGCTCGCTCAGCTTGCGTCGGACGCCAGGAAACTCTTGCAAACGCGCTGCGGACACTGACACCATTTCTTTTTTCGCCTCTTATACTCGCAACAAAAAGCGGCTTCACAAAAACGCCAAAGTATCAAACTGACTGATCTGTAAACAACGACGCATTGCTGGGTTGAAGTGTAGGACAGATATCAATCGTGAAGAGCAATCTTTGGACTCTCTGTTTTCACACATGTATCCACTTGCGTTTAGTTTCATTCGTTTTGTATTTTAACCTCACTTACCTAGCGTTAGAAAGGCGGTATATTCGACGGATGGTTGACGCAGAGCGTTATAAGAAATGCCTTATAGAAACGAGATCGTCATGCACAAAAACACACAAAAACAGAAAAAACAGGTTATTTAGAAATAGTTCTGCGATTATTCCTTCTCATTAATGTTCTTTAGCACCGCAGCAGTTTCATGTGTTGCGCAATCTCGATGGACCTTGCACCCCGCGAACCTTTTTTCATCTACTTTTTACATCTTTCTTCTTTCATCACTGCGGCCACCTTGGGCTCACGGAATTCAACCAGTAAGATGCTTCGAGTGGTCACGAGATCTGCAAGCGAGGAGTGCGCTAACACGCGCCTAATGTAAGCGAAGAACCTGGTTTCGCCTGTCCTGACCTCCTCCTTCTTCTTTGACGTTTTCCCTTATCCTTTTACAGCAGACGTCAACGCGCTTCTCCTTTCACCTTTATTCTTCATCCTCTCATGGAATGCGCCTGTTGCGCCCCCTAAGTATCTTTTCAGTTACTTGGATTTCCGCCTCTACATTCTTGCCCGCCTTCCTCATCGGAGCACTTTCCCTTTCTCTCCGCCCATCTCCTTTGGCCCTTCCGCCTCTTCCTCTTACGGAAGACGCCGACGGCGCTTAAGTCAGGAAAAGGGCGCTTAACAGCCGCCCTGTATAAAATACACCGGATGCCTGTTTTTTTAGTAAACCGAATTTCAGCGTCAGCTGAGGATGCGGCAAATGCTGATGACGAGATGGAGTGTTTAGGATTTCTTAGCAGCGATGAATTGGCGAGTGTAACGAAGAGTATTGGGTGGGGTTGAAGACGTACATGCGCGAGCAGCGCCGTGTTACGCACTGTGAAGCATAGTCACTCATCGATCTATACAGAGCGGGCATCAGGCGTGATAGCTACACTGAAGAGAAGCAGGGGACGGGGCATAAGTCAGTGAGGCGCGCTGCAACTATTGTCTTTCTTCCTATAACGTCACTTAACCGACAGTTCCACCCAATCAGCGTGGCATGTCGCGTGAGTCGTCTCTCTTTCTTTCCTTCTAGTACTTTCTGCTTGCTCTCCTTCAAGTTAGAACGCGACAACGACGCCGTTCCGCAACCCCAGAAACGTAGCCTTAACAGCTTGCGCTGTGAAATAAATTCCGGGGAGAAAAGTTGAGCACCATCGCTCAAACGCGAACGGTATAACAAATCTGTTTGAAAAGATGTAGACCTCAAGATACCAGCAGGTTTAAGAAATGACTGGTTTTGAGGAAGTAGCTGTATTAAGATGGGAAACAGGAAATTTTCGAATGTGCGCAACGCCAGGGGACATAAAAGATGTGTACGAGGTCTGTTAGAAATGTATCCGACCTTTGGCCGAAAAAAAAAGGGTTAACTCGAGCGTTGGAAACCTTGTAGCAGCGCTGGCATCGCCAGCAGCGCTGATGAAGAAGATCTGCCTCGCGCATCAGCGAACGCACGAGCGAACGTCTCGCGGATGACAAACAGTTATCGGGCTGTTATCATCAGCCACGTGAGCATCCGTTCCGAATCTCCTGGAAGCTCTGCTCTGCTGGGAACGATCGGCTAAGTTTCGGGTGGCTGGTTGTGGCATTTTCTCTCTGCGTCTTTGCGCGGTAAGGCAGTCGCGGTAAGGCAGTAAGCCCGGGCTTTGTCCACCCAGTCTCCCGGCCAGGGGAGCTCCCTCTGGTCGGCTTTTCTGCCCACTGATCTCCTGCCGTTGGAAGCTTTTTTGCGCAGTGGTGTCGGCAGTATCCCTGTCGCGCTTGTGCCTAAGGATGGTGGTGCAATCAAGACGAACAACCCTGGTGCTGTTCGGGCTGCCCTCCAATCGGCGACATCTCATTAAGAGTCAATCTCAGAGGTACGCCAGTTTGGACGCGGCGGGATTCTGTGCAGATCGCCAGACCTCGCATGTGTAAGAGTTTTGCTAAACTCCTCATCCTTTGCCTCTCTTCGGGTACGTTCCTTCATCCCTTCACATCTCGCGTGCACGAAAGGTATCGTACGAGGCGTAGACTCTTCCCTGTCCCCAGCAGAGACTCTTGAGCTTCTGTCGGCTGCAGGTGTTGTTGCTGTGCACCGCTGTAGCCGGGATGTAAACAACTTGCGAATGCCCACTGAATCAGTGATTGCTACCTTTGCCGGCACTTCCTGCCCCTCTGAAATCAAGGCATGGCCTCTAATGTTTCGGGTAGACCCGTTATCATCTCGGCCTCTGCAGTGTAACAACTGCTGGCGCTATGGACATAGCGCCGGCGGTTGCAAATCCAACTTGAGGTGTTGCAACTGTGGGGGTGGTCATTCAACGAGCACCTACTCTGGTAAGAATGAGAAGTGTTGCCTATGCGGTGGTGCTCACTCTGCAAACTACTCAAATTGTCCCTCTCGAGCTCAGGAAATCCAAATTCTGGAGATAACTGACAGGAAACGCTGTTCGCGCCGTGACGCTATTACAGAGGTCAAAGAACGTGCCCACGGTTATGCCGGTGTGACCGCTCGGCAAGGTGTCATGTTAGACTCAACGCTGTCCCAGGCAATTGCGGCTGCTGGGGAGGCTTCCATGTCTAAAATGGTAGAAAAGATTGTCGCAAGTGTGTCGGAGTGCCTTAAAAACGTTCTAGCGACTCAGCTTACACATGCCGTGCAGGCCGGTTTGACACCTCTTTCGACAGCAATTCCCTCTCTTCTTATCCGGTCTCCAATTCCAGTAGCATCACATCCCCAGGAACAAACTTCTGCCCCTTCCGCTGTACCTACCTCGGGTACTTCGAGGAATGTCGGTATAATCTATGATTCCGAGATGGTGGAGCCTGATGCGCGGCTTCTAAAGCGCAGCGGATCCCATGTCTCATTCGTTGTCTTCTCTGGGCACCCAGCCCAAATCAATGAATCAGCAGCTTTGCACTAAACCTAATGATACCATTTTGGAGCAGGCAGTTGCTGCTGCTAGACTTTCGCAACCAAAGCGTCGTTGCGAGTTTTATATTGGAACTGTCGCTCTATTCTTTCCGCTTCGACAAATTTACACTGCATTTCTACCCAGCTTAATCCGGATGTCATAATTCTTCAAGAAACGTGGCTTTCAAACGACAAACATTTTCATATAAAAAATTACCGTTCATTTCGCCTATACCGCCAGTCAAGAGGTGGGGGTTTACTAACTTTAGTCTCTTCAAAATTTTGCCATAGCGCGATGGTATCTTTTAACAAATTTCTCCTGACTGTGAAATTTTGGCACTAGACTTTGTACTTCCTGGGTGCTCTCCATTTTCAATAGCAAATTGTTATTTCCCCAATGGAGTCCAGGATGTTAGACCTCTGGACTTTTTACTCGCTAACTGTAAAAACCCAGTTCTCGTGGCTGCGGACTTCAATTCTCCCCATGTGTCGTGGGGTTTTAGGACTAATACATGCGGCAAGCGCCTTTGGGACTGGGTTTCTGATCACAACCTGATGTGCTCATATTCAGGATCGGCCAGTTATCTTCGCTCACACACTCAATCTGTTTTAGATCTCACGTTCATTAGTCGTGGAATTGGCGTAACGAATTGGTCGACTGTTGATAGCGGCACATCAAGTGACCATATATCTATTCATTTTGATATCATATGTCGTGTTACTCCGGCGTCTTCTCAGTTGCGGTCACATGTAAATTATGACAGATTTCAGACGGCGTTGCGCTCTGCCCTTGCTTCAGTGTCTAACATCGCCGAGGTCCACCAGTCAGCCAGCATATGTCTGGCTACAGAGGAAAGCCGTAAAAAGTCGGTGTTCCTGGTGAGGCCAACAAAAGGGAATTCTTCTAACTGGTGGAACGGGGATTGTACAAGAGATTACAGGCGGAGGAAGGCAGCATGGAAAAAGCTTCTTCATAACCAATGCCCGAATAACTGGAGTGATTATAAATTTATTGCAGCCACTTTAAACGCACAGTTTTTCGCGCGAAGAAAAAATATGACTCAGAACACTTCGATTATCTTTCAAAGGCAGGCAACCGACGTGCACTATTCGGTTTTCTACGGTCTAGGAAATAGCCCATGTCATCTCATGATTTTCAGTGATTAGTTATGTCACCTGAAGAAGCTATCCAGGCGGTTGAATTAATTGCCACAGGCCTGAAAAAGCGGTTCTGGTCTTAACTACCTTTGCGCCCATCGTTGATTTCACCAGTCGTGCCAAATGATTCCTCACAAGTAAATCTATCAGAGCTTTCACAAGTTGTCCAGGGATTGCCAGCTGCTGCTCCTGGTCCTGATGGTGTTACTACAAAGATGCTCAAGATTCTATTTGAAGTGTCTCCCAACTCCTTATTGCACCTAATAAACTACTCTCTCAAACACGCTTGGATACCTTCTGAGTGGAAGCTGTGCAAAGTGATCCCTTTACTTAAAAATCAGGATGGAGGCTATGAATTGGATAATATTAGGCCAATTTCTTTAACATCAAACGTGGTAAAGTTGATAGAAAGGGTGTTACTAATTCGGGTGTCAGCCATTGTGAACCGCAAAACTATACTCAGCCCGTGCCAACTCGGTTTCCGACCACGGTGTTCGATATGGAATGTACATGCTGATCTTGAGAGCAGAATTCTCCTTGCTCGTCGTCAATGCCTGGTCGCGGCTTTGGTTACGTTAGACGTCGCCAAAGCTTACGACAGTGTAGAACACTCCATCCTGATACACAGGTTAGTCTCTTCAATTTCCAGATTATATAGTCGCATGAATATCTGCATTTATTTATAACAGGGAATTCTTTTGCGCCCAAAATGGTGTTCATTCAGAGAGGTACAGACAAACGCGAGGTTTACCGCAAGGAGCTGTTCTTTCTCCTGTGCTCTTTAATATCCTGTTGAGCTCAATTCCTCTCCACCGCCATGTACGCACTTACGTCTATGCGGACGACATTGCGTTTTTTGCTGCTGCGCCGGATATACATTCTCTGTATGGTCTGTTGCAGTCATATCTGAATACACTTGAGCACTGGTTGAGCGCATTACACTTGAAGTTAAATGTTGGCAAGTGCGCCACTCTTGTCTTCCCTGTATTCACTCCTGTAGTGGTCTCTCTCACTTGCCAGTTAAAAATATTACCGCAGGTTCAGCCCCTAAAATACCTAGGGGTCATTTATGACAACACACTCACCTGGTGACCTCACATTGACCATGTCGCGGCGAAAGGGGCTCGTGCCGTGGGCATGTTACGGAGATTATGCCATCACCGGTACGGCATGCGCAGAGATGCGCTATTAATGATTTACACTGTGTATGTCAGGCCAATTTTAGAATTTGGATCAGTGTTGTTCTCAGGCTCGGCTACATATAAACTTCGTCCTCTCGTCCTTTTAGAGAGGGAAGCACTTCGCATGTGCCTCGGCCTTCCAAAATTTTTGGCTATCAATGTGCTGTACCTTGAAGCCCGCATTCCGTTTCTTTATCACGACTTCAATTTTTAACTGTGCAAACTTACCTCAGGATCTGTGAATCCCATTTCCACCGTTCCCAAACCATTTTCTCTTCTCAGCCGACCTCCTTTTTTGGTGTCCCCTGGTCTCGTTTCAATTCCCCTCAGGTAGTGTTTGTGCAAAGATTACTTCAGCCTTTAGATGTAAACATTTATGATATCCTTACTGCGCTTCGCAATGGGCCCGCTATCCACATTGTTTTCGGCGACATATCCCCAAAAAATGCAAAACGCTTGCCACCGAGTATTCTAAATGGCCTTCTAGAAGATCATCTGAGGACCCTACCTACAGATATAGCAATTGCCACTGACGCATCACAATGCAATGAAAAAACAGGTGTGAAAATATTTTGCTCGCATTTAGACTGGTCCTTTTCACTGCGCCTTCCAGATTTCACCCCTACTTTTCAAGCAGAGTTTCTATCAGTTGTACTTGCTCTACGCAAGCTAGATCCCTCTATTACAGCAGTTGCAGTAATTACTGATTCTTTATTTTTGTGTTCGTCCCTCGCTGCACATGTTGACGGTCCCATTTTAACAACTTTCTTATTCCTACTTCCTCCGCATTTGATCCTTGTTCATATAGAATGGGTTCCCGGTCACAGCAGTGTGACAGTAAATGAGATTGCTGACAATCTCGCAAAGGCTTCCCTCAGCGGCCCCGTGTTGCCAATCATCCCGGCTACAGCCTATATTACAGGATCTAGATTTCGGTGACGTGAGTTTTTAAGCACGCAAGACACATCACTTTTAACATCGGCGGATTATGAGCACCTTAAATATTATTGGAACAGGACAATTTGCTGCTCTCGGCCGCTTGAAGTGTCACTGACGAGGCTGCGCTGCCGCATCCCCCCTCTAAATTTCTACTTACACAAGTCGGGTTTGGCGCTTTCTCCCCTTCGTGAATTTTGCTGTGATCCTGAATCGATAGAACATTTTTGGCTGTATTGTCGCCGATTCAATTTTCTGAGAAAAAGGTTGCTGGAGGAGCCCTTGCAACATCTTGGCCTTAGTTTGAGCAGCCCGCTCTTGCTATCATTTGGCGCCACCACATTCGGGTTCAGCCACAGATCTGTTTGTACCGCTGTTCTAAATTTCCTGATAGAATCTCACCGACTGCCTTGCTAAGTGTTCCAAACTTTTCTTTTCTATCAATTATTACATTTTGACTAAATCATTATTATTCAATCCCTATCTATATTATTATTCTTATAATTTTGAAATCAAAACTCAAATCCCTTTTCTATTCATGACGAAGAATTCACCGGTGTTGCGCTCCCATGTGCTTTTCCTTTTAACTGCGTTCAGGTGAATAGCCACCCGATTCTTGGCCGATCCCCCAGTGTGGGTATGTGCCATCTTTTGATAGGCTAACAACAACATCAACCAGCCCGGCCAGCCAGCCACGTCAACAGCCCACTCCACCGTCTCAGCCGCCGCGGCTACCCGGACGTCAAATAAATGTGGACTTCTCACCACATCTGGTGACGACGGACGACAGCTTCGACACACGCAACGCCGCGCCCACTGGCTCTGCGCTCCTGCCCGCCTTGTTCCTCCACTTGCGCTTGCCGCTGCACGCCCGCGGTTCGCACCCGGCTTTCGTCAGCTTTTCGTCGCCATGTACGCACCTCCCATCGCATCCGGTGAGCTCCTTCAGCCGTATCAGCGCCCCTTCCTTCCTCGGCTGCCCGGCCTGCCCGCTTTTTATGCCAGGGACCCCGTTTTGTGGCTGTCGCTGCTGGACTCGCACTTTCATGTCCACAACGTGTCCAGTCAGCTGCTGCGCTATCAGCACGCCAACTGCGAACTCCCACCCGGTCTCCTAGCACAGCTGAGGTTGCCGCCTCCTGGCGCAGACATATACGCCGAATTCAAGAAGAGCCTGACGGCATATTTTGGCTTGGAGCTCCCACCGACTCTCTACGCTCCTGTTCCCGACTCCACTGCGGCGCCAGTGGACCCACCATCCCTGGCCGCATTCCCTACCCGAGCTGTTCCGGCTTTCCCCCCGACCGCTCCTCCATCGGCGCCCCTCCAGACACCGGTCCCTCCACAGTCTCCGCGACCGCATGAGCCCCCATCCACGGTTCGGCAAGTGCCACGTGACCACGCGTTGGTCTCTCGCCCACCTTCACACCCAGCTGTCTCGTACTACACCGCCGTCTCTGCCAAGATTGCTCCAACGGCGCCTACGGACGACCATCCACCTGCGAGCTCCCGTCCCACGGCGCCTCCTGCCCAGACCTGTTTCCCAGCTGTGGCACCTGCCCTTGGACCATCAACGGCAGCACCCTCTCCCGACCCGGGCGAGTGAACCCAACTGTCCTTCCTGTCGCGAGGTGCACATGCACGCCACACCTGAGCCTTGTTGCGCCTACCGCGCCACCCGAAACGCCTGCCACGCATCCCTGCCCACCTGGCGCTTTCACCACTGCATGTGCCTCCGCGACGGCCGAGACAGCCTCAGCAGGTGGTGGCATGCTTGTGATGCATTCCAGCGTGCCCCATCCAACACCTTCTATGGACTCGGCCCTTCCGTATCCTTTTCAGTCCGACAAGTACTCCCCGGACTTCCATCTTTTCCCCCAACAACCGGTCCCAACGCCACGGTGAGCTCACTTTTGCAGCCATTCAATACACCCTGTCGCCCGGCCAGCCAGCCACGTCAACAGCCAACTCCACCGTCTCAGCCGCCGCGGATACCGGGACGTCAAATAAATGTGGACTTCCTACCACAACCTAATCACCCTCAAAGCAGTCTCCCTGGGACTCGACACACTTCTCCCAGCGGTGTTGCCAATGTTGGAAGCATTCCGAATGAGGTTTTGCTCAGCTGTCGTTGCAGCCATGATGTCCTATCTTGTCTGAAATCGCGCTCCTTTCAATGGCCTCTCGATTTTGGGAAACAGCCAGTTGTCACAGAGTGCCATACCAGGAATTTAAGGAGCCTGTTGAACTACAGGAGTCTTGTTTTTCGCCAAAGAAGTCTGAATCAGATGCGAGGAAGGTGGAAGAAAATTGTCGTGATGGATGCGCCAATTTCCTGTTGACCGCAACTCCGGTCTCTTGGGCCGCACAGCATCGAGTAGGCGGCGGAGGAAATCCCTGCAGTACTCTTTGGTGATTGTTTGACCCTGTGGTGCGCACTCATGGTGGTGTACCACACCGCGTAAGTCAAAGAAAGCAGTCAACATCACTTTGTCGTTGCTGTGCACTTGGCGGGCCTTGTTTGGTCTTGGTGACGTGGAATGCTTCTACCGTTACGACTCGTACATGGCGGAACCAGCGAACCTGACGCAGGTCAAGAGGAAGGAGGCACGCACACAAGACCGCTGGTTTTGCCTGGTCAGTAGTATTGGTCGGGGAAATCAAGACGTAAGCGCGAGCAGCTGGAAGCGTTTTTAGCCACGAAAAATAAGCAGATATGAGTAAACGATCCTTCAGTCGCAATCACCAAAAAAGGAATTTCAGTTTTTATCTTCGTAAAGTTTTCCTTCACTTTGTTGAGATTGTGCTCTTGCGCAGTAATGATGTATATTTCTGAATGGCAAAAAAAAACCAGCTGTATTGTGCGTGTGCCTGCTTGTTCTTGTCCTGCGTGAAATTCGCTGGTTTCGCCATGTGTGCATTATGAACCAACCAGCTCAGCAATTTACTCGAAGGATGGTGCATTTGCTAATGTAGCTGGACAAAGGCGATCGGGGCAGTGTATGTGACGAGACTGAACGATGCTGAGTATCTTAAGTGCGAGTGAAAATTAATGGAATATTAAGGCACGACCACAAGTTTTTAGGCTTCAAATCCGATGGCAGTTTGTTGAAGTGATGCTTTCGCAGCGATATTGCTCTTTCTCAGCTCACTTTGTTGCTGTGATCCTGGCGGGTTTTATTCATACCAAACAATTCTAGACTAAAGCATTTTCGTTATCGCCAAAAGCGTTTCCCATCGATTTCCCATGGAAGCCCTAACTCTCCGATGCGAACGATGGAAACACTATTAGAAAGAACGACATTGCTACATATTGGAAGAATGTACCATTAGGCTAAGTTCAATATTTTTCATTACTACCTTACAGTTTTATAACATTAAAAGTTTTGTCCAAAAATGTTGGGCATGCGAAGACAAATATTCCAGTTAGAGCCCTTGAACTGGACCTTTTTTAATTTGTTCATACGCCAACTCAGGAGCACAAAAATTCACAACCACCGCTTGATCTGCTTATGCGTTTTATGACGTATTACCTCTGTTAATGAATGTCAAAAACGGTTTTATTTCAAAACTGAGTGATTGGCCTCATGGGGTCCCAGAGCGACTCAGTCAATGAGGAACACCCTAGTGCAGGGCTTCGGTTAATTTTTACCACCTGGGGTTGTTTAACGAGGAGTGACAACGGCCCGTACACAGGCCTCTAGCATTTCGCCTTCATCAATTGCGACTGCTGCGGCCACGATCGAGCCTGCGTCTTTCGGGTCAGCATCCGAGCGCCATAAGCACTGAGCCAACGTAGCGGCTCCAACATTAAAGGCACACTAAAGAGGAATCTGAACTCGTCTTTTTACCGTGGGAACTCTATCTGCACGTTCCGGGCATTCTTATAAACTTCGAATTGTTATCCTGGGCGGCTGGTCGCCCTAATTAAATCGGTTTAAACGTCTTGGTTCCCGCCTTTCTTTGAACTGAACGCAGTAGGTAGGCGGAATCAACCACCGCGTGGAGAGCCTTCAGCCAGTCCAATGGCGGCTTCACTTTCGATTTTATTTTGTCTTCGAGGTTCCTGTGAATAAACACTTTCTGTCACAGACACTATAGCCGCAAATTAGGCCCACAGGACTAAAATTAAACGTGTACTCTTTGATTTACGTATAGCTCCGCCGATGGCAGATCGGCAAGCCGCAGCGGGACTGGCTGACGCGTTGGTTGCCTCCTCCTACCTACCGGGTTGAGTTCAAAAAACGGCGGGAGCTGGAACGTTTAATCCGATTTAATTAAGGCAATCGGCCGCACAGGATAATAGTTCACAGTTTCTAAGAATGCCCGGAGCGTGTAGATAGAGTTCCCGCGCTAAAAGGACAACTTCAGATTCTTCTTTAGGGCGCCTTTAAGAGAGTGCTGCCTATCCAAAACACGTGCGTGTATAAAATGCTATCACTTATCTTACAGGCGTAAGATAGAATGTGACACATTGAACGGAAGCTCAGCCCGTAACCAAGCTGGGAGATTTCCACTTGCAACTCCGTGCCACAAGTGGAGTACAGATGTATGGATGGCAAAGTAATGTTCGCCGGTCACGGTTGTTTCGAGCTGATACGGCATAATTTTATTGTATGACAATTTCTTCGTAGTTTAATACTTCAATCACTCTCCATTATGGAAGGTAGCATACGTACGAAATAAGCACTCCAGATAAAATTTTGGCATTCTCATAAGGAGTCTTCGCTCCTGTTTTGTGGATTATATTCTTGCAGTCGGAAAGAAAAGATCAAGCAAAAGTAGCGGATTATCCGGAACGACCACGCAGCGGCCATGCGCTGCACCGCGTGTATGAGCCAGTGAATGTGGAAAAACTGAATTTGTTTAGCGAATCACCGCCTTTTTGCCTGAAGCTACCACTGTCTGTCAATGCAAAGACACATGTGGACAAAGTGACGATGCACTGTTTGTCTGTGGAAGAGTCGGTGGACACCCACCCTGCATGGTCTTATGGGCTTCAGGAGCACCGAGACCGCATTAATTGGCCACTGCATAAGTTTTAGAAATTGGCGAGCTTTAGAGGGTCGAATATTTATAACTTGCAAGTAAAGCGTGCGAAGTCCTTTTGGGCTAGCATTTTCGATGGTAACGTAATCGCCGATTGAAGTCGCGACGATCTTAAATCTTCTCCGCAGCGCACAACATAAAGTGTGCAGGTGCATGATGACATCATCGAATGCATCGATACATTTCCAAAGCATAAATGCCTGCTTTGAGAGGAAAAAAAACAAACAACCAACTCCACTGAAGGCAAAGTCATCGAACGCTGTTTGGCAGCTTCCAACGAGGCACGGCCTGGTGGGGCTGACGGCAGCGGTAATTTGAAACCATACCTTCCGTGACGTCACACTGAACTTATCCGCGTTCCTCCGGTGCCTTAAAGAGAAGCAAAAAATTCAATCGTTGATTGCGTCACTATTTTAAATGCTAGTGCAAGAACACTTCGCATGCATTACCAACAACCTATATAGATTTGAATGCTTGTGCATTGCGAAATTCTAAAAAATGGTATAGTTGCCCCTGTTAGGGTGATGTGATTAAAAGGCGTCCATGAGGTGGAACAGGTGAAAATGTTTTCTATGTCGTGGACATGCCAATGGAAGGGTTGCACTTACGCACAAGCTTATGAGTTCGGGTACTCAGAAAAAAACAAAACAAGTGTGGCTGCATTTCATTGCTCATGTTCCAGCTTAGACGAATATTGTGTTGCTCCAAGCTTGCACCGACTATGGTTCGTAAAGATATGCCATTGCTACGGTGCGCTCTCGAAAGAGGCGGTGAGGTCATAAACCAGAAAAGCAGCCCTTATCCGCTTCTCTTGCTTGCCCACTTGCAAAATAAATATTTGCTGTCTTTGCGTATTTTTGCTCATGTGCAATACCGTATAACACACGAGAGATCGAAAAACAAACAGTAATTAAAAGAATTGCACTGCCTGCTGACGACGTGGTTGACACTAGGGCGCTTTTCCTCACCAAGCACTCATACTGCTTAGACCTGCTATCAAGCCCGAAATTTTCTAGCCATTCGGTCCTTCATACTGGTCTTCTCATAAAACCAATTACTGAGACTTAAGTAACGCAGAAGATCGGCATGGCGCCTAGAGTCCAGGGCATCAGCGGCTTGACAAGCGGAACGAATGACCCGAGGGGATAGCGCAACGTTTCGAATACCAGCACACAGGAACTCACCAGCCTCTTCACCTCAGTACAAAAAATGATTTATATGAAGGCTGTTACCCGCCGCGGTGGCTCAGTGATTAGGGCGCTCGGTTACTGATCCGGAGTTCCCGGGTTCGAATCCTGCCGCAGCGGCTGCGTTTTTATGGAGGAAAAGCGCTGAAGCGCCCGTGTGCTGTGCGATGTCAGTGCAAGGTAAAGTTCCTCAGGGGCTCGAAATTATTCCGGAGCCCTCCACTACAGCACCTCTTTCTTCCTTTCTTCTCACAGTCCCTCGTTTACCCCTTTCCTTACGACGCGGTTCAGGTGTCCAACGATATACGAGAAAGATACTGCGCCATTTCCTCCTTTCCCAAAAAAACCAAATATTATTATTAGTACGAAGGCTGTTCCTGTGTATTGTTTATTCCTTATGATCTGGAGCAGCAGGAGAAATTGCAAGAGGGCCTGGATTCGCGAAACCGATTTCATAAAGGCGGCCGCGTAATAATCGGAGGGTTTCTTAGCTTATAGAAGTTTCTTCTTTTTTAGAGGAAACTTCTATAAGCTAATTCATCTGTAAACTTCTATGAGCTATAAACTATATAAACTTCAACTGTAGAAACTTCTATAAGCCATAAGACAAACTCACGAGGTCTCAAAGGAGTGGCCTCTTGCTGGTCTTCCTGCGCACATGTCCTGCAAATGGTGGTGTTACTGAAGAAAAGGAAAATTGGCAGTGGCTTAGCTCGGCTCTGCCAGGATATACGAAGCGAGAGGTACGTTTTCCTGACTAAGCTTGCTTTTCGGAAATTCGAATGGTGTGCTCAGTCACACGACAGGCCTTCACATCCTCTTCTGTTGGCTCCCGTTGACCGACGCCTTCCATAGGCTCCATCTCGGCGGCTATGCGCCGTCTATTACGCTCGGCAGTCTGTCATCTCCGTTTGGCAAGCCGTTCCTCGCTCTGTTCGGGCGTCTCCGCTGCTCTATTCGCCTTCTGACGCTCATTCTCTCTTTGTTGAGTAGCCAAGTGCCAGGCGAAAACATCACGATTCGGAAGAGTTAATCTCCTCTATACCGCCAATTAGCAGCGGCGGACTCTCCTTCTCTGCATGCTTGTCAAACATTGTGATACTGACGCCCATTAATTTTATAAGGAATGCTGGGCATGCGACGCGTGGTTCCGGTGATAGAGCGGCGTGCGGCGAGGCGGCGACGAAGAACGCGGCGCAGCTCTGGCGTCTGTCTGGTTACCATGGTATCGGCGCATGCGCACAATTGCTCATCCGCGTGACGTCACGCTCCGCTTCAATGGTGGAGAGGGCACGCGGCCTCGGCGACGCGAAGCGCACGCCGCACCTTGCTCCTCTTCGGCTGCCATAGTAAAGGCGCATGCGCACACCTTTCCTCTCCCATGTACTGCGAAATTCTCGACTGGTAGCCCAGTGTAGCTCCCGGGACACTTATGCTACGCCAGGCTCCGCTTATGGGTACGACGCGATGGCGTTAATAGGACCCTTCTGAGCCCGGCGGTCATCCTTGTATCTCGCTTCACAGACAGGAACACTGTTCCATGAGGGAAGGTATAAAGGAGGGAGTGAAAGAAGAAAGGAAGAAAGAGGTGCCGTAGTGGAGGACTCCGGAAAAATTTCAATTACCTGGGGGATCATTAATGTGCACTGACATCGCACAGCACAAGGGTGCCTTAACATTTTTCCTGCATAAAAACGCAGCCGCCGCGGTCGGGCTCGAACCCGGGAACTACGGATCAGTAGTCGAGCGCCCTCACCTCTGCGCCACTACGGCGGGTTAAAGGAAAATGAAATGAAAATTTGTTATCAGGAAAGAAATTGAGGCCTCTCTCACATATCTCGTCGGACACCCGAACCATGCTAGGGGAAAGGAAAATTAAGTGAAAATTGATATCAAGGAAAGGAAGTGACACGTCTGACACATCTCTCGTTAGGGCGCAGTGGGGCCGTGCGGGCACTATCACGCGGTGAGCGGCGAACAACGCAGCGCACATCCAAAGCGCGTTCACCACGAAGCTTGCGGCTTGCTGCCCGTTCGTTCGGCGCGGAAGCTATGCTGGCGTTTGTGGCATCAGGTTTGTTGAGAACGATCTGCCGACAAACTACGCCTGCAACTTGAGTGCCGCGCGTTTCGGCAAGGCGCCTGGCAGCGCTTCTACGTGGTTTGCGGCTCCGCGCGTCCGTTTCCCGGTACGTAGCAGAGCGATTTGTCTAACGGGCAAGACATCTCGCCGAACGGGCAATGGCGTTCCGTGGACTCCCTGGCAGTGCTGCAACGCGCTGTCGCGTTGCACTCTTAAAGGCGAAACATAAGCGTTCTCCAATGTTTCTTAAGGAGGACTACGTAATGGTGGTGAAAGACAAAAAAACAAATTGTGTACTGATGTCATCACTCTTGTGGACTGTTTGAATTACCTGCCGGAAGCCTTGGTTTCGCAGCGTCACGAACCTCTAGACAATCCCAATTTTTGCGACGCTCTGAAGCCAACTAGGGCGGTTTCTCCGCTGAACTGGACCGTTTATGCTATCGCCTTAACAGACCTTTCCATCATGATTTCCGCCATATTGCTCGCTGAACAGCTTTTTTTAACTAGTGCGGCAAACCGCTCCTTGAACGACGACTAATTCTTCACTAAGCTGCTGCGGGCACTACTCACAGGAACGGTGCATTGTTAGCACCAAGTACAAAACACAGTTCAACTAATAATATGTCGGCTGATAGATTGGAAATGTCTATAGGCGCTCTCAGACTGAAACCTCTCAGACTGCGCAGGACAAGCAAGTCTCCCCTCATGCGTTTCCCGTGGACAGGTTACTGAACTTGCATGGAGACATCCAAGACTTGGAGGCTGCCTTGAATCGGCGTGTCATGAGCAGAGTGACCGGTGACGGCTCCTGCTCAGCGCTGGTCAAGGTGGTGCCAGGCAACAATGACCTCTACTTCTCACACGTCACCTGGACGAAGTACTCCAGTATGCTGCGCATGCTCAAGAAGTACACATTTGGCTACCACAAGACGTCCGGATCTAGTGAGTAGACTTTTAGACGTGGCGCTGGGCCCCCGATTTTGGTCGAATGATGAGGCAGTAATAGTCAGAGGCTCTTTAGTAATATAGGAACGTCATCAGGACACATGTGTAACGTGCAATTCTTGATCGCAGGAGAATTCATACCTGGCCAAACGGTGACGTTTTCATCCTACCCTGGAAGGATTTTCTCTGGAGACGATTTCTATCTAATCTCTTCTGGTCTGGTAAGGCACCGTCACATTTTGAAAGCTTGAGCTCAGTGTGAGGTATTCATGTTAAACAGGGCGATTGTGACTGATTTTGAGGAACGAGAAAAAATGCCTGTCGCGATATGAAGCCACAAATATAGAATGCGAGAAAATAAAGCTGTATTGTATTGCATTTTCGCTCGTTTAGATGTCTATTTGTGCTTCCTTTTGAATCGGCTGGTTCTGCGCGGAGAAGACGGAAAATACAGCTAAATAGGTGGCGCGGTTTCCAGCTTTCGATGCCTTCATTTTGGGGTTGTTTTTCTCATAATAAACAGTACAATCAGAGCAACAACAACAAAAATAAGACAAGAGACACGAGCCCATGAAGCAAACAGGAAGCGGGTTCTCATACTAAAAGGGACAAGCTAACTCAACACCATATTCCAGCTCCTTAACTAGAGCTTGGGATTTTAACGTTTGTTCACAATATTTTGGTGTCTTGCATTTTTTATTGGAATTCATTGCAAAGACAGCATGATGAGCTTTTCACCTAACTGCGCCGGCATGCAAGCTAGCAATCTGACTAAGTTGCTCACTATCTGTGTGAGAGGTGACCACGCCTTTACGCAGGCCACCATGGAGACGACTCTTGGGAACGAAAATCCGCTCCTTTACCTCTACGTCAAACCTGAGTCAACTCTTGCGTTTATGAGGAACATCGTGGCCAACAGACTGGCTACGACGGGGAAGGAATGGACCGACATATTCGCCATGGATAATAGCGGAACGTGAGTGAATAAGAAAGCTTTGAACACCGTTTTTGGAGCTTTAAGTTTAGAGAAGCATTGTTGAGAACAAGTTTTTGTCACTCTCACTCAAAGGTCCTAAATAGTGGGCAAGTGCCTGAAGAGGAGACCTTCCGGCACGATTCGTTTTAGTGAGCTTAGGGTGTGTCGTACCTGGTGTTACTGCAGCGGCAGTAAAGCCTACGTGCCCAACCAATCAACTTGCCACTTGTTGTAAAAACAAAAGATTACTACACTATTGTCCCCTTCCCCACAAGGGCGTCTGCAACATGCAGATGATGGTTGGTTGCGACACCACGGGTTGACGAGAACATCCCCGCAGGGGGATGATGGTAAGCAGTGCGCCACCGCGGAGGCGAGAACCCACGCTTAGCCGTGCGTTGCTGAGCAGCGTCCGGGGAAAAGGGGTTCCTGGTGGTTGAGTCGATGCCGAGTGTTTGGACCTTTAAGGCCCCTCGGCGGAGGCAACACGCCGCTTTGGCCACAGCTTCCTGTAGATGGCACCTCCGGCATGATCCGAACAGGAAAAATCGCCAGTCGCCCTTTCCTGTCCTCGTTTCCACCTTTCACTCTCCTAACTTCTTTCTTACAGCTGTTCTGTCTCCTCCTCCCTACTTGGCTTTTGCCTTTTTTCCTGGCGGCTAGGGTTAACCTCGTGTGCCGAACTACCTTGCTTTGCGTCATATTGTGCTATACTTGGGGTGTACAGCTGGCTTGGCCAGCTATTGCTTGCAAGTTCCTCTCCCGACCCCTCGTTTGGCTTCATGATGGGCGGCTGGCCCCGTGGCCGAACAGTAAATATATTTTATGGCGACTCCTTTACCACAAAACGTTCGCCCTCCGAATGAAAGAGGCGGACAGAACTCACAGCAGAATCCTTGTGGAAAGCAAAAGAAAAACTCCCAAAGTACCATGTCATTCATAGTGAAGAAACAAAAAAAAACTGCAACAACTATATCCCTTTTCCTAGTGTCAAAATGTACAACTAATGCCTTGATACAGGCTAGAAATTAAAAAAAATGCACTGCGGTGACCTACTGCTGCAGCTCAAATGCGTTGTACAGTACTCAAAACCTTCCAATCTTTTGTAAATTGGGGACTTTTTTGAGTCAATTACTTGCCACCGATCCCTAGACACCATCCGTGGTGTGATTTCTTAGGCAGATTTCACCAACCTTTCAGAGGAAGAGATGCTGGAGGGTCTCAGTAAGGAGAATAGAAAAATACACAGCGTATCAAAATAAGGAAGGAAGGCAAAGAAATACCAAACAAAACACCCAGTCCTGATTTTAAATTCGAGCCCTCTCCATGAGTCCTTAGAAGCAGGATACCTGAAAATGAACGTCCTGCATTACATTCCAAATCCACGAAGGTGTACCAATGACAAAGGTACGGCGATGGCTCAGAAAGTTACCTTGGCCGCAAAATTTGCTCAAAACACGCCTCAAAAGAGCATGCTTCTGAAAACTGTGAAGCAGGAGCGTTACGCTGCGCAGACTGCGAAGGTCATCACCCGACCTGCTCAAGGTCGTGTCCATCATAGGGGAACTAGAGAGAGGTAATAACCCTCAAGACAAAACAAAAGATCACTTTTAAGGTGGCGCGCCGACTCTTTCATGCAAAGAACGATTTCAACTTCACCACAAAATTAAACACCGCCGATGTTGAGCGTGAGCTTCGGCCACCACACTGAGCTTCGGCCACTGGCCAGACAAAGCCTCAAGCATGGCCATCCGCGCCTCTGGTAGTGGCAACGAACTCCGCCCTGCCATTCCCTTAAAAAAGGTCTTGCCGTCTTTTGAACCACAAGGGAATCAGACTTCTTCTTTTCAGAGGAGGTCTGAAGATAGTACACGCTACATTTCCTCGCGGGCCTCGAGTGCCTCCAGCGAGGGTATGGCAGTTAACCCAAGCAAACCCGTTCTGCACGGGTTACACAACTCACCCGAGCGTTAAAAGAAAGGAAGGACGCGAATAACCGGTCCGCCCCAACAAAACCCAAGCTGCTACTCACACTAATAAAAATACAAAAACGCATATAATTGCGTTAACCTGGTACTTCCGTGGGATTTTAAAGAATGAGTGACGTAAAACATCTTTTAAACACACTGTTCATTGTGGTTTTATTTCTACAGGAAGCCAATTTAGGCCCAAAACGAATACTCTGAGCTGTAAATATATTTCTCCAAGAATTCTGTGCGATCACCGTTTGCGTGATAAATGAAATTACAGCTGCGATTTTATTCGGCCAAGATTGCGTGGCTGCCAGAAGGAGAGCCTTTATGCACTTGTATTTCGTGTCAACAATTTCAAACTATTTGCCACTATAATGTAGGCTACCCGTCATAAGCCTTAGATTCGATTGCACGCTTCATCCTGGGTGATTTAGCATTAGAGAAAACGGCTCCTTTGTATAGTCATGTTTAATAGTTTTGCCCAGTGAGCATACTAGCGCACGTGGAATTATACGCGCTCGTCTATTTCTTTGTGTTACGAGAAACGCAATCTCATCGCAATCGTCTTTCGGAATTAACTTATACACATTTGGACATTTTCGCTTGAAGAAAAAGGCAGTTTGGAATTCGGCTCGCTCTGCGGAAAGGGGATATATTGAAGTTAAGGTGTCTTGTTTCGTCTAGTAGAGACTCTTCACTCCTATCTACGTCATCAAGACTGTTTACGAGAGCAGAGGACTTAACAGAGAACTTGGACGAATCAGGGTCTTCCTAAGCCGATTGTCATTTGTGGATTATCACGAGTCCTGCTTCTTTTCTTAGCATTCTTTATGCTGCTTGATGCGATTGGAGCTCACCCACAACATTTGTTTTTGGTTTGCTGACAGTTGGTAGCACGGGTACTAAATGGCCATTTTGGCACCATCTTTTGAAACAGAATGTGCGTCCGTTAGGGGCTTAAAGGCCAGGCGATCATTCTGCCCGGTGTCTCTGTGAGTTCAAGCACCCCTTCCCTGCCTCCATAGGTAGCAGCATTATTACTTAAGCTTCGTCTAAGAACAGGCAAGTAAGAGACGACTGTGCTCCTAAATTGTACGTAATGAATTACTCCCCTGCATTACGCAGATACAACAACCAATGGATGGTGGTGGATTACAAGAAATTCAAGCCTGGGCAGCCACTTCCCGATGGTCTTCTTTACGTGCTGGAACAGCTGCCGTAAGTAATCTATTGAAAGTGAAATGCTTTAATTTTTGGTCGTTTTAAAATTTCGTGCGCGAAAAGCACGCTGGAAGGGTTACGAAGACAGACACACGCACATAAAAAAAACCGACTGTACCGACGAAGCGCTAATGTTTGTCTAGCTTCCAATATACCTGAATTTGTGTCGTCCCAATGTTTGACGCAGCTTTCTTTGACAGCAAGCAGTCTGATATCACAAATCTTAATGATGTAATCCTTGACGTAATGCCCCAAGATTGCAAAAATTCTGATCTCAATCCAGGGTTGTTCGTTGCCTGAAAATATTATACCGTTGAAGATGCAAATTGCGCAGCGGAATCCATGGCACTATGCTAGCCAAGTTTGGTACAGCATCGTGATAGCTCAAAGGTGTTCCTGCAGGACAAATTTTACGATCGAGCTGCTTTGAGTACCCACAAGACTGCCTAATCATAGCCTTTTTGTTTGGTGGATTCCTTTGCAGCCACTATATCAACGTGACGGATGCTACCCATGTTCTTAGAGAGAAGACTTACTGGGCAAGTTACAATGTGCCGTAAGTACTGCCACATCCAGAAACTCACCGCTTTTTATTGCAGTAGGGTAAAGTATTAGAAGTTTGAGAGTGGTCCTAAACTGGCAGAGAAGACCCACTAAAACGAAAGAAGTTCTCTTTTAGGATGTAGTTATATTTCGGAGAATATTGAGGTATTTTAGCACCCGCGAGCTACTGTTTCATAAATCTAAGATACTCGTCCTAACACTTTCTCTAGCCTCAGAGAACTTGTAAAAGACTTTGGAAAGTAATAGTTTTTAATTCATTTTTGTGGCAATTCGACACCAACGCACTCGTTGAAAACGAACGCTTTCCCAGGAACACCGCTTGCCAGCAGTCCAAGAGGCCAGTCTAGCGTACGAGCCTGGTACCAAACAACGGTACTAACGGCACGCCAGCCTTGTCCGCAGAGAACTTTCGCTGATGCGCGAAACAACAGAAAGACTTTTCTCCGAACCCCGTGTCTCAATCAATCAATCAATCAATCAATCAATCAATCAATCAATCAATCAATCAATCAATCAATCAATCAATCAATCAATCAATCAATCAATCAATCAATCAAGTAATCAATCAATCAATAAATAATCAATGAATGAATTGATGTAACTTTATTTTGCATATTTACAAGAGAAAAAAGTGTCCGGAGAAAAAGCTGCTACAGTGCAGCTGGACTGGACTTCAGCCACCCGTCAGCAATTGAAGCGAAGATACATTGAAAATAATATTAATAGAACACTTCCTAACCCACAACCTTCCTGACCCATAGAACACAGGCTGACCCAGCAGCGGCGGCACCAGTACGGACTTCCAGAGCGAGCTCGAGCTCTCCCACGCGCGCGGCAGCCGGTCGCTGAGGCCGGCCGAACCTCTTCATTGTCGTCGATGGTGGCGCACTGCCGTCTTCTTCATTGCACACTAAATAAAACAGGAATACGTTAGAAATCGAACGCGCCGCTATAAGGACATATTGATATAGAGGGATGAAGAATCACATAAATTAATGTATGTGATAACAGAAAGGCATTTACTGCGTGTGAGGTACACTTGTTCATCAATAACAAAAACCACACACAGCAAATGAACTAACAGGCGACGGTCATTCTCGCACGGAAAACTTAGCACACAATGAAGTACACCGAGGCTATTAAATTAGAGTAAAGCATAGTTACAAAAATTCAACATATCAGAGAAAAGGTAGTAGGATGACAGGAATACTGCACGGAATACAAGTATAGAAACCTTGGCCCATACTCTTATACACAAACAAGTGTTATTTTGTTTTAAAATGTAAATATTCTTATTAGGTCTTTCTTTGTGAACGTTGCGATGCCAAAATTCTGTGCGTCATAGTGGTTTAACATCAATGAAAGCGTATGCTGAATTCTTTCTCCACCGTAATGTGTATGCGAAAAACAAACAAGCCAAAAAGTGGTTTACAGAGAAAAGATTATGTTGTAAGAGTGGACTCAAGTTGTGAAATGTCGAGAAAAGCACGTAGTCTGCCTTGAGCCGCCTTCTTATAGGAACATAATAGTGTATAATTGTACAAGTACCGAAATAAAATGATTTTATGCTTTCCTAAAAGAGGTGCCGTGTGTTTAAATAGGAAGCATTTGATACTGCGCGGACTGAGTTTTTTTTTTTTACTCCAGAGAATTTGTGTAAGTTTTCTTCTGTAGTAGCACCCCAAACGAGTATACATTAACACAAATTGGAGCTAAACAGGGCCTCATAAAGTAGTCGCCTAATTGTCGCCGGGAGGTTTTGTAGGTGCCGATTCATTACGCCCACTGTTCTGCTTAATTTAATTGGTAACAACTGAATATGCTGGTTCAGGACATAAGTTCGATAAATATCATACCAAGTGTTTTCACACTTTTTCAATAGAAACATTGTACAGGCCAAGCATAATGGATCCAGGCACTTCAGCCGATGTTCCCAGTGCACGAAACAACACACACCTCTGTTTATACTCGTTCAGCATCAGACAGTTTTTCATGCAGTGTTCGTCTAAACTGTAGCAAAATGCATATGCCTCGATAGTAATATGCGCTAGATCTTTTCCTCCAAAAAACACGGAGCAATCTGCGTAGATAACAAATCTGCAAATTTTATTTATCTGTACGATACCGTTGATGTAGAAAAAAATAGACTAGGTCACAAAATTTGTCCCTGTGGCCGCCTTGATACCATCTCTCTCAAGCGCGATTTGCATTTCCCTATCTCAGTATATTGCGATCTCCCCGTAAGGTGTGAACGAATTACTTCCAGCGCTACTCCTTTGAACCCGTACTGTTCCAATTAATCCATTAAAATGGTGTGATTTACACGGTGAAAGGCTTTGCAAAAATCCAAGTATATTCTTTTTATCATCTACGTTTTCGAATACCATTTCTCTCGGGATCGAACGAGAACTTTTTGTGGAATCACATTTTCTAAACCAAAACTGCTTACTTGTTGTGAGGTTATATATTTGCTACAGAAACTGTCAATTCGCGCATTAATCTTTTTTTTTAATAAACTTTTCGAGAAGACAGGTAAAATTGAGACTGGACGGTGATTAGAAGAAGTGTTCTTATCCCAGCCCTTATTGATTGCCGCCACCTTAGCTACCTGCATTTTTTTTTGGAAAGGGGCCGTTGAAAATTGCTCTGTTGCAAATATGCGAAACGATAGGCGCGATCACAACTATTTCATACTTAAGGGGCTCAAAACTCAAGAGGCGCTCAGCATCACGTGGGTGTTTGTATATCATGAAAACCATTGGAGGTCAATTTCACGTGCGTTTCATTGGAGAGGTTGCTTTGCCTACCGACTTCGCGAAAGCACATGCATGCATTTTGGTATGATGAAGGCCAAAATTATTGCTCCACAGCACGGAAGAAAAATTTATCTGGGTATTTCTTACGGTGATCTTCACGTCTCTTAATAATTAAGGAGACTAACAGTAATAAGTAGAAAGTAGCTATTCTATATTAATTAACCAGCCTACTATTTAGTGCGTCTTAGCTCTATTCTGATGCTCTATGCAGCAGACAATGCCTATGTTGAAAAAAGCGTCTTCCATTTCATGATGCCTATTTAAAAAAAATTATTCAACATTCTAGTTGAAATACACGGCACGGTTTTTAAGAAGTAATACTTTCATTCAAAGGGATACAACGAACCTTCAGTGAATACTACTAGCTATTTCACGCTGAGTATATGTTGAGTTTGTAACGATGCCGAACACATCCGTACCAACTCGATGGGGTAAATCGCAGTTTCCTCGTTCTCTTAGCTGCTCGCTGCACCCGGCTTACAGCAAGTGCGCTCTGTTCCTCTAGTTGCATGCGCAGTATACTTTCCACTTGCGCAGCATCGTCGCATCGCTCAAATTGTTCGGCCGTGCACTTGAGGTGCTTGATAGTATCGAGATCCAGTTAGCTTCACAGGTCCAAGCGCTGAAAAAGAAAGCATAAAACAGTTGCCTTCCAGAGGACGGAAGCCTTGATGGAAGCCTTCGGTCTTGCGTATGCATTTTGCGTTCCGTTGCGTCTTACGAGCTTGTGAGATCTGTGGGTCCGCCAACGAGAGTAGACGATATAATCGCCGTGCGCCCTCTTTTAGACTGGGTCGTATCGGCCTTAGCACTTAGAAAACGCTGATCAGCATCCTTAACTAGCGTCATCTTGTCCTCTACGATATTATTCCTCACAGACCCCTCTTCTGTCTAGGCTATGAAGTACACGCGGGCTACTGAAGACACGGGCGTGCTGGCAAGGCTTACATGTTCGGTTGGTGTAACCATATATTTGGCTTCGTGGTGAGCGCTAGGTGCACGTGCTGTTAGCTCCGTCTCCTTCTTCGGCGGAATGCCAAGCGACGACTACGCTGCTCTAGGTATACACAGTGTTAGGCAATCGCTTTTGCATGCGATAGTTGCAGCCATAGTCACGTACTGCTAGAACAACGCAACAGGTATAACGAAGATTTCCGGGTACCCCTTAAACTAAGTTTTTAACGAGGTTCAACTGTAGTTAATTTTGTTACAGGCGTGCACAAATTTTTGTACAAACTGGCATATTGGCTTTAAGCGTATGAAGCTGGAAATCGAGAAAACAAATATTAAACATGACAAAACCTGTCTGCATGAAAGCTGTGTAGGATGTGCAATTAAGCTTACCGTTTAGAGAGATATTATTTATCGCCTTCGCTAGATGTTTTAAAGGAGGACCTTTTTGTAATCTGAGGGATGCTAATGTCGCCTAAAAGAATAACTACTTAAGGAAGCGCACATTGCTTGGCACTTAGAGCATTAGATGGGTCATTACCCTGACTATAGGTGCATGTTCCATAACTTGGAAGAGCCATTTAAAGAAAAACAGGAGCACTGAGGTATTCTCTATTCATGAAGGCAATGCCGGTTCACAGTCCCCTCTTCGCAGTGTGTGACAAACTGTTCCAGTCTAGATAACTTCTTTTTATTCATTTAGTATGATGACACTGCATTTTCCTCATACTATCACTCTCTGTAATGATCTGGTCTTTTCATTCAGTATGGGATAGCGTGTTCGCTAGTAAACGCTGCTACCTCTTGCACTTTTGACCCTTTTGCTGACCTTTTTTGCTGGTTCAGGAGAACGCCTGAGAAAGAACTTGAAGATACATGGACTGGTGGTGGCATCTGCTCTAGCGGTACTCTCACAAGCAGCTGGAAACGTTTTGAACTAATTTGATTTCGCACTCCAATACTCCCGCCTGCTACTGGACTGCTGGTCCAATATCGGTTTGCTGGCGTTGAGTAAAATTTACAGAATTTTATCCCTGTAATTTACGTGAAATTTTCGTGAACAATGCAACATGAACAGGTTTTCTGAGCGATCGCTAAGAGTGAGTGAGTGAAAAATATTATTGCTCTCAAAATGACTATTCGACGTAGAGTCCATGGGCTGGTTCCTTACTCCAGGGCTCCAGCGGCGACGGCTGCAGCGCGTGTCGGATCAAACAATCGGATATGGGCGTCCAGATCTTCCCTGGATAGCGCGTCCGTCCATAGCTCCCGTGTGAGATGCTTTATATGTGAGACTGCAATGATTTTCGTACATCCCCACATTATGTGGCATACTGGCGCTCTATCTTAGCATCAGGGACATGTATCTCGGTATATGGTTGGGTGGATTTTATTATGTGTAAAAGTTTTGGTAATGTGCTTTTCTGCAGCTGCCTCCAGCGGACCGGCTTCATGCTAATGTCATTAAGCGTCCTTTGAGCCTTACGCATGCATGACTGGTCACCCGCAGCAACAAAGCTATCCCGCGTAGAAATGAACGGAGAACCTAGTCAGATTTGTGCAAAGAGTTGCCTGTGCTTTCGCTGCCGCATGGCATGACTGTGTTTTTCTCCTTCAGCTACTTCGAGTTCATTTTCAACGTCAGCGGCTGGTGGCCTTTGGTGGAAAAGTACGGCGACTGGTTCACTTACGACAGGACACCCCGAGCGCTCATGTTTAAGCGGGATCACTCCAAGGTGCAAGACATGGACTCTATGGTCAGACTCATGAGGTACAGAATGGGCACTCTGAGCAGTGCGCCATATTCTATTTCCTTCCAGAGCGCTTACCTTTTTTTCTTTGCTCCGCTTCGACGGAACCTTTTTTTCTCGTGATGGTCAGGACGCTGCAGGCAGGCGATTGGTTCTGAAGTGAAATTTAAGACAATAGAGTGACTACAATAACATAAATAAGGGTGCGACGTTGTTGTAGCTTAAAAGGACACTTAATATGTTTAAAGTTCGTCTGCGTCGATGCATTACTGTGTGCTGAATACGCACTACATTTTAAACATAAATTATCCTATAAAAGCGGCAACAATTATTATATTGAAGTTTACTGGCAAAGCGCATTAATCAGCAAAAGCTAATTGGCATTCGCGGCCGAGAGGCGTGGGATGCGAAAAATGAAATGAACATCGATTTTCAGGAAAGGAAATGACGCAGTAACTGTGACACTTATCGCGGTGGACCCCTGAACCGCGCCGAAAGGGAAGGATTAAAGGAGGGACTGAAAGAAGAAAGGAAGAAATAGGGGCCATAGTGGAGGGCTACGGAATAATTTCAACCACCTGGGGCTCTTTAACGTGCACTGATATTGCACAGCACACGGTTGCCTTAGCGTTTCGCCTCCATCGAAACGCGGCCGCCGTTATCCGGTTCGAACCCGGGTACTCCGGCACTTCAGACGAGTGGCTTAACCCCTCAGCCACCGCGGGGGCTCTTGTTGGTATCAGACTGCAGGTGCAGATGAATTAATCCTGCTTCAGAGAAGAGCTACGTAGAACACAAAGGATTTTCAGGCCAGCCCTACGATCACAGCTGTTAACAGTAATACCCAGTTTGTGTTGTTCACGTAATTATGTTAATGAGGCTGTCCTAGAAATTCTGGCCAGAGCTAAACTACTGGGTTGTCTATACATGGTTTCTGCAGCAACAATGAAAAACTTAAACACAAGCAGATTATTCAACTGGAAGTTTTCTATTTCATGGTGTGTCCTAAATTTTAAATTATGCTGAAAAGCAATTGAGTGGAGTGCTTGTGCCACAAAAAGTTGACCTCAAAAATAAAGAGAACACAAGCTAAAGGTAAACACAAATTGTCCAAAGCTTGAGTGTTTGACAGAACAAAAATGAAAAGAAAACCTCTTTACAACTGGAAGAAAGCAGGGTGACACCCGAGTACATATTTGAAATTGTTTCATCCAAATCCCCAGTCTGGTGCTTCAGCACTCCTGAGCCAGCATGACATGAAATGTACCTTAGTTCTGGTAGCTGTAGAGAGTATACAGATGATCCGGCATTTTGATATGTGAACGGTAACCCTCAATGAACACCAGGTCGAGTGCTTTCAAGAGGCTGTTCTGTTAACAGGACTGCAGTGAAATGCATAGCAAATTATGCTGGCGGAATAATGCAACACCGTTAATCAGCGAGTTCGCTACCACACAACTTTGAGATAACTCTTAAAGTGTCGCAATTGGATGGAAAAAACTGCCTATTTTATAAACAAAAGTCAAGAGGCTGCAATGCAATGACATGACAAAATGAAAGTGCTGCGATACAGCAATAGCGATACAATGTACACTTTAAGCAACACTATAAAACATGGTCTTTTATCCTTAAGCATAATCGCTTAAACATACTTCTGTTTTCCTTGATCTCTTGCAAAATGAAGTTTTGATCGTGAAAGCGCTCAAAATACAAAGATACCGAAAGAGATGGACACACAGTGCATTTACTTCCAGTGTCTTTTTAAGCGCGTTCACTATCTAAACATGGTTGACCAACTGGCCCAAATGCTGCCGTTATTCCAAAATTAAACCTTTAGAAAGTGGGAGCTCCTTCCACTATACAAGGTTCACCATAACTGATGCCCCAATTTTTTCATGATATGTTTTTTTAAAAAAGAAATACAATTTGAAGATTTTGCTGTAATACTTGTCTTTGATGCTACGAATGTAACATGGAAGTGTTCAATGAAATTACCCTCTGCCCATCTTGATCACTGCTTGCAAGTAGAATACAATGCACCACGGAGGGCAGCTCTGTTTAATTTTTATGTTTTCCTAATGAAGCATGTACGTGCAACCCTTCTGCGGGCCTGTATGCAGCAGGTTTGTTCAGCTAGGTGAACTGTGATTTTGCTATAAAGATGTAATGGTACTTGGGAAGCGAATGCGTTTCTAAAATGCATTTAACATACCTATAGGAGCTTTAACATTGGATGGTGGAAGCAACATCAGTGCGGAAATCGCAGCGGTGGCCTAGTGGTCTGAGCATCCGCCTCAGAAGCGGGAGGTGCGGGGTTCGGTGCCCAGTGCCACCGGGTACCCACCGGTGATAGAATGGGTACAAGCTTGCCTGTGGTCTGGTGCTAGGCTTATTTAGGGTTAAAAGCTTGGGAAAAGGGTCTTTGACCCCGCCCTAAGTATTCGAAAACACATTGTATCATGGCGCTCTTTGGCCACAGATGCCTTTGCGCCATGAAAATCTGTCAAGATCATCAACATCAGTGTGGTCAGCAGCGCGTTCATGCCCTCGTGTTGATGAGCAAGAAAAAATTGGCCGAGGAGAATAGCAGCGGGTGCAGTGGCGGGGCTACTTTTGGTCTTTTTTGACGTTCCACGTTCAAGTGCCTGCTTGGCTTCTCACAGGCCATCTTTTGGACTCTATAAATTCACGTGCGCCTTCTTCCACTTGGGATCTTCGGTTCAATCGCGTTCCCGGGTCACTTCACGGACTGCCAAGCCCGCTTGCAAAAAGAAAATAGTCTAGTTGGTAGCGTTCTCTTATTCCAAGTCTAAATTTGGAAATTGGTTTTTGAAGAAGGAGAGTTGCTCAGTAACTTTCTCGTAGTAACTTTCTGACATCAATCGCTCTGTAAGAGAAGGGATAAAGAGGTGCCGTAAAGCCTTTGCTCGTTTTGACGAAAACAAATGCCCATGACTGGCTTCCTCGATCAGCGAACACATCAGTCGAGCTTTGGAGCAGTGTGGTCCACCTAACGCGTTACACGTAGCACGGCTGCCATTGTGCCCTCTAAACTGCTTCTTTTAAATAACTTGCACAAAAATATTACAGCTTTCGCTGTAATAAAAGAGAGGGTCCTCCAGCACACTCACATTTAAGGGCATGATAGGCTTTCCAAGTTCCGCAGTAGAATTCGTTCAATAAATATGTGGAATGTTTACTGATGGCAATGGATGCATATACCTACCTGAAAGCGTAGCAACTTGGTTGAGTTAGCAAAGGAAGGAAACTTTTATACGCGACATCGGAGGTATGTCTTAATCGACATGTTTTTCATAAGTAAGAGCTTGGCGCTGTGGCAGCGCATTGCTGCCTGATTTTTTGAAGAAGTCATAATGGTATTTTGCACACTGTGGTGCAAATGACTGAAGGGCAAACCATGACTCGCGACTGCTTTATTTTTATTTCCCATCGTTAAGGTACAACGACTACAAGAACGACCCGTTGTCTCGCTGCAACTGCACTCCCCCGTACAGCGCCGAGAACGCCATCTCAGCCCGTAGTGACCTGAACCCGGAAAACGGAACATACCCGTTCCCGTCTCTAGGACACCGGGCACATGGTGGTACGGACATGAAGGTAAGAAGAAAAGCCGCCACCCGGTTTTGTTGGCCGCGGTAACGTATTGTACACAAAATACGCATTGCGGTGGCAGATTGATCAGTCACTTGTGTTTGACCTGTTAATAAGCTGGCATAATAATGGGGGCCGGTGGCATTTAGTTTTGCAGATTATGAGCCTTTACCTGCTTTTCTTCGGTGGTTAATTAGTTCTGTAAGGTTACAAACAGCGTGTGAAAATACTTACAATTATTCCTAATCAGTGACTGCCCAGGATTTCTAGGATCAGGTGTCCCACCTAAAAGTAAGCAGGTTTTTATAAAAGACGGAGTGTTCTAGCCTAGGAAAATTACGTTAGGGTTGAGGAGTGGCCTAGGCTGTACTATTTCCATTGCTGTCCAGACTTAACTGGCAAAGTCTAATCAGCTAACTTTTTAATTCTTGATTCAGGTACAAGGAGTGAGTTTAGATGTTTTATACCCTCTTGATAACCAGCTGGATGAAATGTTTGCAGCAAGGTGTCATTTACATAAAGCAGTTTTTTTACAGGCCCGAAAAGAAAGCCCGCAAAATACAATGGGCTGCGCGTGGCAGTGGCGCCGCATCTGTGTCCCCAGACGCGTCTCAGAGAAGAAAAATTCACTTTATAAAGCGGTACTGTACCAGACGGGGCTCTGTGTGTGTGTTAGACATGAG